>NC_042615.1:700984118-701321618 GCF_901001135.1 Rhinatrema bivittatum
CTGCTTGTGATTTAACTACTCTGAACAATTTTGTATCATCTGCAAATTTGATTACCTCACTTGTCGTATTTCTTTCCAGATCATTTATAAATATATTGAAAAGTACGGGTCCCCATACAGATCCCTGAGGTACTCCACTACCACTCCCTTCCACTGAGAAAATTGTCCATTTAATCCTATTCTCTGTTTCCTGTCTTTTAGCCAGTTTGTAATCCATGAAAGGACATCGTCACCTATCCCATGACTTTTTACTTTTCCTAGAAGCCTCTCATGAGGAACCTTATCAAACGCCTTCTGAAAATCCAAGTATACTACATGTACCGGTTCACCTTTATCCACATATTTATTAATTCCTTCAAAAAAGTGAAGCAGATTTGTGAGGCAAGACTTGCCTTGGGTAAAGCCATGCTGATTTTGTTTCATTAAACCATGTCTTTCTATATGTTCTGTGATTTTGATATTTAGAACACTTTCCACTATTTTCCTGGCACTGAGGTCTGGCTAACTGGTTTGTAGTTTCCTGGATCACCCCTGGAGCCCTTTTTAAATATTGGGGTTACATTAGCCACCCTCCAGTCTTCAGGTACAATGGTTGATTTTAATGATAGGTTACAAATTTTTACTAATAGGTCTGAAATTTCATTTATTAATTCCTTCCGAACCCTGGGGTGTATACCATTTGGTCCAGGTGATTTACTACTCTTCAGTTTGTCAATCAGGCCTACCACATCTTCTAGGTTCACTGTGATTTGATTCAGTCCATCTGATTCATCACCCATGAAAACCATCGCCGAAACAGATATCTCCCTGACATCTTCTTCAGTAAACATTGAAGCAAAAAAATGATTTAATTTTTCCACGATGGCCTTATCTTCTCTAATAGCCCCTTTAACCCCTCGATCATCTAACGGTCCAACTGACTCTCTCACAGGCTTTCTGCTTCGGATATATTTTAAAAAGTTTTTACTGTGAGTTTTTGCCTCTATGGCCGATTTCTTTTCAAATTCTCTCTTAGCCTGTCTTATCAATGTCTTATATTTAACTTGCCAACATTATGTATTATCCTATTTTCCTCTGTTGAATCCTTCTTCTAATTTTTGAATGAAGATCTTTTAGCTAAAATATCTTCTTTCACCTCCCCTTTTAACCATGCCGGTGATCGTTTTGCCTTCTTCCACCTTTCTTAATGTGTGGAATACATCTGGAATGTGCTTCTAGGATGGTATTTTTTAATAATGACCACGCCTCTTGCACACTTTTTACTTTTGTAGCTGCTCCTTTCATTTTTTTTCTATTTTTCTCATTTTATCAAAGTTTCCCTTTTGAAAGTTTAGCACGAGAGCCATGGATTTGCTTACTGTCCCCCTTCCAGACATTAATTCAAATTTGATCATATTATGATCACTATTGCCAAGCGGCCCCACCATCGTTACCTCGCTCACCAAATCCTGTCCTCCACTGAGAATTAGATCTAAAATTGTTCCCTCTCTTTTTGGTTCCTGAACCAATTGCTCCATAAAGCTATCATTTATTCCATCCAAGAACTTTATCTCTCTAGCATGTCCCGATGATACATTTACCCAATCTATGTTGGGGTAATTGAAATCTCCCAGTATTACCACACTACCAATTTGGTTAGCTTCCCTAATTTCTCTTAGCATTTCATTGTCCGTCTCACCATCTTGACCAGGTGGACGGTAGTATACTGCAATCACTTTAGTCTTCCCCAGCACACAAGGGATTTCTACCCATAAAGATTCTATTGTGCATTTAGTCTCATGCAGGATGTTTATCCTGTTGGACTCTATGCCATCCCGGACATAAAGCGCCACACGGCCTCCCAGGTGCTCATCTCTGTCATTACAATGTAATTTGTACCCCGGTATAGCACTGACCCATTGGTTATCCTCCTTCGTCCATGACTCTGAGATGCCAATTATGTCTATGTCATCATTCACGGCTATACATTCTTACTTCTTAGACTTCTGGCATTAGCATACAAACATTTCAAAGTTTGCATTTTGTTTGTATTTTCATTCTGCTTTTTAATAGATAGGGATAAGTTAAAATTTTTTTAGCTCAGATGAGTTTTTAGTTACAGGCACTTGGACTATTCTTATTATTGAAATCTCACTGTCGGGATGCCCTAATTCTAATGCATAATTAGTATCCTTTGAAGATAACTCCCTCCGAACCATGGACTGCTGAGCAACTGTCGGCTTTCCCCTTTGTTCTAGTTTAAAAGCTGCTCTATCTCCTTTTTAAAGGTTAGCACCAGCAGTCTGGTTCCACCCTGGTTAAGGTGGAACCCATCCCTTCAGAAGAGATTCCCCCTTCCCCAAAAGGTTCCCCAGTTCCTTACAAAACTGAATCCCTCTTCCTTGCACCGTCATCTCATCCACGCATTGAGACTCCAGAGCTCTGCCTGTCTCTGGGGACGTGCACGTGGAACAGGGAGCATTTTGGAGAATGGTACCCTGGAGGTTCTGGGTTTAAGCTTTCTACCTAAGAGCCTACATTTGGCTTCCAGAACCTCCCTCCCACATTTTCCTATGTCATTGGTACCCATATGTGCCAAGAAAGGATAAATCTTTAAAATCATTGGCTCAGTGTGCTGCAGCAGTCAAAAAAGCAAACAGAATGTTAGGAATTATTAGGAAGGTGTTAGAAATGCCGGCCGTAGTGCCCCGCGGCTGTGTGTCATGGCCACCGGCCACAGCAATGAATACTCACAGGGAACATCGGGGGCTCCTGCGGCGGCAGGCAGCCCTCTGTTTTAACTTCTTTGCAGCTTCTGCCGCCGCTTAAATTGACCACATGGGTTCGGTGGTATGGCTCCTCCCCCTCAGCCTCCTAGGAGCCACGCACGCGGCTGAAGAAAGAATTTAAAGGAGCCATGACAGGAAATTGTGATGGCTCCCCTGGGGACTCCTCCTTCCAGTTCCGGTATATAACGCAAGGTCTGATACTCAGACCTTGCCTTCGTATTGAGGCTCTGTGCTTGGTTCTTGTGTCGGTGTTCCGGATCCGCTCTTTGCCCCGCTTCTGCTCTTTTCCTCGTTGGACTGATTCTTTGGCTCCTGACCCTCGGACCGGTGGTGGTGATCTTCTGGTATTGACTTGGACTGGCTCTGGACCCTTCTCCTTCTTTACTCCTGGATTGGCTTCGGACCATTCTCCTGTCTGCTCCTGGACCGGCTCTCGACCTCTCTCTGGACTTCGACCCTTGGACTGGATTGGGACTATCTTTCAATGTCTACTCCTGGACTGATCATGACCTGCTGGAGGCGCCAGCCATCTGGAACCCACGACCTGTAGGAGGTGCCTGCATCCAGACCATCTTCATTCTTCAGGGAGTCTCCTATGTCCCAGCGGCCATGTCCCTATGGGTTCCCCCTGGGGGGATCACGAGCTTCCAGGGTGAAGCCTTCATCTCAACATCTTCAACAGGCCTTGCCATCCGACAGTAGAGACAGACAAGGGTTAACTTCCTTCTCGGCAGCACTGACTCTACCTCAAAACAGGGGTCCACTCTCCGATTCATAACAGAAGGGAATGGTTAATAAAACAGAAAATGTCATAATGCCTCTGTATCACTCCATGGTGAGACCGCACCTTGAATACTGTGTACAATTTGGTCGCCGCATCTCAAAAAGATATAGTTGCAATGGAGAAGGTACAGAAAAGGGCAACCAAAATGATAAAGGGGATGGAACAGCTCCCCTATGAGGAAAGACTGAAGTTGTTAGGGCTGTTCAGCTTGGAGAAGAGACGGCTGAGGGAGGATATGAATAGAGGTCTTTAAGATCATGAGAGGTCTTGAACGAGTAGATGTGAATCAGTTATTTAACTTTCGGATAATAGAAGGACTAGGGGGCATTCCATGAAGTTAGCAAGTAGCACATTTAAGACTAATTGGAGAAAATTCTTTTTCACTCAACACACAATTAAGCTCTGGAATTTATTGCCAGAGGATGTGGCTAGTGCAGTTAGTGTAGCTGGGTTCAAAAAAGGTTTGGATAAGTTCTTGGAGGAGACGTCCATTAACTGGTGTTAATCAAGTTTACTTAAGGAATAGCCACTGCTATTAATTGCATCAGTGGCATGGGATCTTCTTGATGTTTTGGTAATTGCCAGGTTCTTGTGGCCTCGTTTGGCCTCTGTTAGAATCAGGATGCTGGGCTTGATGGACCCTTGGTCTGACCCACCATGGCAATTTATTATGTTCTTATGTTCATAAAGAGTTAATTTAGTCCCATATGAGAGAGAAAATACAGTTCTCTCCCAGCTCCCCTTTTTCCACCCTAGTATGAATTAGTTAAGATGGTGAGAATGTAGAAATAGGATTTTAGAGACAGAAAGTACAACGTTGACTCCATTTTTGTGTAGAAGGTCAGCACATAATTTGTTGGAAGGTTCTAAATACTTTTGCTAGGATAGACAGCACAGACACAGTACTGCTTACAGAAATTACAGGCTTATAGGTTGTTAGGTAGCTCCCTGCTCTCCCCTTCCACTCCTCCTTTGCTAGAAATAGTCTGGAACACATTACCGCCACACAGACCTCCCTTTTTACTAACTTGAAGTCTGCAAGCTTCAAGGTTACAAGCAGATAGATACTGAGTAGAAAATGGAGATACGACTTAATTAAAAGTATAAGACTACCACTTACTTAAATCTAACTAACAGATTAAGAGTTAAATCTTGAGCTTGACTGGCTGTATCAGTCAAGTCCAGCACAAGTAGTTTTGAAAAAAACAGAGCTAAAACACCTGGTGTATACCCAGATTAGTTTTGGTAAAACTAATCAATTAAGAAATAGACAGTATTTACAGGTTATTTATATAGTGATTTAACAATAGTAATTACTTGTTACCTGAAACATGACATTAGTGATTAATATGCTGATTTTTGGCTATTATTTTGGGGAGTTTTACAGAATGTGTTAGGTGTAGAGAAAGTACAGAACTAGTGGTCACAGACATGAGAGAGAAAATCCGGACATTATGGTGATTAGAATCAGTGAACAAAGACAAGAAATCTACCATTTTTAGAGAGCATATGCAAACGTTTCCCTTACCAATTATTTTGGCAAAACATTAGGAGTTATGACAAAGGAAATGGTTCTGAGCATGCTCCAGCCAAGTACATTATATACAGATACAATGTGGGATGGGGTAAGAGACTACTGATCAGAGCTGAACAGAGAGAAAGAGAAAAGACTCAGTATTGTATACCTGTTTTGTTTCTTATTTGTTCCCAAACATTCTCATAAGAGTTTGGTTTTGTGCATATATTATGCAGAAAATATAATTTCATAGCTTCTCATAAGCCATAGTCCATGTTATTATTTTATTTTGTGTGTTCGAGACTACAAGGCAAATACCTCATTCCAAAATCCATTACACATGGGTAAAAATGTTTATCCACAAGAAGACTTTTGATTATTTCTCCCTTCAAAGTTTCTTCAAATTCCTCAGGCCTTAAGACCTGGAATGTAGTACAAATGTTATTGGTTGATTTGAATCTGCGCTTTTATTCTCAGATAATGTTCACATTTGCTTTAAAAATATTCCTTCTAAAATAAAGATTCTGGATCTTTTTCCCCAGCTGTGTTATCATGAAATCTTTTTTGCTTCTTGCCTCTTCAGTGATTTTATCAACATTTATATACCTTTTGCTACAAGACATGCTTCCAGTAAAATATTGGGCCAATGATTGCTATGTTTTACTTCTTCAATAGCATCAGCAATCAGAGTGGTCTCTTTTTCAAGAGAGATTTTCTTGGTTTATAACATCCAATTTCTGTTATCAATACTTGAACCATCCTTGTACTAGAAGCTGGCCAGTGAAAGGCATGCAAATAACCTGAAGCAGCTTTTCAGGGCTTCCAGTTCTGATTAAGCTTTGTGTGTCAGGTTTAATTCAAGAGCATACTGCAGTGCTTCCAGAATATCTGGCAGCTGCTTTGTGAGCGGACGGATAGCATCAGCACATGCTCTCCTGCATATGTCTGACAGTGGAGTAAGCAGTGTATCTTATCTGTTGTAATCTTCCACTTGACAGGGCTAGAACTAAACAACACAAGTTACTGCATGTAACTAAAAACTGTTAATGTTTCAGTACGTGCTGCTACAAGATTTAGTGAATGGCAAGCAAAAGTAGAATATACAGCAAGTTTATTTTTGGACACAACGCAGGCCTGAACATCTTTTATTTTTCATCATCTATTAGAGTCATTATTAAAACCTTGACTTCTATAGTTATCAACAGAAAAGTTATGAAGCTTCAAGCTGGCAATTAGCATTTCACTATAGTATCATTTCTCAATTTTTTTTTTAACTCAAAGTTGACAGAAACATAGAAACATGACAGCAGAAAAAGATCATATGCCCCATCCAGTCTGCCCATCTGTCCAATTAATTTAGCATTTTAATTCTCATGACTTCCTTAGAGATCCCCTGTATTTATCGTATGCTTTCTTGAATTCAGATACTTTTTTTTTGTCTCCACCACTTCCACTGGGTGACTATTCCACACATCCACCACCTTCTCTGTAAAGAAATATTTCCTAAGATTACTCCTGAATCAAACCCCTTTCAACCTCATCTCATGACCCCTCATTCTACTGCCTCCTTTCCATTGAAAAAGGCTTACCTCCTGTGCATGGAAACCTTTGAGATATTTGAATCTCTCTATCATATTTTCTCTATCTCGCCTTTCCTCTAGGGTATCTATAATATATCGGGCTTGCTAATGTGTCCGTCAGTGCTCGCGCATAGTACAGCGGCCATATCACCAGCTACAAGAGGTACTGCACAAGATTTCCTCCCTCACCTCGCCGATTTCCTCCCTCGCCGGAAGACTATTCAAAACTGCAAGGACAGCGGTCATCGCAGGACAGGCAGCAAATAGCAGAAGGTCCTTTTTAATGCCGAGGTTTGTTCCTGAATCCGAGTTCCAAGTCTTGAATCCTGAGTCTCGAATCCTGTTCCCAGTTTTCAGAGAACCTTGTTCCTGCTTCCGTCCATGTCCAAGACTCAAGCCAGAACCTGTACTGCTTCAGCATGGTCCACAACCAGCGATGGGCGGCTGTGTAGGGCACGCCTCAGTGCAGGCCTCTCCTGAATTTTCAACATGTTTCCAATTCCAAGTCTCCACTTTCTCACTTGTAGTCTGCTTCGCTTCCAGCATGGTCCGCAACCAGCCATGGGTGGCTGTGTAGAGCGTGCTGCGGTGCAGTACTCAACCTGTTCTACTGCCTGAATCCTGAAACCTTGTCCAAGTCTTCCAAGTATCCTGAAACCTTGTCCGAGTCTTCTAGTGCCTTTGACTCATCCAAGTCTCCAAGTGTCTTCATCTCATCCGTCTCTAAGTGCTGATGTCTCATCCTTGACCTCATCTCGTCCAAGTCTCCAAGTACCATTGCCTGTCCTTGACCTCTGTCCATCCGGTTGCACCTGCTGTTCCCAGGCAGCAGGTCTGAAAGCGCTATTAAGTAGCCAGTGGGCTACCCCAGAGACCAGCATTGCATTGTTGGGGCTCTTCTGGTGCATTCGGGTTCGGCAGAGGTCAGGGTTCTGAATCTCTAGCCTATCTGCCCATGCTTGGATGCGCCTTGCCTGCCTTGGCGCTTCTCTGGAGTTTGCCATCTGGTGCATTGCCGTGGCCTAAGGGCACATTATCTCCCTGGAATCGGGACCGCTCCCTAGCGCTCCCGTAGCAGTCTCACAATGCCACTTCTGCACTTCCTTTTCTCTATCTAACAAAAATCTTACCCCCCATTTTACTGTATTTGCATTTTTTCTTCTATTAGAATTTTCACATTCCTGACTACTTTTCCATCTTCTCTTAATTTTTCCAGATATTGTTGCCTGTCTTCCTCGTTCTGCGATTTCTCGCCTTTTCAGTAGCTGGCCCAAAGTTGTGGAATGCACTACCTGACTAATGACACACAACTTTTGATGCAAAGGCATTCAGGAGAGAACTCAAGACCTATTTATTTAAATAAGCCTTTGGCAACCAGTAAAGCGAGCTGCACTCACAAGTGGCTCTGAACTTCCCTAAATGCCAAAACATCCTAGCAAGTCATGTTGCTTTAAGTAAGCCTATTTCCCACCAGCAGGGGCTATGTCTTTGCTTTGTTATGTTAAACCGTATTTTATTACTTTGTTTTTAAACCATTGTGTGTTCATTGTAAACTGCTTCATCCATTACTGTAGACAGTAGTATAGAAGAAATTTTAAATAAATAAATAAATTAGATAAATTAAATGAATGATAACCTTTTATTCCTTACCTTTTTAGCTACTTCTTTAGAAAACCATAATAGTCTTTTTCTCCTAACAAAAATACTAGTTGTCCTTATATCTCCTTTTAGTTTTGCCCACTGCCCTTCTACTTCCCTTAGATTTTCCCATCCAGCTAACGACTCCTTAAGATATTCCTCCATTTTGAGAAAGTTAGTTTTCCTGAAGTCTAGGACCCTCTCCTTAGAATGAACCTTCATCTCTTGAGTCCTAATACTGAACCACACCATCTAGTGGTTACTAGTTCCCAGATGATCATCCAATAAAACATCAGAAATACTGTCACCATTGGTAAGCACCAGGTCCAGTATTGCCTCCTCCCATGTGGGTTCCAATACCAGTTGACAGAACAGTTCTCCTTGCAGAGAGTCCAGGATCTCCCTGCTTCTAGAAGATACTGCAATTGGAATGTCTTAATCAACAATTGGAAGATTAAAATTCCCTAGCAGCAGCACCTCCCCTTTCACAGCAATCCTGTGAATATCCTCCATTAAATCTCTATCCATCTCCTCTATCTGTGATAGAGCTCTGTATATTATACCAGTATAAATAGATGTTCCAGTCCCTCTTTCCATATTAACACACAGTGCTTCCTCTTTACCTTGTAAGCCCAGCAATGCTGTGGCTTTAATACTGTCCTTTATATACAGTATAATGCCATGCCTTCTCCTTTCCTTCCTACTCCGGCCTTCCTGAATAGATTATAGATGGGTATAACTATATCCCAATCATGGTTTTCCATGTACCAGGTCTCCGAGGCAGTTACTATATCTAAATCAGCTTCTTCCTTGACTGCCTCTAGATCTAGGACTTTATTTCTCATACTATGAGCATTAGTGTACTTAGCTTTCCAAATATTTCCTTTTTTTCCTATTTCTATATGAGGATTTCATGTTTTTCTTACCTTTGGGTTTTATTCACCCATCCTCAATGATTCTAGTTTAAAGCCCTCCACAGATTTGCCATTCTGTGTTGAAAGATGCTGCGCCCCTACTTCGATAAGTGGATCCCATCTCTGCTCAGCGGTCTTTGAAATATCATCCCATGATCCAGGAAGCCAAAACACTCATGTTGACACCATTTACGCAGTGGAGTGACACCATTTACGCAGTGGAGTGCCTCAGGGATCTGTACTTGGACCGGTGCTTTTCAATATATATATATAAATGATCTGGAAAGGAATACGATGAGTGAGGTTATCAAATTTGCGGATGATACAAAATTATTCAGTTAAATCACAAGCGGATTGTGATACATTACAGGAGGACTTTGCAAGATTGGAAGATTGGGCATCCAAATGGCAGATGAAATTTAATGTGGACAAGTGCAAGGTGTTGCATATAGGGAAAAATAACCCTTGCTGTAGTTACACGATGTTAGGTTCCATATTAGGGGCTATCACCCAGGAAAAAGATCTAGGCATCATAGTGGATAATACTTTAAAATCGTCGGCTCAGTGTGCTGCAGCAGTCAAAAAAGCAAACAGAATGTTAGGAATTATTAGGAAGGGAATGGTTAATAAAACAGAAAATGTCATAATGCCTCTATATCGCTCCATGGTGAGACCTCATCTGGAATACTGTGTACAATTCTGGTCACCGCATCTCAAAAAAGATATAGTTGCAATGGAGAAGGTGCAAAGAAGGGCAACCAAAATGATAAAGGGGATGGAACAGCTCCCCTATGAGGAAAAGCTGAAGAGGTTAGGGCTGTTCAGCTTGGAGAAGAGACGGCTGAGGGGGGATATGATAGAGGTCGTTAAGATCATGAGAGGTCTTGAACGAGTAGATGTGAATCAGTTATTTACACTTTCGGATAATAGAAGGCTAGGGGGCACTCCATGAAGTTAGCAAGTAGCACATTTAAGACTAATCGGAGAAAATTCTTTTTCACTCAACGCTCAATAATGCTCTGGAATTTGTTGCTAGAGGATGTGGTTAGTGCAGTTAGTGTAGCTGGGTTCAAAAAAGGCTTGGATAAGTTCTTGGAGGAGAAGTCCAATAACGGCTATTAATCAAATTTATTTAGGGAATAGCCACTGCTATTAATTGCATTAGTGTTTGGGTAATTGCCAGGTTCTTGTGGCCTGGTTTTGGCCTCTGTTGGAAACAGGATGCTGGGCTTGATGGATCCTTGGTCTGACCCAGCAAGGCAATTTCTTATGTTCTTATGTTCATTCATTTATCTCCAGAATGCAAACTTCCCTGCTTGGGCCTTTATTCTTAACTGGAAGGACTGAGGAGAATAACTCCTGTGCACCTATCTGCTTGCTTTACCCTTTCTCCCAGAGGCATGAAGTAATATTTTTTTTAATTTTTGGATTTAACACAAGCATCTTTGCAACAGAAAAAGGAGGAGTGATGTGTAACACAATATAGCCAAAAGAAAACACTTTAGATGCAACATAGTACCTCATACACATACCTCAATATAATAAGAAAAAAGGGGGAAAACTAAGAAAGAAATTACATTGCAATTAGGAAGAAGAAAGTGAAACCTGGGAGGCATAACACCATATTCCAAGAGTTATCATAAAGAGCTAACCTAACGTAGGAGTCCAGGAAAAATCTCTACTGAGACGGTTCAAAATATACATTATTGACGTTATATATTTCACTACACATTTACATGGGTATCTCAGTATGAACTGTACACCAAGAACAGAAACCTCTGGCTGAATAGATAAAAGCTTTTTTCTACAATCTTGGGTAGCCTTGGTAATATTAGGAGATTCTCTGACCATAAAATGAAATTAGCCTATTACAAAAAAAGAATCTTAGAATAGAATTTCTAACCTTCAAAAAAGAAAAAGTGACCAACAATGTTCCTCTTTTTGAGACTAGGAGCTCCTGTGAAGATTCTAAGAAATCAGTCAAGTTTAAAGTAGGCTCTTGAGCCTATTTTTTGCCACCTCTTTCATCACTCGATGGCAAATAAGCCTTGCAAATAATAGGCATTGCCTCAGATGGAATCTTCAGAACCTGGGAAATATAGTTCTTGAACAAGTCCACTGGTGAAATGTATTTAACAAAAGGAAAATTGAGCGCCCTCAAATTTAAACTTCTGATTGAATCATCTATATTCTCCAGTTTCTTCGCATTTATCATTTCACTTTGAACCAAACTATCAGGCCAATAGAGTACAGTGCGCTCCGGCGGAGCACACTGTTATGTTGCGTGTTTTCGACGCACTATTTTTACCCCTTATACAGTATGGGGTAATAGCGTGTCGAAAACGCGTGGCCACCCCCCCCCCCCCCCCCGAAACTAATAACGCCCACAACATGCAAATGCATGTTGATAGGCCTATTAGTTATTCCAGCGCGATTCAGAAAGTAAAATGTGCAGCCAAGCCGCACATTTTACTTTCAGAAATTAACACCTGCCAAAGGCTGGTGTTAATTTTGGCCGGCAACGGGGAAGTGTACAGAAAAGCAGAAAAATCATAGTGATATTAAGTCGGCGGCCCCAAAAGTAAAAAAAAAATTTAAAAAATAAATAAATAAATAAATAAAAAATCGGCCCGTGGCCCGCAGGTCGGAAGATGGACACTCAATTATGCCGGCGTCCGTTTTCCGAACCCGTGGCTGTCAGCGGGTTCAAGAACCGATGCCAGTAAAATTGAGCGTCGGCTGTCAAACAAGTTGACAGCCACCGCTCCTGTCAAAAAGGAGGTGCTAGGGATGCGCTAATGTCCCTAGCACCTCTTTTTACTGCGGGCCCTCATTTGCATGCAGGCTGATACTAAATCGCGCGCACAGGAGAGTGGCCTGTGCGCACGTCAGGAGAGCAGGTGCTTGCCGGCTATCCCACACTTTTTTCTGTATTAGCCTGTATGTTGGATGTTCTCAACCTTAGATACATGAGTATCCAAGGCTTCCAATTTTAATCCAGACATACAACTGGTGACTTGCACATGATCGTTGGTATCCAAGGTAACATTTATTAATGAGGAAACTGAGGATTCAAAAGAAACTAAAGCATTCCAAACAGCCTCTAAGGTACTAAGTGGGGACTTGGTCAGAGTTACTCTTTGAATAGATCTTACCCAGAATCTCTCTCCAAGTTCATTCTCATCTATGTTGTTAACAGCAGCCCCTCTATCCTTTGGAGTCGAGGCCTGGATCCGAGGTCTGTCCAAAGTCACTCCCTCAGCCGGGAGAGAGACAAACTCCCCCACAGTGGTTAGAGTCTCCATAGAGACCACATATCCAAGTCCTAAATTATTGGTTTGGAGCAGTCTCTCCAAGTACCGCTATGTCCCACATGGGTCTGGGGCTATCCGCCAGCACGGCTGCTCCTTAGGTGTCAAATGGAAAGGAGTGGAAGGCATCCTTGGCACATCAGAGCTCCATGATGTTTCCTCAGCCAGCAGTGTTGGCATTTGCTCATCGGCATGAAGTCACTTTGGATATGATGTGTATGGTACCTCACTGTATCATTCATCCAACAAGGATGAGCAGCATTGGATAGTGGTCAGTAGGCTTAAGGATTCTTAGCAATCTGTCTGTAATGTCTTGGATTTTGGCACCTGGCAGACACCACACTTCCAGGGACAACATGTCTAGTCAGCAGATGGATGCCTCCATGCCCCTCAGAAGCAAGTTACCAGCAACTACTACCCTTCACCTTCTAGGTGCAGTGGTTGCTGTGTCTGCAGCTTTGGGGTTTGCATATCTTGGTTTCTCCCCATCATGGGATGACAACTCTTCCTCCTCTTCCAGGGCTGCATACTGGTTCTTCAGTTCAAGGGAAATTGGAGCCATGGCATAGGATCTAGTAGCCGTAGTAATCTGGGTCCAGCTGTCATCTCATGGACCAGTTTGACTTTCCACTCTGCTTGAGTTCTCCATCTTAGATGCCTTGATAAGCATTTCATTGATGTAGTCCTCATTTTCCTGGTTGTTTCTCAGTCTTGCTACCTCCTCTTTGAGTTCTGCCACCTCTTTCCTGAGGGAGTTGATCTGCAGACATCTTTCACACTGAACCAGTTCCTCACTGTGGATCAGGACATCCACAGAAACCTTTCTTTAATGCTAAATGTACCAGTTTCTTTGTTGTGAAGTACAAACTGGAATATCAACACGTTATTCTTTGTGAGAGACATCAGGAGTAGCATTGCATATAGTATAATAGAATAATAAATGGCATTTTCTCTCTGGCCTTATGCATACTCTTATCAGATAATTCAATAAACTCATTCTGACTCTCCCATGAGAGATAATAAGCCTGTCTTAGCATCATTTTACCTTCTGTTTGACTTTGGCCAAATGGTCATAAGTGATGCTGTTATAATGAGCTAGTAACTCAAGAGTTCCTAGAAAGTTGTCATTCTGTTGATTATCATATTATTATCTATTTAAAATGCTAAAACTCTTGAAGCATGGCATAAGGTAACATCCACCCATCTTTCTAATATTTCTTTCTTTTTTGCTTCAGTTGATAATTTGTTTTGAACCTCACTATCAACTCCATGTCCACCTTCAGTGACTGCTGTAATTCCTTCCACTGGCAGTAGCAAGTTTTATGTTCTATGCTCTTTTCATGGTTATTATTTAGCTTATATCAGTTTTTCATACTTGGTGAATACCCTTTACTTTTTGCCAGCATACTGCATTGTTTTTTTCTCCCTTCAGAAAACAGCTAACATGAAAAACAATACCACGCATGATTGGTAGGCTCTAAACAAGCCAGTCTTTTGGTATCTGTTCTCCACTGGAAGTCTTACATTTGAGAACAAATCCAGAAAACGTATATCCTCCAATATCCTTTGGAACTAACTTTGCTACCTTCTGCATTTCTTCATTTGATCTATATTCCACATCTAAGCCCATTACTGAGTGATAACTACACACCAATGGGGGCCATAAAAAGAATTTATATATCGTGGGGCTGGTTCCACTTTCACTGTCTCTCTCACAAGTATTTTGCCATAGGGCTCGGTTCTTTTCCTGGTAGGGAGTGGGGGAGGAATTTTTTCTCCAAGGCCCTGGGTGGCAGGGGGTGATACTGCAGCTCTTTTACCTGGAAGAGTTTTAACTTCTTTACCACTGTGATATGTGTAGGTGCCAATAACAATGCCAGCGACTCTGAAGGCATGTCCAAAAGTAAACTTTACTGAATGTATTATAGGATAAGTCAATGGTACAGTTCAATCAGTTCTTATCATCACAGATGGCCTTTATGTTCACAGTCTTTCCTCCTCTCAGGTCTTCTAACACAAAAATATCTTGCCAAAAACCAAGTCCCAAAACACCAGAAGTTCCTTGCAGTAGGTCACCACTGTCCTCAAGGAGGATGTAAAGGGGCAGGTCTTCCCTATCCTGGCCTCCCCAGAGGGAGACTTCTCCATGAGTTTTCTCCAGGCAAATAAGCAGGGGTCTCACAAGGCTTCTTACAAAATTGGAAAAAAATCCCCCCCAAAACCTAAAAAGCAAACCTAACCAGCCAAGGAAGCCAAGGAGTGGATTAAAAAGGCAGCTTCCCAACCTTCTCCACAAAGTGCAGGCAGGTGGTGCTAGAGTCCAGAGGTAGGCCCAAAATAAAACTAAGGCAGAAGCTCCTGACTCCTACTAACACCAAAATCAAAGCTGCCTCAAGCTCTCAGAGAGAGAGAGAGACAGAGAGAGAGAGAAAGAGAGAGATAGTTGCTTATATAAACACAAGGGGACTGGCCATCCTAGCCCCCTCAAAGGGAGCAGCTATAAATGAATGGTACTAGCCTGACTGTTCCAGCTAAAAGAATTAACAGGGCCTTTTAGTAATGAACCCTAAGGGGTCATTACATGCTTTTCAGGTACCTCAAAGCAGATTACATTCAGGTACTGTAGGTCTTTCTCTGTCCCCAGTAGACTCACAAACTAAATTTGTACTTGAGACAATGGAGGATAAAGTGACTTGCTCAAGGTCAACAGGATTTGAACCCTGGTTTGCAGCCCACTATTCTCCTCCTAGAATGAGATAGAGCAATTTTTAGATGGATAGAATTTATCAGGTTAGGTCATAAGCTTGGAATCTTTGAAAAAGCAATAATCAGCTAAGGTAATACTATTCTCCTGTTTTTATGATCTGTCTTCTGAACATGGTGGTGCTAATGGTGATATTACCTATTGTTTGAGGGCATTAGACTGGAGTCATATGATGCATCTGCTGCTTTTATTCATCATCATTTGCAACAGATGCAATCTCCACATTGAAAATATTTCCATCTACTTCCCAGACTGCCAAAAGGTCTTTCCTGTTTTTTAAAATTGGAGAATTGAATAGTGTCCCTTTGCTTTGGTTAGTTCCTTTCTTTTATCTTGTTCCATTTCTGGAGGCTTAACTTGTATTTATAGCCAGAAATGTGCGTAGAGAGAGAGAATAAGAAAGAGAAGAAATGTCCTTTCTCCTTTCCTTGTCTGTACAACTCATTACTCATTTTTGGGCCTGTATATTTTCCCAACAATAAAGATGGCTTCTTCTTTCCCTGGGAATCTGGGATCAGTGACAGTGTCCCTCTGCTCTTATCAAGGTGCACAAAGGACTCAAGCATACTCTCTCTGTTCTACAGAAGGGCCTTGGACTAGCCAATAACTCACTGTTCAGAATGCTGATCTGCTTTTGATTGGTTCTAGCAAAGGTCACAACTTTAACACCCCTTCTAGGTAATACATAATTTTACATAAATGTTCACAAGAATGACCTACAATTTAGCCTTAGTTTTTTTCACTCATGGTAATAGGGTTGCAGCCTGGTCAGAGGTTTCCCTGGATTTCCATGCCCAGGTAAAATGTATCCTCCCCTTTCCCCATGCTTAGGCCCTGATTACATGTGTGCGCTGCGCTTTTCTTCATTGATCCAATAAGAGGTATCACGTCTTGCCCAGTTGGGCAAACAAGGCCAACAGTATAAACAGTTACAAGAAATTATTGATTGAAAACCAAAATCACAGGAAATACCTTATTTGGAGTTTGGAGAAAAGGTGGCAAGAGAAGGACGAGAGGGGAGAATTATTAGTAGTAGATCAGGGAGGAAACAAAGTGCTTTGTAATTGTTTTTGAAGGATTGGAAGGAGCAAGCCAACTGGACAGAATGAGAGACAGTTTTCCAGTGGTGTTCTGCATTCAATAAAAAAAGAATGGAAAATCAGCGGAAACATGCAGGCAAAGAAGAGAGACAGGTGAAGGTTAAAAGAAGAATGGTTTGTCAAGAAGGAATAGAGGGGGAAACCAAAATAATATTAATAGAACAGATGAAAGGATCTGAGAGCAGAGAAGGTTTTTTATGTTTTGTGTCTATGTTTATTGGCTTTGTAAACTTTTATGTGATGTAATTTGCCTAGTATAGTGTGCTCTGAAATAGGCGGACGATAAGTATTTTAATAAATGAACAAATAAATAAATAAATAAATAAATACACAAATAAGTTAAGAGTACGTTACTAAAAGCTGCTAAATAGGAATTCATTGTTAATATTTATTTAAAAATATTTCCATGCCGCTTACTCCACTGATCATGGCGGCATACAAGGTTTCTAAAAACAGTAAGGTAAACATATACTCGAGCAATGTAAGCTCCTGCTAAGCCTTAAGGAATGAGATGAGCAACTGGGGCCCTCTGACATGAGCCTACCAAGTTACACCAACTCTCTACAGGCCTGAATATAGAAAGATGTAACTGTAGCCGGTCCAAGATAGATCCTATTGGTGAAGGATATTAGAAACCCTCTGACAGTAGATAGTAAATTGAAGGCCCCTGGTTTCAAGTGGCAGCACAAGGTAGATTCTGCAAATCTCCAAAAACTCTGTTGCAAAGTTTCTGAAACTCTGCGGCAATTTTGCAGTGCCTTTGCATTAGTTTGCACACTGTTTATATCATTTGCAAAAATATTTTCTTTTATATCTTAATATAATTTTCCAACTTTTCTTTTATATTACAGTATGTCTGTATATTTTCTTTCCCTTCTTCATTGCATTTTTGCTCTCCTGTTTTATTTTTCAGTTTTCCTATCTGCTGCCTCCCTCCTGCCTTCCCCACTGGGCCAGATTTTAAAAACTACGCGCAGGCGTAGATTTGTGCGTGCAACCTGGCATGCACAAATCTGCGCCATTTACGTTCCTTGTGTCTAAGTTCTTGTTTTAGTTTCTGTAATTCTGGTGTGAACCAAGGTTGTTTTTTCTTAAGGGCCGGATTGATTACTTTCACCGATGTGGGGCATATTTTGTTGGCTATCGAGTTTGTGATATTGTACCAGGAGGAGAGGGCTGAGTTGGGGTTAGAAAAGTCTAGATTATGAAGTTCTTTGGAGAGATGGGCGCTGAGGTCATCCATGGAGCATGGTTTCCTGAAGTGGATGGTAGTTTGGGGGGGGGGGGGGGGTGTCGGTCTTTCTTTCACCATGAGAATAGTAGATATCATCGAATGGTCAGACCAGGGGACTGGGGTGCAGTCTGGAGAAGTAGTGTGTGTGAGGCCAGAGTTTATGAAGATAAGATCTAAGGTATGGCCAGCTTTATGGGTGGGCTTGTTAATTATTTGTTTAACACCCATGGCCCTGAGGGAGGTCAGAATAGCTTCACAGTTGGATGGCGGCGTCATGTCAACATGGAGGTTAAAGTCCCCCATGACAATAGCTGGGGAGTCCGTGTTTATGTATTCTGCAATGGATTCTATGAGGGGGGAGGCATCCGTGTCTAGTAGCCCAGGGGGACAATAAATAAGAATGATTTGTAACTGATTGGATTTGAAGAGACCTATTTCTAATTTAGAGGCGGTCTTCACAGTCTGAAGACTTAGTCTAAGCTCTTTTTTGGCAGCTACTATTAGGCCGCCTCCTCTTTTTTTTTGTCTGGGAAGTGAAAAAATATCGTACAGATGTATTGGTAGTTGATTTATCAGGGCGATGTCTGTGTGTTTGAGCCAGGTTTCAGTGATAGCACAAATGTCTGGCTTTGAGTCTAGTAGGTAATCGTTGAGGATGTGGGTTTTCTTTGTGAGGGACTGCGCATTGAAGAGTGTTAGTGAGAAGAGTGTGAGTCCCAGAAGTTGAGTAAGGGGAGAAGTCATAATGGGGATAAGAGTTCTTGTTGAATGGGTCTGGGTATGTGTGGGTGCATTTTTAGGATTGTGGTAAAGGTGATTTATGATGGGAATAGGGTAGGTTTGCATCTTGCCGCTAGTGTTTGTGGAGCCAGTGTGGAGAAAGAGGGGAGGGTGAGGGGGAAGGAGGGTGCTGAGTTTGAAGCAAATACGGAGAGACACTCGGGGTAGAGGCGACCAACAGAGGCGGCACTGAGTGAGGGTAGGATGGGGTGTGCACAAGGGAAAGGGGCACAGACGGGGGGGCAACGTGGTGCAGTTCCCTTTGTCACACTCCTTGGGCGAAGGTACCTGGGAGGGCTGCCAAGGTTTAATGATTGTCTAGCCCTGCCTCTTGTCGGTACGGTGCAGGTGTTCCCTGGCATCGGTCATGGCTGCTCCTGACCCTGATGGGTCTACTCCGGCCATGTGGAGCGTCAGTGGGCCACGGAGGGAGGGGGCAGGCCCAGCAGGCGGTGGCCTCCAATGGTGCAGGCAGGTGGGGCTAAGGTCGCCACCTAGGAAATGTCTCAAAAACAGGTTTAGCACTTCTGAAGTTGAGAACAGCAAGTGTGAGCAGCTTCAGTGGCAGCGCAAAGGGGCGCGCCCAGGGCAGGTCCTTTTATTGCGCGCCTTTGGCGCGCGACGCCCAGTGTGCGACGCCAGAGGCTCACCACCTCACTTTAAAAGATCTGTCCCTCGTTGCGTTGGTCTGACATCGGTGGGAGGAGTCCTGGAAGGAGTCGATGTGGTTGGGTGCGGCGCATTCTGGGCAGGCATCGGTGGAGGGCCACGATGGCGTCCGGCGCTCCGAGCTGGTGGCAGGGACACTCCCAGGGACTCCAGGTAGGCTCGGGGCTCGATCAGGGGAGTGGCGCGGTCCGAGACAGCAGGGGTGGTCCGCAGGGTCTGTGCAGGCTGAATCGATCGGCGCTGCAAGGGGGCGGGCCGGCAAGGCCTCGCAGGCCTGGAGAGCACTCCGGGAGGGTCCAGATGGTGAGCTCAGTACTGGAGAAAGGGCTGGGAAACGCTCACCGTCTCGCTCTAGAAGATCTGTCCCTTGTCACGTTGGTCTGATGTCGGTGGAAGGAGTCCTGGGCAACCTCGATGCGGTCGGGTGCAGCGCGGTCTGGGCAGGCATTGGTGGAGGGCTGCGATGGCATCAGGTGCTCCGAGCTGGCAGCAGGGACACTCCCAGGGAGCCCAGATAAGCTCGGAGCTTGATCGGGGGAGCGGTGCGGTCCGAGACAAAAGAGAACGATAAAAGTTTTCTGATCTGGGGAGTGGACTGAAATGTCCCTCCCCAGACCCGAAAATGAAATGGGGACAAAAAAAATTGTATGTACACCCTAATTTGCTCCATAAGACACACAGACACCCAGGAACAGAATGTTATGTTAGGGAACACTAGGAGAGCGATCCCAACTTGAGGGGATTGTGTGCCCTTGGGCCTCAGCATGACCCCAGATGAATCCAAGACAGCACCGAGGGTTGGCAATGTATGTCCCAGCATGGGCAAAGACAAAGCCTGATCCTCTGCCAGACCTGCATGCTTCTGGAAAGCCAACAACACTATGTTGGTAGTTGAACAGTACTCCGACCGTTCCCAGCCCTTTCGGACCTGCTGCTAGGTATCAGCAAGAAGCAGCAGGCCGGACTGAGGATGAGAGCAGACGGAGGCCTTGTGACACAGAAGACTCAAGATGGACGTGAAGACTCTGGATGTGGACCAGGAACTTGGAAGACTCTAGACGAGATGAGGAACTTGGAAGAGTCTGGATGAGACGAGAAGTTTGGAAGGTTCGGACATTGGCACTGTCTCTCAGGGTGCCCTACACAGCCCACCTACACGGGCGGACCCAGTGGGCTGGTCGCGGGCCACCCTGTCCCACTGCATGCCCTACACAACCTGAAGAAGCTGGTCATGGACCACGCAGAGAGCTGGACAAGCGCAGGAAGGGAATCCAGCTGAGACAAGACTCCAATGATGAGGCAAGGTGTCATCTGGAGAACCACATGAGCTGGAGGGTCAAGAGGACACGGAAGCACAAAAAGGGAATCCAGCTGGGACGAGACTCCAATGACGAGGCAAGGTGTCATCTGGAGAACCAGAGAAGCTGGAAGGTTAGGAGGACTTGAAATGAGTGAAGGAGGGCGGAACCTCAGAAACATCAGGAAGTGGAACATGAGGAAGTGGAACATGAGGAAGTGGAACATCAGGAAGCCTGGACTAGGAACCTTGAAACATGAAGACATGGAACATCAGGAAACCACAAGAAGCAACGAAGACTCAGGAAGCAAGATGAGACATGGAGCTCCAACAAGAACGAAGACCTGATGGAGCGCTGCAAGATGAGTCTTCCAGAGACAGGAAACTCCAATGCAAGGCAAGGCAAGGCAGGATTGAAGGTGAAGCCCTGTTATAAGGCTGAGACAGGAAGCAGTCAGGTAGGGCCCGGGGCATATCCGGCCATGAGCCCTTTAAATCTTGTGAAGAGAAGCGGCCTGCACCTTAGGAACAGGAAGCAGGAAGTTGTGCAGGACAATGGCCAGCAGCCATGCTGCTGCTAATGTCGAAGAGCAGGGAGGGGCCGAGGAACAGGCCCAGCGTTTTCAGCAGCTCTCAAGCCGCAGAGGGCAGACTGAGGAGCGGCTCCAGCTGCAAGGAAGACCGGGGACTGTGGCCTCCAGGCAGAGAGAAGGTAAGAGGCTGCCCATGAGGTTCAGAAGCACAACACAGAGCCGGTTTAGCACACCATTTTTTTTTAAATTTTCCCCCTCTGAATCCTAGGTACGTCTTATGGTCAGGTGTGTTTTATGGAGTGAAAAATATGGTAAATCTGAGACTAAGTTCTGATTAAGTATTGGGACAGTATACATTCTACCCATTTTCTGTGGGAAGATTTAAGAATTAAATTGTGAGATAAAGGAAGATTGAACTAATTTGAATCTACATAATCTGAGGAATTTGAGTAAGTGGGAGAAAAAGAAATTTCATTGTAAAGAAGGAGTGCTTCCAAAGTGATTAAGAGACTTTTCTAGAAGCTGTGAAGTCACATTGGGATGGGATCTATCCATTGTCTTATTATTTATTGCTGCTAATCATTTGAATAAGAGAAGAGTAAACACTATTCAATCATCTGATCAAACTATCAGTAAAGAAGTTGGAAACTACCATTCTTCTCCTGTGATGTAAAGAAAGTGTAAATTGGCAGTGTTGGGAATCAAAGGACAGAGACAGGGCTTGATTGCAAAGTAGCAGGGTATAAGAGATATTGTTCTTCCCCACAACTAGGAGCCTGGTCTCAGAGACTAAAGCTTTGCTTTCTGTGGAACAGGAGAGAGATATATAGAGACTGTGGAGGTGTTTTAAGCAGAAAGGGTCTATCCTTTATTCTTTCTAAGTGCCCATGGGTGCCAAGTAAAGGCTCTATCCCACCCAGGGATTACACAGTTTCCAAAAATATTCTACCCTTAGAGAAATAAAATATGAATAGGGTGTAACCTTGTATTTATTGGTACCAAGGACTAGTATTCCTTTAAATTATCAGTGAGTTCACTATAATCCTCAAGGATGTAAATACACACTAACCACTGGGCCCAGTAATATGCATGCATTAACATAGGGATAGGCAAGTCTGGTCCTGAAGTGTTACAAACAGGTCTGTTTTTCAAGACATCCACAATGAATACAAATAGTTATTCATCTGTATCACATGTAAGCCTGTGGATGTCTTGAAAACCAGACCTGTCTGTGGCACTTCCAATCGTATGCAGATATATCTCATGCATATTCATTGTGGATGTCTAGAAAACCAGACCTGGTTGTGGCACTCCAGGACCAATGTTACCTACCTCTGCATTAACAAATACAATTGTCCTCCAGCTGCCTACAGGTATGTGCTGTCACACTTATTGTTCTTTAACCCACAGGGGTCAGCAATCATGTAATGTGCCCTCAGACTTCTAAGGGTAACAAACAATAGTGAGGGTGCCCTTTCTGCCCCTGGGGTATGGTGATGAGACTGGGAATTCAAGGGTTAGCTTTAAAGAACATGGAACCTAAGTTTATTTGTAATCCAAAGGCTTACATGTGATGCAGATGAATAACTATTTTTAAGGTGGTGATAAATGTCATTGTAATGAAGCTGCTATTCACCAATTGGTATAAAATCCAGGACCCAAAGTCTCTTATCCTGTGTGTGTTTGAGAAGAGTACTAAGGCTCCCAAAGGACCACCAGACAGCATCCTGATCTCTGATCCAAGAAGCCTTTACCCTTCATACACGTTGCAGCAAACAGCATCTCCTTCAGATGAAAGCAGCCTAACAATAACTCTCAGCCAGACACAACAATCCCAGGGCAGCAGATAACAGCAGAAATCTGATGCTTAGCAAAGCAGAGGCACTGCAAAACCTGGTAAGATGCAGCTAATCTTGTCCCAAGCCATCTGCTTGTCTTTCTGGCTGCCCATTCTAACTAGGATACTCACTGTGGAAATCCCTGCAGGAAACAGAAGGCCTAAATGGCAGAGCCACAGCATACCTGAGGTTCTCCCGGTCTCTTTCTAACTGCCTCTCCCAAAGCCCAGGCAGATTTGAAATCCTCCTCCTGTGAGCATTGCCATTTGTCATATTCTCCCCTGCATGCCACGGACAATTAGAATCATGTGCTCTGAAACATAGTGCAGTCACATGATTCAGAGTAGGCTGAAGGAACCATTTTGAGGCATTCTGCTTTGGATTCAGTGGTCTCACTGCACAAAGAGCAAGGTAAGAAGGCACTACATAAGCAATAATGGCAGAAGAAGAGTAGTTCTTGTCAGACCAGTCTTGAGCAGCAGCAATCGGAAGTTAAGAACAGCTGACTCGAGTGTCTCTGTAATTGATATCAGTGGTAGTGGTGAGTGGAAGATAGGAGGTCAGTTGGTTTTGGTTTGTTTTTTTTTTAATATTTCTAACCCTCACCCTTTTGTTACTCAAGGCGGCTTATATAGTTAAACACATTCTTTCAGTCTGCTGTCTTTGATTCTGTGTCCAGAGATAAATCCCATAGCCAAGGTAAATTCTGTAACAGTTGCTTTGCCTGTGCAATTGCTACAAAGTGGGGGCCAGGTATATGGTGTATCAGAAAAATATAATATTCTTGGAACCTAATGTATCATCATAAGAACATAAGAAAATGCCATGCTGGGTCAGACCAAGGGTCCATCAAGCCCAGCATCCTGTTTCCAACAGTGGCCAATCCAGGCCATAAGAACCTGGCAAGTACCCAAACACTAAGTCTATTCCATGTTACCGTTGCTAGTAATAGCAGTGGCTATTTTCTAAGCCAATCTGCACAGCAAATGCAACCACTAGTGCTAGTTTTCTCTTTGTGCTGGAGTGCTTCAAGTTTACTATTGTAACAGAAGCGGAATATATCAACTGGTGCAAAAATAAGGATCAGTGCTATTCTTGGGTAAAATTGTAAATAGCATTGCATTACTCTGGTACTATTTTAGCATTGTGCCATTCTAAGATTAGGTTACAGCACAGAAGACCAGAAGTTTGTCTGCAGGGAATATACAGCAAAACAGTTTTCAGCCTCCTCTGTGTTTGACAATCTCAGACCACTGAAGAAAAAATCAGCAAAAAAAAAAAAGTCAAAACTCCTAGGATACAGATGGAATGTGCAAACAAAAATGTCCTCAGGAGAAACTGGAGATTTCAGTGCATGAAATAAAAAAATCAGGACTCTTCAGTCCTGCCTCACTAAAAACCTGGCTTGCAGAGAAAGTTGTGTTGTGAGGTGCACTCTGGAGCATATCAGTGTGTTGGGAATGGCAAACAGGATTATAGAAGATCTGAGGGAATGATGCCAAATGGAGGTGAAAGACAAATTGATTTTGAATTGCAGATCAGATTGGATACAGCACACATAGCAGGAAGGAGGAGCTCACACTCATTCAGTGATAGAAGGTCTGCATGTTCTGGTCTGTGGACTGGAGGAGCATGAGACACACAGGCTGATGAGGCTGCTGGTACATGTACCAATATGCAGGGGTGGTTCAAGGCAACACTGGGCAACACATTTTCACAAAAATCATGTTACGGAAATGAAATTAGTCAATTCTTATACATTTCCATGTGCTAAACATGAATGTGACTGTGAAAATGCAAAATTGGCTCTAGTTTTTTTGTAATATGCAATAATATAATTACATCTTGAATTGTATGCCAGTAGTAGGAGACCTACAGTTAATACCGTTTGAAAAATGAAGTCATAGACTACGTCTTAGATTTCTTTGCTTGTCTCTTGTACACCTGTTCGGGAGCATCTCTGCAGAGTGTCCAGCAGTAGTCAGCCAGCATGAATATTTCAAATGCTCACCCTTTCTGACTGGGCTTCATATAGTACACTGCTGACGTCAGCTTACTCAGCAGCAGCATGGCAGTAGAACTGCATTGCATCAGAAAATGATGTAATAAACTCTGGATGATGTGTGCATGATGGTATTATGTAATATGATGCAATATTACATCATTCTAGGCTTATTTACAGTCCTACTGGATAAATTTACATGACTAAACATAGAAAGTGAACTATATTAAATATCTTCAAAACGAGAGCCAATAAAAACTTTTCATGGTCATATTCGTGTTCAGCACATCAAGATACTACAGAGTAGGACCTTTTTAGGTCAGTAACACTTTCATTGTTGCCCAGTGCAATCTGCTGCCTGAGGCGAGGGAGGAGAGGGCACTCCACTCCCTCCCCCCCAAGGTACGGTACAGGTCAAATCATCAAGAAGAGCAAGGGGGGGGGGGGGGGAGGTCTCTTTGTAGTCTGGCCCTTTCAGTGATTTCAAATGTGGAAGGGAGGGAAGCAGGGGCCAGAGTTCCCAGAGGAGTTGGGAGAGTGTCAGTGACGATGTTTCTAGGAAGCTGGCAACACTGCCGCACTCCCAGGAACTCTGAGACCTGCCTCCCACTTTTCCCCCCAGCATTTTCCCCTGAAGAACTGGGAGATGGGTGAATGGTGGGGGTCCTTGTGTGGCACACTCTCTCCAGGCGGGTGCAAGGGCATTAGACACCCTAGGTGAACTTTACAGCCTTGGGCCCATGCCCCCCTGCCCTCATCACACACAATTAAAAATCTTGCATTTACAATAAGCAATTTTACATGAAAAAGGATTTTGAGAGTATAATCTTCTTCTGAGGTAAAAATGTCACAAAATATCACAACCCTGCAAAAACCACACTCGGTCGGAATGCATATGGTATTAGGTTTATAGTAATGCATGTTGGGTGTGGGCTCTGCCGTCAGAAAGCACAGAGTAAACTAAATGACAATTGTGTAAACCTCCTATACTAAATTAGCATTAGCTGCCAGTCCTCAAATACTAGAAATCCTAACTATAAAAAAGCAATGCTTGAAAAATTACACTAGGCCCTAAGCACCAGTAGACCTCCTGTTAGGAAAACAGATCAAGCCAGGCTGCAGTAGATCCTTCCACAGAAACCACACACCAGCAGAATACCTCACCTCAGTCACATATGCAGAACAGAGACAGACCCTTAACAAATTCAGAATAAAGAGACCATAAAGTATAAATAGAAATGAGCTGGAAAGCTCAACAAACCAGACGGTATGCAGAGCAAGAATGGAAAAATAGAAATGTCATTCCTCAAAACAATAAAATAATAGTAAAAACACACTAAGAAAAAATTGTCAAAACAATTAAAAGCAGTTAAAAATTATAATATTCCCAAACGTTAATAGTATTTCAAAATACCAGACACAAAATAACACCCAATAATTAAAACTAATAAGGTTAAAAAATTCCCTTCTTTCCTTAGCTGGGAACTTTTGATTTGTAGTTACCCTGACTTTTCCATGGATTAACTGTATGTGTGTGTGTTGGGGGGGAGGGGGGGGGTGAACTTTCTTGTGTATATATACATAGCAGCCCAGGTAGGCTCCCATTCACAAACACACACATGCAACCCGGGTAGGTTCCCATTCATACACCCACCCCAGGCAGGCTCCCGTTCACATATCTACAGGCTCTGATTCAAACACGAAGACACTCATCCCAGGCAGGCTCCCATTCAGACATATATGAATCCCAGGCAGATGCTTATTCTCTCTCTCTCTCTCTCATACACACACACACACATGGAACCCAGGCAGGTTCCCATTCATACACCCACCCACCCATCACAGGAAGCTTCCCATTCATATACAGGCAGCCTCCCATTCACACACACACACACACACACACACACACACACACACACACACACACACACACACACACACACACACACACACACACACACACACACACACACACACACACACACACACACACACACACACACACAAAACCCAGACAGCCAGGATCCATGGGTCATTCCTCCTCTGCTACTGCTGCCAGCCTGTACCTTCTTTGGGGAGAGCAGCCATTTTTGCCTCCTCCTGCATGGTGGCTCCACAGCATTCAACACTCACGTTGCAAGCACTTCCTGTATTTTCATCTCATGCAACATGACATGAGAATACAGGAAATGTTAGTACCGCGAGTGTTAAATATCGCGGGAACAGCACATGAGGAGGAGCTGCAGGATATGTTCATCTTCTGCTCTGGCCTCCTGCTTCTCCCGTTGCCAGTGGGATGGGATCTGCCAGCGGCACAAGGCCCGAGCTTCTCCTCCTCCTGAGACCTTGTGGGATATGCTCCGCCGGCAGTGCATGGCCCGAGCTTCTCCTCCTCCTGCGACCTTGTGGGATGGGTTCCACCAGTGGTGCAAGGACTGATCTACTCCTCTTCCTGTCACCAGTAGGATGGACTGCAACTCACAGGGCCTCCTTCTTTTTCAGTCACTGGCCAGGCATTGGGAACCCTGATGGCGTTTAGCTAACTAATCTGGTGGCAAGGTGAGGCAGCCGCCTTGTGTTTTGGGGGTACTTTTTGCCACTCAAAAATGTTGTCACACATACATGCGTGGGTTTTTTTTCTGACCCAGCAATTTCCTTCCATTCACTTTGGATTTCCAGCTCCAATGGACACAGTCTTTATTGGGATCATGGTGCCACATGTACTCATTCATAACTTCTCAGGGCTTCTTCTTATGTTTTACATCCTCTCCTCTCCCCAGCTAGGCCAACTATCACAACAGCAATCCTCAGCCAGAGGGTGCCCCAGATATTGACTCTCTCTGGAACTGGGTGTGCATGTATGCTAGTCTAAACTCTAGATGTGCAAATACGACTGGGATGCCTTCCAGAGGCCAAGAATGCTATTTCTGCAAAGTATCATAACCACTTCATTAGAGAGATTTAATGCAGACATAACTGCTGCTCCAAGTAGGTTTAAGTGGCTGATAATGTTCCCAAGAAAACCTTAGGAGTGAGAAAATAAAACAATAAAGCAAGTCTAAAGCTTTTGCAAAGCATCAGTTTGATGTATATAGATGGAGCCTGCATTTGAAACTTGAAACATCATCTTCCACCTCTTTACAAAAAGTGTCTGAGTCATTAGGGAACATGAAACTAGTAACAGCTAACACAAGAGATTAGTAATCAGCAGTGAATGATACTTACACCTGATCCACCTCTGGTCACAGGCATTCATCGCAGGACACAATTATCAGGCTCAGTAGGAAAAATTGGTACAGTCACTTACTTTGAAAAATACTGGCAATAAACAATGTAGATTGCTTTTTAGTTGTAATGCTAGATAGAGATAAATATAGCTAGATACTATATTAAGCTATGAATTAAACCCACATTTTGACTCATCTTCTGTTCACATATATTCAAATACTGTAGAATATAACATTTGTTTCTTTATGTATGACAGATTATTGCTTCCTTGAGAAGTGTTGTAGGATAACAATTGAATTTACTATCAATGGCATAATATGCAGTAGCCCACATTGTTGTAAAGGTAATTTCCTTTTCAAAACTGCCTATAAAGCATGTGGGCACAAAAGTGCTTGCACATTTTGCATCTTCTATTTCTGAGTATGGAAAAATGGGGGCACTGAACATTCATTTGAAAATCCAAATGTATCATGTTTCTTGTCTATTCTTTTGATCACTTTCCACCTTCCCAAACCCTTTTCCCCATGGAATACCTCCTTTTTAATCTAGTTAAAATTACAGGTGTGGTGAAAGTCTGCTTGTGCTCTACCAGAATACTCAACCACAGCAATCTAGTTACCGAGCAAAATCCCTTTGGAAATGTTTTTCTAAATACAGTACATTGTTTAGGGATTTGCATTCATTTGAAACAAATGGGTAAAGTGAAACAAATGAGACCATTGTTGTTTCATTTGTGGACCCCTGAAATGAATGGAGGGTGCCCACAAATTCAAATGAAAATTTCTGTTTTTTTCATCTGTTTCCTATTCAAGTCTATGGCCCTTTGTAAAGTGCTGCAGTGAGACTAGTAACTATAGCGACCAATCAAGGCCTGTCGGGCCGATACAGTATGGTGTGCTTGGCCGAGCACACCTTTAGCCCCAGTTTGGCCGCGCGTTTTCAATGCGCTATTTTTACCCCTTATATGTTGAAAACGCGTGGCCAACCCCCCGAAATTAATAGCGCCTGCAACATGCAAATGCATGTTGATGGGCCTATTAGTTATTCCTGCGTGATACAGAAAGCAAAATGTGCAGCGAAGCCGCACATTTTACTTTCAGAAATTAACGCCTGCCCAAAGGCAGAAGTTAATTTTGGCCGGCATAGGGAAAGTGTACAGAAAAGCAGAAAAAACTGCTTTTCTGTACAACCTCTGACTTAATATCATAGCGATATTAAGTAGAAGGCCCCAAAATTTAAAAAAATATAAAATTAAAAAAAAATTTTTTAAATCTGCCCGTGGCCCGTGGGTTGGAAGACACTCAGTTTAGCTGGCGTCCGTTTTCCGAACCCGTGGCTGTCAGCAGGTTCGAGAACCGACGCTGGTAAAATTGAGCGTTGGCTGTCAAACTCGCTGACAGCTGCCACTTCTATCAAAAAGGAGGCGCTAGGGATACGCTAGTGTCCCTAGCGCCTCCTTTTACTGCATGCCCTCATTAAATACTCAAGAGTGGCCTGGGTGCGCGTCGGGAGAGTGGGCGCTCGCCTCGGAGTGCCGGCTCTCCCGCGGTTTTTTCTGTATCGGCCCGTGCGTGAGGTAGGAGCTGAAGTAGGAACAGAAGTAGGAACAGAAGTAGTTAGCAGAAACGTCTGCATTTAACATTTTAAGATTCTCATTTGAAAAGGAATTTTGTTCTGTGAATGTGCAGGACTGTTTTTGGTGATTTCTAAATATTTTGGAAAAATACAAAATAACATAAAATATATATATATATAGGATTAAATAAAGTAAAGTGGACTGAATTGGCTCTTTTATAAAATTGAAGAGCTTAGGATTGCTGGTCCCACATAAATGTCTGCATAAAAAGAGGTTTTTTTTCACATAAAGTATGAGTTTATAGAAGATCAGGTTATATGATCAATTGACCAATTTTGATTTTGTGAGTTTATATGGCTGTTATTGCGATAACATCAGAATGTATCTTTTTTTTGTATGGTGAGTTGTATGGGGAATGTTCTAGTTCTGCTTTATACCTTACTGAGGGACGGGGGATAATGGTGAGGTTAGCTTTGTGACTATTATGTATTCAGTGTGTCACACATGTGGGAACTATCTATCAGGTGTGTCCCGACAGAAAAAAAGGTTGAGAACCACTGTGCTATCAGATAAACCCTGACAATAATAGAGTACTAAAAAGTACAAGATTTTTGTGTTGCAGCCAAGGATGAATCTACTGCGCTGGTGATAAATCTCTACCAGTACAAATCACCTGCAAAATAATGTACATATATTATTATCTACAAAGATAAATTTGCACCATTCCTGCATTCACCCTGAGCTTAGCTACTAGGTGTCACCAAGGAAAGGGACCAAGTTGGTTGGCTCAGGAGTAGTACTGCATGCTGCTATGCCGGAAAATCAGGTTCGGTCTTTCAGCCCAGTTTCAGGCTGAACAGAAACTGGCTGGCAATGCTATGGAAGCAGTGTTCCCAGCACCTTGCAGGCATATAATGGCAAAATCTAGTGGCCAAACCCTGTAGGTGCCGTAGGAGGATATAATCTGTGGCCCCAAGGACTGCCACTATGGTGGGTGGGCTAGATAGAGAAGGAGGGAGAAGATGAATAAAAATCACAAGAAAAGCCATGGGCCGTCGTCAGTCAAGACTGATAGGGCCATAGCCCAGTAACTGCCAATTCTAATTGACTTGGAAGCCCAAAGCAGCAGGAAGAAACTGCTGGGCTATAAAAATAAAAAAAAGGAAGCATCTGTGCACATTGGGTCCATTTCCAAGCTGTTTGCTTGCCACTGCAGAAGAAATCTGCTCTTTATTCAGGTTTAGGTTTCAATAATAAAGATTTTTTTTTTCTTTTTAAATCTGGAGAATGAGCTTTCGCTCCTCATGCTCAAATGAGTGCACCAGGCTGCAGCACTCCTGCTTCCCACCACAGTGCTCCTCCTCGCCGCATCCCTCGGGCAGCGTCGCAGGTCTTGGCTTCAATGTAGAACACTGTTGTTGCTGGTGCTGCTGTTGATGGCAATGCCATCTTCGGCTTCAGGTGACCTGCAGACTGGTGCCAGTGATGCCTCCACTCCTCTCGCTTCTTCCCAGCAAGAGTGCTAGCGGTGCCGCTGGTGAAGAAAACTCACCGACTGCAATTCATGCTGACCACAATGCAGTAGTAAATAGTCATCAAACTACATGGAGGATTTAATGCCATAAGTGAGGAATTATGAGGGCAACTTTGAAACCCCACAGGCAACTTGCAAGTCTGTGGATACAAATTTTGAAAGGGAAAATCCCCAAAGAGTTTTCCTTTCAAAATTTGGGCAGCACGGAAATGTGGATACTTTTCTTCTATATCTACTACTACTAAACATTTATATAGTGGTACGAGGTATACATGTGCTGTACAGATATTTGTATTTATTTTTGTATTTATTAAAATTTATTAATCGCTTATGCCTAGGCCCTAAGCAACATACATAACATACCAATAATTACAAAACTCCAAACTAAAACAAAATATTACAGTATTGAGAACTATTATCAATTTGATGCAAGATCAACCATTGCAACATGTATGATGATGAATCTGGCAATCTCAATAAGTTCCATGCGCACCAGATCAAACAAAAGCTAGTCCCAGCAAAAAAGGATTTTAGGAATATTTTAAATGTTTTCATACATTTTATCAGTCTTAAGACTTCAGGTATTGTATTCCAAATAGAGGGTGCAGCCACAGAGAAGGCATAGTCACTTGTCTCAGACAAACGTTCTGCTTTCACTGAAGGGATCTCAAGATCCCTCTTTTTTGGAATGTAAGGGGTTTCTTGTTGGCAAAAAATGTGTCCATGAAAAGGAATTGGTGCTGAGGAGCTTATGAGTTATGAGTAGTACTTTTTTTTTTTAATTTTATTTTTATTGAAGTTTTTAATTATTACAACAAAAGATCACATGTAACAGTAACTATGACAAGATTTTAAAGATTCATCAATGCAATATTCAAAATGAAATTTAAATTCCAACACCAAATGTTGTCACACTTACCGTATTTCCACGACAATAACCCGCCCACGTATATAACCCGCCCACACACATAACCCGCAGGTTTTCAAAATTTATGTAAGAAACCTTTAATATACCCCGCCTCCTCATATAACCCGCGGGCAGACAGGGCGCTTGTCCGAGGGGGCGGGGGCCGCCGGCACACTGACCTTGCGCACTCTGCGCGCCGTGTACAGCCCCATGCCGTTCTGCACGCTGGACGCCTTCAGCGAGAAGCGCTCCGGTACGTACATGCCCAGCATTTTCATGGCCTGCCCCGGGGTGCGAGCCGCTCCCTCTCACATCGCCGGCGCTTTGCTTCCCGAGGGAGTTTGACCCTCCTCTCTCGTTGTCCCCTCGTTCCTTCCTGACCAATCAGGAAGCGGCCGGGCGCAGGGATAGGACGGACTCCTCTCAGCTGCAGCCTATCAGATGCGCGCTCTCCTTGACGCTTTGTTTTGTTTCCTCCTTCGCTTCTATTCAGAGTCGGGAAACTTTATTGGTCGGAAAGTTTGTCCACGTGTAGCCGAGTCAATGCCCGCGGCGGAGTGGGCGGAGGGATATACAGCGTGAAGCGCCGGGGCGGGGGGAGAGAGATGTTAACCGCTGCTGTAAAATTTTTTCTGGATAACCCGCCCACGTTTATACCCCGCGGGGGGCATGCGGGGTAGGTAAAAACGCACATTACCCGCGGGTTATATGCGTGGAAATACGGTATTATTAGGAAATAAAGGGGGGTGGGGGGTGGGGACAAATTTAAATATGAGTGAAATTGAAGGAAATTAAAGTCCAATAAGTAATTCCTGAACATATACCCCTAAAAAAGATTAAGCTGATCCACTCATGAGGACATTAGGAATGAGAGTCCAGGAATGTCTGGAGTTGAGAAGGTTCAAAAAATAAATAACTGGAATTCTGGTGTCTAATCAAACATTTACGGAAATCTCAAATCAAATTTTGCTGATTTACTCAAAACTTCAGGCTTCATGGAGAGGAATTTCCTCTAACATTCCTGGGTTAACCTAGTAATATCGGGGAAGACCCATACTTTTTGACCATAAAATAAATGATGACGGTTATGAAGGAAAACTTTCAATACTGAATTCCTCTCAGAAAGAAATGCAAAAGTCACAAGTAATGTAGCTTTATCCAGTAAAAATTGTGCAATGCAGTTTATAATTGAGAACATCAAACACAAATTAAAAAGACTCAAAAACAGAATCAAACAATGAATACATAACTTAAAATATGTGACAGGGACACCAGTCCCATCACCAGAAAGACCTGGGTGAGCCCTTGATAAGATAGAAAGAGAATAGGTTAGAGAAGAGGGAGGTTCCATTCAAATGCAGCTCCTCCCTTTGAAGGGTCTGGAATGGCTGTCCCTCTGAGAGTCTATTTAGGGGCTCTCCACAGTGAGCTCAGGAGGCAGTCCCTTTAGGTTTGCAAAGAGTTCAGAGCTAGAGAGGAGTTTTGTTTTTTGTTGTTTTGCAGGCCCAGTCAGTAAAAGCAGGGTAGTCCAGCTTGTGGGTCCTGACCAGGGTCAGTAGGGTTTTCTTTTCCAGTCTACAACCTGGCTGGTTAAGATTCTCCTTCTGGGTCTAATTTCAGGGATTTGGGGATTTTTTATTAAGGAGTCTCACTGGACATGTGGGCCTGTTTTGCACGCAGGGATTGGGGAACCCTGTGGGTGGGCCGCCCAGGGATAGGGAAGATATACCCCAGACTTGGTGGTGAGCACCCCAGAAGTGGTGGTGACCTGCTGTGAGGAGGGAACTCCGCTGATTCTGTTCCTTTTGGGGGAAAGAACATTTTGAGTTAGAAGATCCAGGAGGAAGTTTGGCTGTTCCTTCCTTCCTCCCAGAAGCAAGAGAACTGCTTGTTTCAAAAGGGGATCCTCCTCATCATCAAAGATCCAGAGAGAGAGAGATAGTGAGTACTAAAGGGACTGTGTGTAAAATAAAAGAAGATCTCCTAACCATGAGTAAAGGAAACAACATCATTGGGGACACCCATCCAGTGCTTCACCACTCTGGGGGAAAAAAGAGAGGATTTACTCTCTGTGCCATAGACTCTGTAACATTTTTGTCAATTTGGAAGGGGTTTTGCCCAGCTTAAAAGACCCTGTCCATCTGGGAGCTCCTCTTCACCCAAGAGAGTGACTTTTCCCTTGTCCCGATACAAGTGAGTCCTGCACAGACAGAAGAGAGAGACTATAATAACTGGAGAAGATAATTCTGTGGTGCTGCAGTTTAAGTTTTGTGCCATTCATTATCAGTGTGTTAGCAGTAAAAACTTTTATTTTGGACACTACCAAAGTGCCACCAGAGTATTTATTTTGCACTCACTGCACCCACATCGGGGACAATCATTCTCCCCAGGGGAAACCCCAAAGGGAATGTGTAAAGAAGTCAGCCCTGTCACATTGAACCCTTGACGTTTACCTCCCCCCACCCATCTACACAGGAACCGGCCTTGGGATAAAGAGCAAGTGTGAAAGAGCGAGCCGGTGAGAGGTTCCAGCCCCAAAGAGCAGTAAGTAAGTTTGTGTACCCACACGTGCAGGACAGGCGCACTGGGGTAGGGTTACAAGTAAAGCAATGAAAACACATGACATAAAGACTTAAAACAAAGACAGTCATATTAACTGCAGGCAGCACCTATCATTTATAAAATCCTTATATATAATTCACATGCAGAATCACAGGAGTAAAAGAAAAATCAGTGCCAAGGGAAATATAGTTTTCTACCCCTAGAGCCCAGAAAAAAAGCAAACACAAAGAAAGCAAGAAAAACATTTCGGTTCCTCCAGATGTCAGTTTCAGATGGAAGCACTTTCTGGTTTAAGTTTTACCCCAATAGTTCCTAGTTAACAAAGGTATGAGGCTTGAATTTACAATCCAAATGGTTCAGGTCTGTAGTTTCTGTACTTTCTCTAGGGCTTTTGTACACAGTCCGTAGGGAACATAAGAACATAAGGGACCGGATTTTCAAAAGGTTACGAGCGTAAATCCGGAGGGTTTACGCGCACCGGGCCTATTTTCAAAAGGCCCGGCGACGCAGAAAAAGCCCCGGGACGCGTCTAAGTCCCGGGGCTTTAATAAAGGGGCGGTCCTGGGGTGGGGCGTGGGCGTGGTGGTCCGGGGGGGGGGGTGGGGGCTGGGTCAGAATCTGAAGTAAGTTTGGAAACAAGAAAAGAAACTCGAAAAAGGTAGGGGGGAAAGGGCAGGGGAAGTATGGGAAGGGAAGGTGGGGTGGGGGGAAGGGAAGATCCCTTTGAAGCCACTCTGATTTCGGAACGGCCTGGGAGGGAATGGGGAAGGAGCACGGGCTCGGCACGTACAAGGTGCACAATTGTGCACCCCCTTGCGCACATCGACCCCCGATTTTATTGGCGCGCACATGTTATAAAATCGCATGTCCATGTGTGCGGGCCAGGTAGCGCAGGTTTAAAAATTTACCCCAAGAATTGCTATACTGGGTCAGACCAAGGGTCCATCAAGCCCAGTATCCTGTTTCCAACAGTGGCCACTCCAAGTCACAAGTACCTGGCAAGTACCCAAACATTAAATAAATCTCAAGCTACTATTGCTTAATAATTAATAGCAGTTTATGGATTTTTCCTCTAGGAACTTATTCAAACCTTTTTTAAACCCAGCTACACTAAGTGTAGCTGGGTTACACTTCTCTTGGAGAAGAGATGGCTGAGGGGGGATATGATAGAGGTCTTTAAGATCATGAGAGGTCTTGAACGAGTAGATGTAACTCGGTTATTTACACTTTCGAATAATAGAAGGACTAGGGGGCATTCCATGAAGTTAGCAAGTAACACATTTAAGACTAATCGGAGAAAATTCTTTTTCACTCAATGCACAATAGAGCTCTGGAATTTGTTGCCAGAGGATGTGGTTAGTGCAGTTAGTGTAGCTGGGTTCAAAAAAGGTTTGGATAAGTTCTTGGAGGAGAAGTCCATTAATGGCTATTAATCAATTTTACTTAGGGAATAGCCACTGCTATTAATTGCATCAGTAGCATGGGATCTTCTTAGTGTTTGGGTAATTGCCAGGTTCTTGTGGCCTGGTTTTGGCCTCTGTTGGAAACAGGATGCTGGGCTTGATGGACCCTTGGTCTGACCCAGCATGGCATTTTCTTACGTTCTTATGTTCTTAAGTGCTGTAACCACATCCTCTGGCAATGAATTATAGAGCTTAATTATGTGCTGAGTGAAAAAGAATTTCTTTGATTTGTTTTAAATCAGCTATTTGCTAACTTCATGGTGTGCCCCCTAGTCCTTCTATTGTCTGAGAGAGTAACCGATTAACATTAACTTGTTCAAGTCCTTTCATGATTTTGTAGACCTCTATCATATCCCCCCTCAATTGTCTCTTCTCCAAACTGAACAGCCCTAACTTCCTTAGCCTTACCTCATAGGGCAGCTGTTCCATGCGACTTATCATTTTGGTTGCCCTCCTCTGCAGTTTCTCCAGTGCAACTATATCTTTTTTGAGATCCAGTGACCAGAATTGCACATATTATTCAAGATGCAGTCTCACCATGGAGTGATACAGAGGCATTATGACATCCATTGTCTTATTTGCCGTTCCCATCTTAATAATTCCTAACATTCTGTTTGCTTTTTGAAGGCCATAGCACACTGAGCTGACGATTTTAATGTATTATTCACTATGACGCCTAGATCTCTTTCCTGGGTGGTAACTAACTCCTAAGATAGAACCTAACATTGTGTAACTACAGCAAGGGTTATTTTTCCCTATATGCATCATTTTGCACTTGTCCGTGATAAATTTCATCTGCCATTTGGAAGCCCAATCTTCCAGTTTTGCAAGGTCCTCCTGAAATTTATCACAATCTGCCTGAGATTTAACTACTCTGCATAATTTTTGTCATCCACAAATTTGATCACTTCACTCATCGTACCCCTTTCCAGATCATTTATAAATATATTAAAAAGCACTAGTCCAAGTATAGATCCCTGAGGCACTCCACTGTTTACCTTTTTCCACTGTGAAAACAGACTATTTAATCTTATTCTGTTTCCTGTCTTTTAACCAGCTTGCAATCCACAAAAGGATATCGCCTCCTATCCCATGACTTTTTAGTTTGCTTAGAAGCCTCTCATGCAGGACTTTGTCGAATGCCTTCTGAAAATCTAAATACACCACATCTACCAGCTCACCTTTGTCCACATGTTTATTCACCCCTTCAAAAAAATGTAGGAGATGTGTGAGCCAAGACTTCCCTTAGGTAAATCCACGCTGGCTGTGTCCCATTAAACCATGCCTATCTAAATGTTTTGTGATTTCATTCTTTATAACAGTTTCCATGATTTTTCCAGGTACTGAAGTCAGGTTCACCGGTCTATAGTTTCCTTGATCACCCCTAGAGCCCTTTTAAATATCAGGGTACATTGGCCATTTCCAATCTTCAGGTACAACAGACAATCTTCAGGTAAAACACAACTCCAGCTGGCTCAATGAGCCCCTCCAATTCATATCCTCCACCCGCCCTACCAGAGCAACTCTTAAAGGCACCCTGCACATCCCATCCCTCAAGAATGCTCGCCTTACCTCCACAAGGGATCGTGCCCTCTCAATTGCTGGTCCCACCCGCTGGAACGCACTACCCACAAACCTCCGCCTTGAACCCTGCTCCTTCAAATTCAAGAAAAAACTAAAGACCTGGCTTTTCCACCAGGCCTACCCTGACTAGGTCCATGCACATAAACTCAGCCCAACTAACTTATGCCTTCTAAGTTATTACATTAATTTATTATCTCTCCAGTTCTTCTCTTCTTGCTCACCTATTAACATTTTTAACTTAATTAGTTTTCTCTAGTTGTTGCTCTTTGTTGTCCCCTCCCCATGTCCCTGTTTTTTGTATTTTCCACCTACTGTTGTATGTAAACCGATATGATGTACCTACTAATATCGGTATAAAAAAAAAGCTTTTAAATAAATAAAAAAATAAATAAAAAAATAAATAAATAACAGATGGCTAACTGTAATAGGTCTGAAATTTCATTTTTTAGTTCTTTTAGAACCCTGGGGTGTATGCCATCCAGTCCAGGTGATTTACTACTCTTCATTTTGTCAATCAGGCCTACCACATCTTCTAGGTTCACCGTGATTTGATTCAGTCCATCTGAATCATTACCCATGAAAACCTTCTCCATTTCGGGTACCTCCCCAACCGGAATGGGTAGCTCCTCAACATCCTCTTCAGTAAACACCGAAGCAAAGAAATTGTTTAATCTTTCCACGATGGCTTTATCTTCTCTAAGTGCCCCTTTAACTCCTCAGTCATCTAATGGTCCAGCAGACTCCCTTACAGGCTTTCTGCTGCGGATATATTTTAAAAAGTTTTTATTGTTAGTTTTTGCCTCAATGGCCAACTTCTTTTAAAATTCTCTCTTAGCCTGTCTTATCAATATCTTATATTTAACTTGCCAATGCTTATGCTTCTTCCAATTTTTGAATGAAGATCTTTTGGCTAAAATAGCCTCTTTCACCTCACTTTTTAGTCATGCTGGCAATTGCTTGACCTTCCTTCCACCTTTCTTAATGTGAGGAATATATATGGAATGTGCTTCTAGGATGGTGTTTTTTTTTTAACAATATCCACGCCTGTTGCACACTGTTTACCTTTGTAGCTTCACCTTTCAATTTTTTAAAACTATTTTTCTCATTTTATCAAAGTTTAGTGATTTTATATATAAAGATTCATAGAGATTCCACCATCTTGAAATGGACAAAGCGTCTCGATGCTCTTCACTAGGAACATCGAGACGCTTTGTCCATTTCAAAATGGTGGAATCTCTATGACTCTTTATATATAAAATGTTTGCATGCCCCTGAAGAAGCTATACAGTGAAACACTGGCCGTGTTGGGCTGGTTGGATAAAAAGCATTAAAGAGTCTTTCACTGTATACTGTTTTGATAACAGAGGACATTTTAGAAAAATTTATAAATACAACAAAAAAAAAAATTGTTTTGCATTAAAGGTTTTTGAAGGTGGATGATTAGAAGACCGGTTGGTTACTTTTTAAGTTTTACAACATCAGGCTTGCTGACACCTTCAAGGCTACATTATATTTAATTTTTGGTTTCCACTTCTTTTTTGGGGATTATATTGTGTGGTTAACCACTGACTCTCCTTGATTAAGTTGGGTAATTGAAATCTCCCATTATTACTGTACTACCAATTTGGTTAGCTTTCCTAGTTTCTCTTAGCATTTCACTGTCCGTCTCACCATCTTGGCCAGTTGGATGGTAGTTTACTCCTATTACTATACTCTTCCCCAAAACGCAAAGAATTTCTACCCATAAAGATTCAATTGTGCATTTAGTCTCATGCAGGATCTTTATCCTGTTGGACTCTATGCCATCCCGGACATAAAGCGCCACCCCGCCACCAAGATCCTCTGTCATTGAGATATAATTTGTACCCCGGTATAGCACTATCTCATTGGTTATCCTCTTTCCACTATGTCTCTGAGATGCCAATTAAGTCTATGTCATCATTCACTGCTATACACTCTAATTCTCCCATCTAAGACTTCTGGCATTAGCATACAAACATTTCAAATTGTGGTTTTTGTTTCTATTTACATTCTGCTTTTCAGTTGACAGGGATAAATTGGAATCTTTTAGCTCAGGAGAGTTTTTAATTATAGTCACCTGGACTACTTTTCTTATTATTGGAACCTCTCTGTTGGGATGCCCTAATTCTAATGCTTCATTAGTAACCTTCGAAGATACCTCCCTCCAAGCGACTGTTGGTTTTCCCCTTTGATTTAGTTTAAAAGCTGCTCTGGCTCCTTTTTAAAGGTTAGCGCCAGCAGCCTGGTTCCACCTTGGTTAAGGTAGAGTCCATCCCTTCAGAAAAGGCTCCCCCTTTCCCAAAAGGTTCCCCAGTTCCTTACAAAACTGAATCCCTCTTCCTTGCACCATCATCTCATCCACGCATTGAAACTGGAGCTCTGCCTGCCTCTGGGGACCTGCGCGTGGAACAGGGAGCATTTCAGAGAACGCTACCTTGGAGGTTCTGGATTTCAGTTTTCTACCTAAGAGCCTAAATTTGGCTTCCAGAACAAAGATAATTCCCTGGACTCTATTTATATAATTTAAATAGCAGGGATCAATCATATGCTGCTACTTCAGCGAAATGGCATCATTCCTGGGATCCTGGTCTTTCTCTTTGGCTGGAGCTGCAACAGGCTTAGGTCCCACGCTGATGTGCTCAGAGCTATGGCAGAACAATATCTGAACCTCTATGGCTGAGGCAGGACTCTTCAGGAGCTCTCAAGCCTGATGGCTATCATGACTAGCTCCTTGAGATTCTAGCTAAACTGTTGTTTATTTAAGGGCGCTGCCTTGACACACTCACTCCCACAGAGCAAGGGAAAACCACAGTACGTATAGCATAATACTGTTATTAAAGGCAGGTGACCACTGTCCACTCTAATGTAACTACAGGGAGTAAAAATATCAACCACCAGTGATTTACTTTTTTAAGTGGAATAAAATTTATCAAACTGTTGTGCCCGACAGTCGCAGATGGCTGTGACCTCTCATGCTCATCTCTTTTTTTTCCCTGCACCGTCAATCATGGGAATGACAGCCTCTGCCAACCAACGCCGACCTCCCCGGGGTCTCCAGGATGGCATGGGTGCTGCTGACTGCCATTTTACTTTCGGAATCACCTAGGTGCACGCACGCGCCCAAGGGCCTCCTTTTGTACACGTCATGGCGGGAACCTCTGGGGCGTCCCCTCCGGATGGTGTCAACTCACTGCTGTACATAAGCTGACCGGCCCATTGCTGTTACGAGATAGCAAAGAGTTCTCTCGTTGCTGAATCCGCTCTGCTCTTGGATATCTTGTTCCAGTATCTCCTCGAGGCATTCGGACGCTCTGGGTAACCACTCCACGGGGGCCATTCCACGTTCCTGGCAATCCGCTCTTCGGAGGGCCTTCCTGCCTTGGTCTACTCCTGACCCGCTTCTCGGGACTCTTTTCTGGAACTTCCTCGTGTGAGTACCTTCTTCAGTTTCCTATGATATCAACATTGCTGAAGCCTCCACGGTGTACCTTGTGTTGCGGCTCCGGGTCGGCCCCGGCCGCTTCACCTACCTCCGCGGGCTTCCGGGGCTTCCCGGCCCTCCTCGGGCCTCCGGGGGCTCTCGCCGCGGCGTTCTCCGCGTCCCCACGCGGCACTCGGGCCTACCCCTGCTCCCACCACGCAGCTCCTGCACCGCCGGAGCAGCCGGCGTCTCGCCGCGGCTAGCTCCGCCCCCTAGGGGCACGCGTGCGTCTCGGCCCGATTCTTAAAGGGCCAGGCGCGGGAAATCGCCTCCTGCCTCCTAGTGACGTCAGACGCTGCAGGGCTATTTAAGCCCTGCAGTCCCTCTCCTCAGGGCCTTGCAACGAGGTTTCCAGGGTTGTTCCTGTCTCCAGTTGCTGCGTTCTGTTTGTTCTTCTTCCTTGACTCCTGACTCGGATCGGCTGACGTCTCTTCTTGGCTCCTGACCCCGGACTGGCATTTGGTATCTTCTGGCTTCTGACCCCGGACCGGCTCACGTTGACCCTCTGGCTTCTGACCTCGGACTGGCTTACGTTGACTCTCTGGCTCCCGACCTCGGACTGGCTGACGGTGATCCATTGGTTCCTGACTCTGGTCCGGCGAGCGACGACCCTTCGGCTCTCGACCTTGGACTACAGCTGACCAGGCCCCCGCGGGCCCTCCTAAGTCCCAGCGGCCGGGTCCCTACGGGCTCCTCCTGGGGGGACTCCGGCTTCCAGGGTGAATCTCCTAAGTCCCAGCGGCTGAACTCCTACGAGCTCCTCTCGGGGGAGGATCGGCTTCCAGGGTGAAGGTTTTCTCAACACCGAGTCAGCGCCACCATCACCTCCATCCTCGCCGGGGCCCTTGGTCGCATAGGGCCTCCAGAGTCCCGTCTTCGACCTGCCACCAGTCTGTCCTTGCCGCCTCCCGGTCGGGGTCGCTGCTTCTACCACCTACAGCAGCTCTTCCTACGGCTCCGATCGGCCCAAGGGTCCACGAATCCTACAGATTGCAAGGCCATGGACCCGGCGGACCTTGCTGGTCTAAAGGCCATTCCCGGCATAGCCCAGAAGCTACAGCAACAGCAGTCTTGCCTGGATACGCTGATGTCAGCCGTCCAACGCCTGGCGGATCGCGTAGATGGGACCTCCGCAGCTCACTCCGCAGCATCCACATCTATGGTCAACCCGACTTCTCCTGTCCCTGTACAGATGCCAGCGCCCCCGAGGTACTCGGGGAATCCGAAGACATGTCGGGGGTTCCTCAACCACTGTTACATCCGGTTCGACCTCCTGCCTGCACAATTCTCCTCAGACCGGGCGAAAACGACTTACATTATTTCGCTTCTGGATGGGAAACCTTTGACTTGGGCTTCCTCCCTGTGGGAGCGCCAAGATTCCCGCTTGAATAACCTAGTACAATTTGTCAAAGCATTCCGGAGGATCTTTGACGAACCGTCCCGGGCCTCCACAGCTGCCTCGGAGCTCCTCCAGCTGAAGCAGGGTAATCGTCCCCTTGAAGAATTTGCGATGGAATTCCAGACCCTGGCTACGGAGCTGGCCTGGGGCGAGGACAGTTTGCATGGGATCTTTCTGGAGGGTCTGTCTTCTCGGCTCCAGGACGAACTTGCGGCACGGGACCTTCCAGACGATTTACAGGAACTCATAGAACTCGCTGGGCGTGTGGACCGGCGTATCCAGCGCCGCTTCCGAGAGCGAAGGCCCGCCCAGGGATCCTCCGCTCAGCGATCCACCCCGCCTCAGGTCCGGCCCTCTCCCCCTGCAGCCACAGCTCCTGCTACAGAGGAACCCATGCAGTTGGGCCGTGGTCCTCTATCCTCCGAAGAACGTAGACGCCGACGTGCCCAGGGGCTGTGTCTCTACTGTGGGGGTCAGGGGCACTTTTTGGCCCGCTGTACCGAGCGTCCGGGAAACGCCCCGAACCTAGAGCTCAGCGGGGAGTTGACTCTAGGCAACATTTCACCCAGCTCCCCATGTACCGTTCCGGTACGACTTTGTCTTCCGGAGGGAGGCTTTGATACCCTCGCTTTACTCGACTCTGGGTCCGGGGGGAACTTCGTCCTCCGGGAGCTAGTTGAACAACTTCAGCTCGAGGTCTGCCCGCAAGACCCGCCTGTGCGGGTTTCTTCCATTCAAGGGAGTCCTCTTCCTGGTTTAATATCCACTCGCACCAGTTCTCTGAAGCTCCAGGTTGGAGCCCTCCATCAGGAGGAAATCTCGTTTCTTATTCTAGAAAAATCCATCCACCCGGTCATCCTGGGCCTGCCCTGGCTTCGGAAACACTCTCCGGTAATTGATTGGGGTACCCTTCAGATTACTTCCTGGAGTCCTGCGTGCCGTCGGCATTGCCTTCCTGCACGCCCAATGCGACCTATCGCACTCTGCACAGCTCCATTAACGGTACCTCCACAATACCATGCTTTTCAGGATGTCTTCTCGAAAGAAAAAGCAGAGCTACTCCTGGAGCACCGACCCTTTGATTGTGCAATCAACTTGCTACCGGGAACCACTCCGCCCCGTGGGAGAGTCTACCCTCTGTCTCTGCCACAGACCCAAGCTATGTCAGCCTATATTAAGGAGAACCTGGACCGAGGTTTCATCAGACCGTCCAAATCCCCGGCCGGGGCCGGGTTCTTCTTTGTAGGAAAGAAAGACGGGTCTCTCCGCCCCTGTATTGATTATCGGGGCTTGAATCAAATCACTCGCGGGACCGTTACCCGGTTGCCTCTGATTCCAGAGCTCCTGGATCGCCTCCAAGGGGCCCGTGTCTTCACCAAATTAGACCTCCGAGGTGCTTACAATCTCGTTCGTATACGCCCTGGGGATGAGTGGAAGACCGCTTTTAACACCAGAGATGGCCATTACGAGTACCTTGTTATGCCGTTTGGTCTCTGTAACGCCCCAGCGGTATTCCAAAACCTTATGAACGAGGTCCTCCGCGACTTCTTATACACTTCTGTGATCGTATACCTGGACGACGTATTAATATATTCCCAGGATCTCCAGACACATCGAGAACACGTGCGGCAAGTCCTGCTGAAGCTAAGGGAGAACCACTTGTACACAAAACTGGAAAAATGCCAGTTCGAACAAGAGTCATTACCCTTCCTAGGATATATTGTCTCCTCGACGGGGTTCCGAATGGATCCGGACAAGGTGAGCGCCATCAAGGGTTGGCCACAACCATCGGGACTAAAAGCGCTTCAGCGGTTCTTAGGATTCGCTAATTTCTACCGCCACTTCATTCCGCATTACTCCAGCCTGGTAGCTCCTCTGACGGCCCTTACGCGGAAGGGTGCGGATGCACGAAGCTGGTCCCCTGCTGCGACGCAGGCCTTCCAGGATCTCAAAGAGGCTTTCCTTCAAGACACTTATCTTCAGCACCCTAACCCCCCAACGCCAGTTTATAGTAGAGGTAGATGCTTCCGCTGTCGCGGTAGGGGCAGTGCTACTCCAAACCTCTCCCACTGGCAAAACCTGGCCTTGCTCATACTTCTCCCGCAAGTTTTCACCGGCAGAAAGGAATTACGGGATTGGCGACAAAGAGCTGTTGGCCATAAAATTGGCGTTCGAGGAGTGGCGTCAGTGGTTGGAGGGAGCCCAACATCCGATCATAGTATATACCGACCATAAGAACCTGCAGTACTTGTCTCATGCTCAGAGGCTCAATCCCCGACAGGCCCGCTGGTCCCTCTTTTTTAGTCGGTTCGACTTCTCGCTTCGCTACCGACCCGCAGCCAAGAATGTACGGGCGGATGCTCTATCCCGCACCACCGAAGTTGACGACACTACGGAGACCCCTCAGTATATTTTGGACCCAGCCAAAGTCCTACTGGCAGCCACAGACTTAGGGCCCGAAGGGAGGACGGTGGTCCCGGTTCGTTCGCGGAGGAAGGTTCTGGCATGGGCACACGACTCCCTGACGGCAGGCCATCCTGGGATATCTCGAACCCTTGAATTGCTCACTGAGTTTTACTGGTGGCCACGAGTGAGGGAGGATGTCCGGCACTATGTTCAGTCCTGTCCCACATGCGCTCAGCAAAAAACCCCCACCGGGACGCCCGTGGGGCCTACTCCAGCCGCTCCCTATTCCCGCAGAACCGTGGGTCCCCACCTTTCCACAGACTTTGTGGTGGAGTTGCCTCGCTCTGAGGGGAAAACGGTAATTTGGGTCACTGTCGACCGCTTTTCTAAGATGGCACATTTCATCCCTTTGCCCAAGCTGCCCACGGCTCCTGAGCTGGCTGACCTATTCGTCCAGCATATTTTCCGGTTACATGGACTGCCCTCGCATATCGCGTCGGATCGCGGTCCTCAATTTACGGCCAAGTACTGGCGGGCATTATGCAAGAAGTTTGGGATACAGTTGGATTTTACCACGGCTTTTCATCCTCAGGGGTAACGGCCAAGTGGAGCGGACCAACCGGACTCTGAAAACCTTCCTCCGAACTTTTGTGGATGAGCTCCAAGACAACTGGGTCTCTCTCCTTCCCTGGGCGGAATTTTCTTACAACCGCCACAAGCACTCCGCTACAAGTCAGTCTCCCTTTCAGCTAGTTTATGGGAGGATCCCAAGACCTCCCACTGCCGTTACCAGTACAAGTCGCGTCCCCCGCAGCACAACTAACAGCTAACCAGCTTCATCACCTCTGGAGTGCCACGCAGGAGAAGCTTCGCAAAACTGCAGCTCGCTTCAAGGCGTATGCAGACCAGTCTCGACGACCCGCCCCGGTTTTCTTACCTGGGACCAGGGTATGGCTAAGCACGAAGCACATTCAATTGCGGACTCCCTCCATGAGGTTAGCACCCCGTTACATTGGACCTTTCCCGGTGGCGGAACGCGTAGGGGCGGTTTCGTACAGATTGCGGCTGCCCTCCTCGCTTAAGATCCATGATGTCTTCCACGTGTCCCTCCTCAAGCCCCTGGTGCTCTCTCGATTTCGGGCAGCTCCGCCAGTGCCCTCCAATGTTTCCTCGGATCCGGATGTCACTTACACGGTAAAGGAGGTCTTGGATGTCCGGTGCCGTCGCCACCGCTGGGAGTACCTACTGTCTTGGGAGGGTTATGGTCCGGAGGAGAATTCGTGGGAGCCTTCTTCCCACATCCTGGATAAGGATCTTCTTCACCACTTCCACCTCCAGCATCCGGACAAGCCACGGCCCCCAGGGAGGGGGCGTAAGAGAGGGGGTACTGTTGCGGCTCCGGGTCGGCCCCGGCCGCTTCACCTACCTCCGCGGGCTTCCGGGGCTTCCCGGCCCTCCTTGGGCCTCCGGGGGCTCTCGCCGCGGCGTTCTCCGCGTCCCCACGCGGCACTCGGGCCTACCCCTGCTCCCACCACGCAGCTCCTGCACCGCCGGAGCAGCCGGCGTCTCGCCGCGGCTAGCTCCGCCCCCTAGGGGCACGCGCGCGTCTCGGCCCGATTCTTAAAGGGCCAGGCGCGGGAAATCGCCTCCTGCCTCCTAGTGACGTCAGACGCTGCAGGGCTATTTAAGCCCTGCAGTCCCTCTCCTCAGGGCCTTGCAACGAGGTTTCCAGGGTTGTTCCTGTCTCCAGTTGCTGCGTTCTGTTTGTTCTTCTTCCTTGACTCCTGACTCGGATCGGCTGACGTCTCTTCTTGGCTCCTGACCCCGGACTGACATTTGGTATCTTCTGGCTTCTGACCCCGGACCGGCTCACGTTGACCCTCTGGCTTCTGACCTCGGACTGGCTTACGTTGACTCTCTGGCTCCCGACCTCGGACTGGCTGACGGTGATCCATTGGTTCCTGACTCTGGTCCGGCGAGCGACGACCCTTCGGCTCTCGACCTTGGACTACAGCTGACCAGGCCCCCGCGGGCCCTCCTAAGTCCCAGCGGCCGGGTCCCTACGGGCTCCTCCTGGGGGGACTCCGGCTTCCAGGGTGAATCTCCTAAGTCCCAGCGGCTGAACTCCTACGAGCTCCTCTCGGGGGAGGATCGGCTTCCAGGGCGAAGGTTTTCTCAACACCGAGTCAGCGCCACCATCACCTCCATCCTCGCCGGGGCCCTTGGTCGCATAGGGCCTCCAGAGTCCCGTCTTCGACCTGCCACCAGTCTGTCCTTGCCGCCTCCCGGTCGGGGTCGCTGCTTCTACCACCTACAGCAGCTCTTCCTACGGCTCCGATCGGCCCAAGGGTCCACGAATCCTACACCTTGAGCCTTGGGCCACTACCATTCTTCAGCACTTATCGCTTCTACACATCTTGAGCTGCAGGGTATTGCCGCTCTGCTACAAGATCCACATCCGGGTTCCTGCACCTCAGACTTTATCTACATCTTCACCGACAGTACAGTCATCCTCCTGCACCTCAGACTTTATCTACATCTTCACCGACAGTACAGTCATCCTGCGGGCCACTACCGGATCTGCATTTCTGAGGTATCTCCACCAACCTGCAGGAATCTCCTGGTGTACCCCGCTCTGTGGGTCACTACCAGATCTTCTCTTCAGTGGCAACACCCTGAGTACATCCTATTACTCAAGAACTGTGTTTAATTGCATTCCCCTCTCCGCGGGTTATGCCTTATCTTTCTCCTTAATAATGTCTCTCTCACAGCTGTGTCCTACATCACTGAGACCATGCCCACTGATGAGGAGGCTCACAGGCCCTGTGGGTGGAGACACCTCTCATCTCGGCCCAGGGTTCACATTCTTACAAAAACCATAACAGATTGCTAACTCCATGGACCCGGCTCAGGTCTCAGCCCTTCAGGCCATCCCTGGCCTGGCCCAACGTCTTGCCGAACAACAAAGGACATTAGAGACTTTGGATAACGCCTTCAATCAGCGAAACTCTCGACTGAATTCTACTCCAATGCCTGACAAGGCCATTTCCTCTCCACAGGTGACACCCGTATGTCTCTCCGTGCCTTTGCCAACACTTACTTGTTTTACAGGTGACCCCCCTGTTATGTAGGGGCTTTCTAAATCAGTGCTGTATGCACTTTTTGCTACAACCTACTTACTTCCCAGACGTAGTGTCCAAAACTACATACATACTGGTCTCTTTTAGACGGAAAAGTCCTGGCCTGGACTTCACCTCTCTGGGAGCATAATGATCCACTTCTCAAGGACTTGACAGGGTTCCTGATTCTCTTTCGTTTTGTATTTGACGATCCCGCCTGCAAGACTATCGCTGGATCTGCACTCCTGCATTTACAACAAGGTGCCAAACCTTTGACTGATTATGTTATTGAGTTTAAAACCTTGTCCTCAGAACTACATTGGGACCTGGGTTGCCTGCGGGCTATTTTCCTGGAGTGTCTTAACTCTCGCTTAAAGATGAATTAGCAGCACGTGAACTCCCCGATACCTTGGACTCCCTCATTGACCTTGCAGGGCGAATCAATCGTCGTCTGCGTGAACGCTCACAAGAGGTAAAAGGTCCTAAGAAGATGTCACCAGGGGTTCCACACTCTCGTTCAGTGCCGGTTACTCAGACCACTCTCGCACCTAGTATCGAGAAGGAAGAACCCATGCAACTAGGCCACAGCCACCTTACTTCGAAGGAAAGGTGCTACCGAAAGAGACTAGGCCTTTGCATGTACTGCGGACAACCTGGTCACTCTGTACCCTCCTGTCCTATCTGTCTGGGAAACTTGCAGAGCTAGGATCCGCTGGAGGACTCCTCCTAGGTCTAACTTCTCCATCTCCTTCACTGACACTTCCAGTCTCCATTATCTCCGATGCCCTCAAATTCCACACACTAGCACTAGCGGACTCCGAGGCCAGTGGGAATTTCATACTCCGCCAACTCATAGAGCACCTATGAATCCTTACAGTTCGGACACCCACTCCACTGCTACTGTCATCCATACATGGCGAGCCATTGCTTGGTGAGGTTTCTTATACCACTCAACCTCTTCGTCTCTGCACAGGGTCTCTACACTCCGAGACCATTACGTTCCTAGTCCTGGATGAGGCTATACATCCGGTGGTACTTGGACTGCCACAGCTATGCATTCACCCCAATTTGATTGGAGTATCCTTGAACTGTCTCAATGGGGAAAAGCTTGCCATGGAAAATGCTTAGAAGCGGTGTCTCCCATGCCTTGCCTGACTACTACCACCTCCCTTCTGGGTTTACCTCAGTAGTACTGGTCTTATCAGGGTGCATTTTCTAAGAAAGTGGCAGATGCGTTACCACCTCACTGATCCTTTGACTGCGCCATAAACTTATTACCAGATTCCAAACCTCCTAGAGGAAGGGTATACCCACTTTCTCTATCCAAAACCAAGGCTATGTCTGCCTACATTCAAGAGAACTTGGCAAAGGGCTTCATTCGGCCTTCTAAGTCTCCTGCTGGAGCCGGATTCTTTTTCGTGGGTAAGAAGGACGGATCCCTTCGCCCATGTATAGACTACCGCGGCTTGAATGAGATCACCATGAAGGACCGCTACCCACTGCCTTTGATCTCTGATCTCTTTGATAGGCTCCAAGGAGCCAAAATATTCACGAAGCTGGACCTCAGAGGAGCATATAATCTGGTCCAAATACGCTGGGGCGATGAATGGAAAACAGCATTTAATACCCACGATGGCCATTTTGAATATTTAGTCATGCCCTTTGGCATTTGCAATGCCCCGGCCGTATTTCAAAACATGATGAATGAAATCTTCAGGGACATGTTGAATGACTGCATAGTAGTGTATTTAGACGACATACTGGTTTTTTCTCAGAATCTCCAGACTCACCAACTGGATGTCGCCAGAGTTCTACAGAGACTAAGCGATAACCATCTGTATGCCAAATTAGAGAAATGCTCCTTCCACCAGGAATCTGTTCCGTTTTTGGGATATGTGGTGTCCAGCCAGGGGTTCCAGATGGATCCGCAAAAAACCAAGAGCATTCAGGACTGGCTCCAACCAACTACTACAGATCATTCATTCATCACTATTCAACCTTGACCGCGCCTCTTATTGCCATGACACGTAAGGGGGCCAATCCCTCTCAGTGGTTCCCAGAAGCCATTACCGCCTTCCAGGAACTCAAAAAGCCATGTCTACACCACCCTGATCCTCGACCTTTTGTAGTCGAGGTAGATGCTTCAGACGTCAGAGTTGGTGCTGTCCTTAGCCAGCATAGTGACACCCATACTTTGCATCTCTGCTCCTTTTTCTCTCCGTGCTTCTCCCCTGCCGAGCGAAACTACGGGATAAGAGACAAGGAGCTACTAGCAATCAAATTGGCGTTTGAAGAATGGTGCCCATGGCTCGAGGGTGCTCAACATCAGATAACGGTTTTTACTGACCACAAAAATCTCAAATACTTACGTCATGCCCAACACTTGAACCACAGGCAAGCCCACTGGTCATTGTTTTTCAGTCAATTTGATTTCCTTCTGAGGTATCGCCCAGCAGACAAGAGCACCCACGCGGACTCTCTTTCCCGCTCATTTTCGCTGGAGGATATCCCGGATACTCTGCGTCATATCATTGACCCTACTAGGGTACTTCTTTCAGTCACACACATGATTCCAACCAGAAAAACAGTGGTACCCCAGGCACTCAGGAAGAAGATCCTCAGATGGGCCCATGACTCACTCCTTGCAGGTCACCCTGGTCAATCCAGAACATTGACCACTTTGCAAAGATATTACTGGTGGCCCTCGATGAAAGAGGATGTACAGGCCTACGTGGAATCATGTCCTACCTGCGCAAGACAGAAACCGTCTGCCGGTTGTCCCTGGTGTCTTCTCCAACCTCTGCCCACTCCTAGCGAACCGTGGACACACATAGCCACGGACTTTATTGTCGATCTACCCTTGTCCAATGACAAAAAAACCATCTGGGTCACTGTAGACCGTTTTTCTAAAATGGCTCATTTTGTGGCACTACCCGGGTTACCATCTGCTCCAGAATTAGTGAAGTTATTCATCTGTCATGTCTTCCATCTACATGGCATGCCTAAGTATATCCTCTTGGACTGAGGGGTTCAATTCACAGCGAAATTTGGAGATCTCTCTGAAAAACGTTTGATATATCTCTGGATCTTACATCAGCTTACCATCTGCAAGCCAACGGACAGACCGAAAGGACGAACTGAACCCTCGCTGAACGACCTCCTGCAGTCGATCTCCTGCCGGCGCCATTTTCCGTACGAAAACGATTCGCGGCGGGAAATCGCTCCCTGACCCCCGCTGGACCTCCAGGAACTTTTGGCCAGCTTGTGGGGGGCCTCCTGACCCCCACGAGACTTGCCAAAAGTCCAGCGGGGGTCCGGAAGGACCTCCTGCCGTCCAATCTTTTTCGTCTATGGCGCCGCCATTTTTCGGCGCCATTTTGGAAAATGGCGCCGGCTGAAGACGACAAGATTCAGAGCAGGAGCCCGTTCCGGACCGCTGCCGTTCCGGACCGCCGCTGGACCCGCAGGTTATTTAAGTTATTTGGGGGGGGGTTCGGGAGGGTGGGGGATTTAATTTAAAGGGTCGGGGGTGGGTTTTAGGGGGTTTTAATGTGCCGGTTTTTCGATTTTTCGATTTTTCGATTTTTTAACGATTTTTAACGATTTTTCACGATATTTTACCCCCCCAAACGGCAACAATACGATTCCCTCCCCCTCCCAGCCGAAATCGATCGTTAAGACGATCGAGGACACGATTCACATCCCTATTGGTTGCTGTTTGAGTCCAATTCCCTTTTACCTCCTGCCATTGAAGCAGAGAGCAATGTTGGTTGCATCAAGAGTTTCAGGCTTATTGATTAAGTGTAGTAACTGCCAAATCAGCAAATTACCCCTATGCTTATTTGTTTTCCCAGACCAAAAAATTCAATGTTCTTGTTGGTTGCTGTCTGAATGTAATTCCCCTTTTCCCCTTTTTCCCCTGTCGTTGAAGAACTTATGTTCTTATGTTAGAGCAATGATGGAGTTGCTCTAACACACCAGCAAGTTACCCGCATGCACCCATTTCTTCATTTCCATCCTTTAGCCTTTAGGGATCTACAGTGTTTATCCCATGCCCCTATAAATCTTTCACTAATTTCATCTTCACCACCTTCTCCGGAAGGTCATTCCAGGCATCCACCACCTGCTCCGTGAAGAAATATTTCCTGACATTGGTTCTGAGTCTTCCTTCCTAGACTTTTATTTTGTGACCCCTAGTTCTACTGATTTCTTTCCAACAGAGAAGGTTTGTTGAATGTGCATCGTTAAAACTTTTCAGGTATCTGAAGGTCTGTATCATATCTCCTCTAATCCTCCTCTCCTCCAGGGTATACATATTTAGGTTCTTCAACCTCTCCTCGTAAGTCATTTGATGGAGACCCCTCACCATTTTGGTTGCCCTTCTCTGGACAGCCTCCATCCTGTCTCTGTCCCTTTTGAGATACAATCTCCAGAACTGAACACAATACTCTAGGTGAGGCCTCATCAAGGACCTGTACAAGGGGATTATCACCTCCCTTTTCTTACTGATTATTCCTCTCTCTATGAAGCCCAGCATTCTTCTGGCTTTAGCTATTGTCTTGTCACATTGCTTCACCATCTATAGATCACTAGACACTATCACCCCAAGGTCCTTCTCGTGCTTTGTGCACAACAGCTCTTCACCCCCCCTTCCCCCCCATCACCTACAGCTCTTTTGGATTACCACACCCAGGGCCGGTGCTAGGATTTTTGCTGCCCTGTGCAAACATTTACTGTGCTGCCCCTCCCCCCCCCCCCCCGATTCATTCAGTACCTGTCCTGGACCTATCAATTAAAGCCCAGCTCCATCCTGTAATCTATATTTTAAAAAACTGACAAGCCCCCCCCCCCACCCCACCCAGAACCAATGGATAAGAAAGTGTATTAGGTATCCTAGGCAAACCTTACAGTCTTGCACACATGTCCCCCCCCAAGACCCTTTACAGACATGCACAATTAAATTATGCATTTATAACATATTTTACATGAAAAAATATTCGAGTACAGTCTTCTGAGACAAAAATATCACTTATAACATATATATTATATTTACATGCACTCCTGTGGTGCCAACTAGAAAACTCTGCAAAATAGACACTTGGATCTAGACTTTTTGTAAATCGTATTGGATGTGAGCTTGGTCCTCAGAAAGTCATGAACAAACAGAATCACCATTATAATAAAGTAATCCTCCCATACCAAAACAACCCTAACAACCTTATCTATGAAAAGGCAACACCTCACGTATTACACTAGGCCCTAGAACCCAATAAAAGCTCTTATTAGGAAATCAGATCCCTACACAGAAATTACGTACTAGCAAAATACCTCACCTCGGTCACATATGCAGAACACAGAGAGACCCTGACCAAATACAGAATAAAGAGATCAGAAAGTATAAACAGAAACGTGCTGAGAAGAACTGAACTGGGGCCCAAAACAAGCCAGCCTCTATATCCAGAGCAACAATGGAAAAACAGAAACATTACCATTTTTCATAAAACATTAAATAAAATCAAGAAATATAAAACATTAATCATAATAGTGAAGTCATATTAATAAAAAGAATATTTCAAACTAATAAAAATTTCCCACGCACCAAAAAACATTAAAAAAATCTGATGAATAAAAAATCCAGTTTAAATTGTTCTATTCCCCCCCCCCAAAAAAATATGTCAAAAGAGCAGAATCATCAAATTACATCCAATAATTATAACTAATAAGGATTTAAAAATCTGCTGTCCATACCTAAGATCTGATTTCCAGTCACCCTGAGATTGTTGTGGATTGGGAGAGGTAGGACCACACAGATTTTATCATCTCTCACACACATGCACAATAGTACATTCATTCTCTCACACACTCCCTCTCTCTAACATACACAGGCTGCCTCTCCCTCACCCTCACAGATACATTATGTGTGTATGTGTGTGTGCGTGCCTGTGAGAACCTATATGTGACACACTAGCTTTCACAGGCACACAAACATCCACAAACACACAAGCTCTCACACAGGCACATTCACAAGCCCCCAGGTTCTTACACAGACACACACATAGGCTCTTACACAGTCATACCCACACACTCACAGGTTCTCACACAGACTCACACACACACATATAGGATCTCACACAGACACACACATGCATACACAAACAGGCTGTCAGACACACCCAGGCTCTCACTCATTCACACATACTTACAAGCTCTCACACACACGCACACACACACACATACACACATACACATGGTCTCCCTTTATCATCGGGCCATAGTGGGATGAGCTCCATCATGGTCCCACGGGCCTCCTGTGCTGTCTTTAAGCCATGGCGGGATGAGCTCTACCACAGCCCCATGGGCCTCCTGCTGTCTTCGGGCCACGGCACTGTGGGCCTCCTGCTGTCTTCAGGCCGTACGGCCCATTGATCTTCCTGCTTGCGGGGGAGAGAGCAGAAGCTGATTGTGGGGGTGTGCACCAGTCTTCTGGGTATGTGCTTGTGCACAGATTCCGTTCCCTCCTGTGCATAGATTCCGTTCCCTCCCCCCAAGCAGGAAGATCAGTGTGCCGTATGACCCAAAGATAACAGGAGGCCTGCACTCACTCTTTCTTTGGCTGCCGGTTGGTTAGGCTCCGCCTGCGGCCTGTGTCCTTTCCTACTGCCGCCAGTCTGCCATCTTCCCGGGTATGCTGTTCTGTGCAAATGCACAGTATGCACACCCAGTCACGCCGGGCCTTACCGCATCCCAGATGCATGACTCTATACTTCTTGACATTGAATCCCAGCTGCCTTATCTTCAACCAAGTTTCCTTAAATCACCACTCATTCTCTCTACTCCTTTCTGGCATGTCCACTCTGTTGCAGATCTTAGTATCATCCGCAAATAGACAAACTTACTTTCTATCCCTTCCACAATGTTGCTTACAAAGATATTGAACACCAATCCTTATGGCACTCCACTTAACACCACTCTCTCTTCAGAGTAGGTTCCATTTACCATCACACGCTGTCTTATGTCCATCAACCAGTTTGTAATCCATGCCACCTCCTTGGCGATCACTCGCAAGTTTCTCATTTTATTCACAAGCCTCCTATGTGGGGTTGTATCAAAAGCTTTGCTGAAATCTAAGTAGATCACATCGAGCACTCTTCCTCGATCCAATTCTTTAGTCGCCCAATCAAAAAAATCAATCAGGTTTGTCTGACAAGACCTTCCTCTAGTGAATCCATGTTGCCTTGGGTCCAGCAATCCTCCTGACCGTAGATAGTTCACTATCCTTTCCTTCAATAGAGTCTTCATTAATTTTCCCACTACCGAGGGGAAGCTAACCAGCCTGTAGTTTCCAGCTTCCTCTCTGCTACCATTCTTGTGGAGCAGGACCACCACCACTCTTCTCCAACCACTCGACACCACTCCCGTTTCCAGGGATCTATTGAACAGGTCATGCACATCTCTGAGCTCCCTCATTATCCTGGGATGAACCTCATCTGGCCCCATGGCTTTGTCCACTTTCAGCTTTCCTAGCTCTTTCCATACATTCTCTTCTGTAAATGGAGTTTCATCTACTGCACTTCCAGCTATGGTCTTGTCAACCAGCAATGGTCCTTCTCCAGGGTCTTCTTTAGTGAACACCGAACTGAAGAATTTGTTTAATATTTCTGCTATTTCTTCATCTCTCGCCACACATTGATCATTGTCACCTTTCAATTTCACTATACCACTTTGGACCTCATTTTGGGATCCTTTATATTTCTTGAACATTGTTATTTTTGTTTTTATCTTATCAGACACCTCTTTTGAGAACCATTTCGGTTTCTTATTTCTCTTACTTTTGTTTACTGTTCTAACATACAGATTTGTTGCCTTTGTAATTGCTCCTTTTAGTTTGGTCTACTGTTGTTCCACCTTTCCCATTTTCTCCCAGTCTTCTGGTTCTACCTCCAGGTATGTCCCCATTTTGATAAAGTCCATATTTTTGAAATTCAAAACCTGGGTCTTTATCTGACTTCTCTGCATCCTATTTGCAATATCAAACCATACTGTTTGATGTCACTAGCGCTGAGAAGGGCACCCACCCGACATTAGAGACATTATCCTGATTAGTATCACATCTTCCCTTGAGGGTTCCATTACCATTTGTTTAAACAGAGTCCTTTGCAGGGCATCCACTATCTCTCTACTTTTGGTAGATTCTGCAGAAAGGATTCTCCAGTCTATGTCTGGCAGATAAAAATCTCCAACAATCAACACTTCTACCTTCTTTCCCATCTTCTGGATATCTTCGACCAGATCTCTGTCTAGTTCTTTTGTTGAGTTGGAGGCCTGTAAACCACTCCAGTAAAAATGGATGCACCATCATCTTTTTTTAGAACGGCCCATAATGCTTCTTCTCTACCCCACCTTCCTTGCAGTTCAGTTGCTTGGATATTGTTTTTGACATAAAGAGCTATTCCTCCCCGCTTTCTGAACTCTCTCTCCTTCCTTAACAAGTTATAGCCCAGTATGGCCATATCCCAATCATGAGAATTCATGAATCATGTCTCCGTGCCCACAACAGTGTCCAAGTTTGCCTCCACCATTAGGGCCTGCAGGTCTGGGATTTTATTGCCCAAACTACAAGCAATTGTAGTCATCAATTTCCAATTTTTCTTTCTTGGACCTAGATTTATTATTTTGCTATAAATTTTGCATGAATAGTGCCTGTGATAAAAAAAAGGATGAGGTTAGGGTAATTTTTTAGATACTTGCTATTTTAGGGTGAGAGAGATTCTTTATAAGACTCTTATATAAGTAAACTATTTATACCACTGTAGGAGGGGCAACTAGTAACTCAGGGTGAGGTTTTGGTAGTGGCCTAGGTTTGGGGGGGCAGTTTTATATTCACAGAGGTATGAACAGCACAGTACACATCAGTGAAGATTTGATGTGATTTGGAGTGAGGAAATTTACACAAAGATGAGATTTCTACAATGTACTCTTGACCTAGTTTGATAGCAGCTAGGCATTCTCCCTCACACACAGAATAATACAATGAAAAAAGGTGTAGTTATTTCCAGTGTTAAAACCCACAATAACATGCATTAAATTATCACACACAATGCTAAGCACCCCTCATTTTAATTTACTCTTCCTATTAGAGAAAAGTTTTAAAATTTGCATACGCATTTCATGATGCGTTATCCTGGGCATTATGGCATTATCGCGGGTGTTAGCGCCTGAACGCAGTGGTAAGGCCCTAATGCGACTTGATAAATAACCCTGTTGATTTATTGTACTTTCTAGATACCTTTCTGCTTTTTTTGAGCTGAATGATTTTGTTATTTTCTCCTCCCACTTCCTGTATGGCTTGGCCATTTCCTGCCATCCATCTTTCTTTAGTTTAAATGTCCATTATAATATGATCTGAATTTCTCACTTAGTATCCTCCTTCCTGCTACAGACAAATATAGGTCATCTTTTCCATAAAGCCTTTTACTGCTCCATACAAGACCCCAGCCTCCAATGTATCCAAAACCACTTTCGGTACACCAGGGTTTGAGCCAGGAATTGAAATTATCTGTGTGGCATAGCTTCTCATTTCACTTTCCATGAACAGTTACTACTTCCAAAAAGGCAATAGTCTTTGTAGTGTCTTATCATCCTTCCCAGATTTTGGAAATCTTTTTGTACTACATGGAAGCCATTTCTGTTGAGGTCATTGATCCCAAGCTGGATGGTAACACTGATATCATAGTTCCTACTTTCTTCTTCAGTGACTTGGACTATCTGGTTTGCATTTCTACTAGCTGAGGATCCTGGAATGCATCAAAATGTGCTCCCAAATTGGTTCTTCAGATGATTGAGTCTCCCAACAGAAGCAGCTTCCTTTTATGACATTTGATTAATTTGCAGGGCTTCTGAGTGCATTGGGTGACTTCACTTTTAGAAATCACTTCAAAATCTATTGCTGAGGTATCTTCATTCTTCAAGGCAGAAAAAGCATTTTGCAAGGGTAACAGTGGGGACAGTGGGAGTCTCTTCATCACAGGCCTTATTCTGCCAGAGCCCACTGTTATCCAATTGCTCCTGAGTTTTTGAATTCTGGATGTCCGACATCTCTGTGGGAGTGGGGATTGATGCACAGGATGCTGTAAAGTTGGGGAGTAAAAGTCTTTTTTAAAAAAATGATCTCAGCCCCAGAAAAGCAGGCTAGATTGCACCCTTTTAGGTTTCATTTAAGAAAATCTGCCCCCTCCTAAAAACCAAGCACACAACCAAGCACACAATTTTGCAATTATACAGTACTTCAATAACAAGCACAAATATATATATAAATTATATATATATATATATATTAGAGATGTGAATCGGAACCAGAATCGGTTCGGATTCCGGTTCCGATTCACATGTGGGTTTTTTTTTCATCGGGCCCGATCGCGTTTTTGTTTATCGGCTGCGCCCGAGCCGATAAACAAAAAACCCACCCTGACCCTTTAAAACTAATCCCTTTGCGTCCCCCACCCTCCCGACCCCCCAAAAAACATTTTACAGGTACCTGGTGGTCCAGTGGGGGTCCCGGGAGCGATCTCCTGCTCTCGGGCCATCGGCTGCCACTAATCAAAATGGCGCCGATGGCCTTTGCTCTTACCATGTGACAGGGTATCCGTGCCATTGGCCAGCCCCTGTCACATGGAGGGAGCACTGGATGGCAGGTGCCATCTTTAAAAGTGCCCACGGGTGGGCCGGCGCCATCTTTAAAAGTGCCCACGGGTATATGGTCAGTCTTCATTCTGATGTGAACAGTGTGAAAATTGCCTTGGGTGTGCTGGGGAGCTAGCTGTTTTGGACTTTATCCTTTCTGCCTTGCATCCCGAGAACCAGTGGTTTGTTTCAGGTCCTTGTCCTCCCTCTCTCTCTCTGGAGGTGGGGGCTGTGAATGTGGCCTTTCTAGCATCTCTAGCTTTCCCTGACTTGAGAGGCATAAGCTGGGCCAGGGCATTGGGCTGGGGCACTGAAATGGATCTCCTGCCTGGCCGAACACAGCACTGACAATGAGCTGTCCAGGCAGCACAAAAAACAATGTTTGGTTTTGCAAAATTTTCAAAAACCTAGACCTGGTTTTTTTTTTTTGTTTTTTACAAACTCCAATCCAAAACACCATAACTTATTCTGTACAAGAATGTTTTCCTTTCAGCTCAATCTGCTTCATTTCCAATAGCTATCTGTCAGTCAGGATCCCCCTTGTTACAGAGAGGGGAGTGACTTCCCTGCTAAGTTTATGTGTCCATTTTTGCCTTGCTTTCGCCACTCCCAGATTTATACACAGCATACAACTGCCCAGCGGGCAGATGGAAGGAAATGCCTTGTGACGAGAGTCAAGCTCAGACTGAATCTTGCACGAGCACCCTCTAATTTATGTAATTCCAATTTAAGTAAGATCCAGGGTGAAAGCTAACCTAGACCGGTATTTACAGTCTATTACAACAGAAGACCTAATCCCAAATGCTCAGTGATGAAGACTCTGAAAGTGAACTCCCATTCAAGGACTGCTGAGTTTTATATTAAGACCCGCAGGCAATCAGCACAAGGTAACGGCAGTGTATCATTCTCCCTGCGAAGTGCTGCGTGAGTCTTTCAAAGCTTCTTTTCCTTGAAGCACTATCAGATACATGCACATAAACCTGTTTAACCTGTTCTTGTGGGAAGGAAAATTGCTCGGTATATCATGCACATAATTACCCTGTCGTTTTAACTCTATCTTCTCAAGGTGAACTCCAGCCTGTGATTATTTTTTGAAGGTGAGGAGAAGAAAGAATTGGAAAGAGTAAAGATAACAGAGAAGAAAAGAACCTTGACAGTGATAGCTACTACTGCTTCCACTACTGCTTATCATTTCTATAGTGCTGCAAGACATATGCATCGCTGTACAGAGGCACATAAGACATAGCCCCTGCTCCATGAAGCTTACAATTGAGTCAAGACACAGATACAAGACAAACAAGGTACAATTTTAAATAGTGCTCCTCTGTCTCCCCTTTTTCTCTCAGAAGCAGGCCCAGATTTAGGTATAGGTAGCAGATGCCTAGGGGGCCAAATTTTTGAAGGTGCCAAATTCTCGGGCAAAAGAGGAATATGCAGCTATGCCAAAGAGGAGCCTGTACCTGCTGTCCACTTCAAAAGGCCTACAATGGAACTCTGGGGGAGGGTGGGAGAAAGGAGCTCCCCTCTCTTTTCCAATCTCTGGGGCTTCCCACCCCCTATTCTCCAACCTTGTCTTGGGATGCCAAAATCTTAAATCTAGCCCTGCCATGAGGGCCTCAGTTCTCCAAGAGAGTACGTGCAACCTGGTGGCAATGCAAAGCAGAGCTAACATGGGATTGCTCCTGGTACTTTTCTGATCAACATAAAATGGCCTTTTTATTGTGCTATGGCATGTGACATTTCAATAGTTGGTGTGTTTTACTCCTTGCTATATTAGTTTGAATCAGCAACAGTTTAGGTGAAGGTCTCTGGAGATGGCTAGAGTAGTGGTCCAGGGGCAGGCTATGGTCAGAGGCAGGCAGCGGTCAGGTGTAGTGAAGGTCCAGGCAAGGGTCAAAGCAGGCAGCTTTCAGGCATAGTGAGAGTCCAGGCAGGGGTCAAAACAAGGAATCCATCCAAGGCAAAGGAAAGGATTGGACTGGGCTGAGGCAGGCTGAATAGGCAGGGTAGGAGCAGTCTGGGCAGATGAAGGCTGGAACAGGCTGGGCAGATGAAGGCAGGAAGCAACATGCACTACATGTTGTAGCTGGACCTGTTGCTTTGGCAGGGTGCATCAGGGAATCAGCCCTTAAATAGGGTGAAGACTGTGATGTCAACAGCAGGGGCCACAAGGACGATCCTGCCGCGGTCCCTTTAAGAGGACCGGTGTAGGGTGTGCATCCACCTAGTGGGAGCAGGAGCTGGTGGCATCCTGCCTCATGGTGCCTAGTGGCCTCTCACAAGGGGAAGAGTCAGAGGCGTCCTGCCATGACAGAGTGGTACCGGCCGGCTGGGCCATGGAGGTGAGAGTGTTGGCTTTTGGGGGCAGCCCGCAAGCCAACAATTTTCTCAGTGGAAAAAGGTAAACAGTGGAGTGCTTCAGGGATCTGTACTTGAACTGGTGATTTTTAATATATTTATTTATAAATGATCTAGAAAGGGTTACAATGAGTGAGGTGATAAAATTTTCAGATGATACAAAATTATTCAGAGTAGTTACATAAGAAACATAAGAAAATGCCATACTGGGTCAGACCAAGGGTCCATCAAGCCCAGCATCCTGTTTTCAACAGTGGCCAATCCAGGCCATAAGAACCTGGCAAGTACCCAAAAACTAAGTCAACTCCATGTTACCATTGCTAATGGCTGTGGCTATTCTCTAAGGGGCGGATTTTAAAAGGCGCGCGAATAGCCTACTTTTGTTTGCGCTCCAGGCGCAAACAAAAGTACGCTGGATTTTAGTAGATACGCGCGGAGCCGCGCGTATCTGCTAAAATCCTGGATCGGCGCGCGCAAGGCTATGGATTTTGTATAGCCGGCGCGCGCCGAGCCGCCCAGCCTACCCCCGTTCCCTCCAAGGCCGCTCCGAAATCGGAGCGGCCTCGGAGGGAACTTTCCTTTGCCCTCCCCTCACCTTCCCCTCCCTTCCCCTACCTAACCCACCCGCCCGGCCCTGTCTAAAACCCCCCCCTTACCTTTGTCGGGGGATTTACGCCTCCCGGAGGGAGGCGTGAATCCCCGCGCGCCAGAGGGCCTCCTGCGCGCCGGGCCGCGACCTGGGGGCGGGTACGGAGGGCGCGGCCACGCCCCCGGACCGCCCCGGACCGTAGCCACGCCCCCGTACCCGCCCCCAAAACGCTGCCGTCACGCCCCCGAAACGCCGCGACGACCGGGCCCGCCCCCCGACACGCCCCCGACACGCCCCCCTCAGAGAACCCCGGGACTTACGCGAGTCCCGGGGCTCTGCGCGCGCCGGGAGGCCTATGTAAAATAGGCTTCCCGGCGCGCAGGGCCCTGCTCGCGTAAATCCGCCCGGTTTTGGGCGGATTTACGCGAGCAGGGCTCTGAAAATCCGCCCCTAAGTGAACTTAATAGCAGGTAATGGACTTCTCCTCCAAGAACTTATCCAAACCTTTTTTAAACACAGCTATACTAACTGCACTAACCACATCTTTTGGCAACAAATTCCAGAGTTTAATTGTGCGTTGAGTAAAAAAGAACTTTCTCCGATTAGTTTTAAATGTACCCCATGCTAACTTCATGGAGTGCCCCCTAGTCTTTCTACTATCCGAAAGAGTTCTAGACCTCTCAAGATTTTAAACACCTCTATCATATCCCCCCTCAGCCGTCTCTTCTCCAAGCTGAAAAGTCCTAACCTCTTTAGTCTTTCCTCATAGGGGAGCTGTTCCATTCCCCTTATCATTTTGGTAGCCCTTCTCTGTACCTTCTCTATCGCAATTATGTCTTTTTTGAGATGCGGCGACCAGAATTGTACACAGTATTCAAGGTGCGGTCTCACCATGGAGCGATACAGAGGCATTATGACATTTTCTGTTTTATTCACCATTCCTTTTCTAATAATTCCCAACATTCTGTTTGCTTTTTTGACTGCCGCAGCACACTGAACCGATGATTTCAAAGTGTTATCCACTATGACACCTAGATCTCTTTCTTGGGTTGTAGCACCTAATATGGAACCCAAATTTGTGTAATTATTGTTGCGGTCCACTCCGCGACCCTCACGTCCCGGCCCTTACTTCAAAGTTTCAGCTGGGCCACTTGATGCCTGAACCAGCTCAGTGAGCGTCTCCGCGGGGGAGACACCATTACCCTGGGCTCCTTAGGTGCGCGCACGTGCTGTCACGGCGTTGATATAGTCCGTTTCCCACCAGAGCACGCTCTGCCCCCGCTCCTGACGTCAGACGCCCAGTCCTACTTAAACTCCCCGCGGACCCCACTACGACGCCTTGTAACCGGGTCCCTTGCGGTGCCCAGTTGCCCTGAGCCCCGGTGTGTGACTCCGTTCCTGCCTGCCTGCCGGCTTGGTCTACTACGTGACTTGCTTGCACTTCTAACCTCTTAGTTCTTGCCTGCTTCAGCACCTGTCCAGGTTCCTGCCTGGTCCCGCTCTGCCTGCCTTCAGCTTGCTACAGTTCCTGCCTGGTTTCTCTCTGCCTGCCATCAGCTCGCTGCAGTTCCTGCCTGGTTTCTCTCTGCCTGCCTTCAGCTCGCTGCAGTTCCTGCCTGGTTTCACGCTGCCTGACTTCGACCCGCCACAGTTCCTGCCAGGCCTCCTTCATCCGCTTCAGCTCCAGCCTACTCAAGATCCGGACCAGAGATCACCTAAGTCCCAGCGGCCGGGTCCCTACGGGCTCCTCCCGGGGGGACACCGGCTTCCAGGGTGAACCTCCTGAGTCCCAAGCGGCTGGGCTCCCAAGGGCTCCTCTCGGGGGAGTACCAGCTTCCAGGTGAAGCCTACTGTCTACATCAGCCTGGTCTGCCTACCGGCCTGCTGCCCCAAGACCATAGTCCAACTACCCCAGGTCTCCCGCAGGCCGGCCTAAGGGTCCACTGTCTAGCTAATCCACAACAGATTGCAAGGCCATGGACTCGGGAGATGCCCCAGCGCCTCAGGACAGTCCTGGGCTACGCCAACAGCTGCAACAACAGCAACAGTACTTGGACGTGCTGGCCAGCTCCCTTGGAGAACTGGTCGCCAGACTGGACGCCTTGGATGCCCGACCCCCGCCTGGCGCAGACGTTGAACCTTTACTGTCGCCTGCTTCAGTAACTCAATTTCCGGCACCATCGCGTTATGCAGGGGATACCAGGACTTGCCGAGGATTTTTAAATCAGTGTTTCATCCGCTTCTCGCTGCTGCCCCGCCAGTTTCCCACTGACACAGTCAAGGTCGCTTACGTGCTATCGCTACTCGATGGAAAGGCCTTGGTTTGGGCCTCTCCCTGTGGGAGAACAATGATCCTGCCTTGAATAATCTGGATCGCTTCATCTTAATTTTCGAGCAGGCCTTCGATGAACCATCCCGTCAGGCCACTGCCACCTCTGACCTCCTGCAGCTACGCCAGGGAACCCGTCCACTAGCAGATTATGCATTGGACTTTAGGACCCTTGCTCAGGAGGTGGGCTGGCAGGATGGAAGTCTCAAGGCCATCTTCCTTGAGGGCCTCTCCGGGCGAATCAAGGATGAGCTCGCTGCCCGGGAGCTCCCAGAGGACCTCAACGCTGTGGTGGAGATGGCCGCACGAATAGATCTCCGTTTGCAGCAAAGGGCGCATGAGGCCCGCCATAGCCGATCCAGCCCACCTCGCCTGCCTCCGCCTCAGAAGGTCGTCCGGCCTGAGTCTCCTGCTTCTGAGCCCATGCAATTGGGCCGAGCACCTCTCTCCAAGGAGGAGAGACAACGTCGACGCTCGTTAGGCTTATGTCTCTATTGTGGCCAGAAGGGGCACTTCCTGGCCCGCTGTCAAGAGTGGGCGGAAAACGCCAGCACCTAGGGGGCCGAGAGGAGCAAACTGGAACATGAAGATCGGGAACAGGTAACACAGGACATGGAGCTCCAACGAAGAACATGGACCTGATGGAGCGCTGGAAGGCAAGACTTCCAGGAGCAGGAAACTCTGATGCAAGGCAAGGCAGAACTGAAAGTGAAGCCCTTTTATAGGCCAGAAAGCAGGCAACTCCCTAGGAGGAGTTCCGATGGGCCACACCTGGCTGGCCCTATAAGTATAGAGAGAAGCTGCAGGCCGACACCTTAGAGAGAAGGGCGGGGCCCAAATCAGAAAGTCCAAGCTGAAACTGGAGCAGGCCTCAGGCAGGCCCCGATGACATTGAAGGCCTCCTAGGCCGTGGAGCAAGATCCGGAAAGCCAGTTCAGGCGAGGCCCCGGCTTTGGAGTGGCCTCCAGAGAAAGGTGAGAGGCCTCCCGTGGCTCCAGCTACGGGAGGAATCGTAACAGAAGGTACAGAGAAAGGTGACCAAAATGATAAAAGGGATGGAATGGCTCCCCTATGAGGAAAGGCTAAAGCGGATAAGGCTGTTCAGCTTGGAGAAGAGACAGTTGATAGGCGATATGAATAGAGGCCTATAAAATCAAGAGAGGCATAGAATGGGTAAATGTGAATCGGTTATTTACTCTTTTAGATAATAGAAGGACTAGAGGGCACTCCATGAAGTTAGCAAGTAGCACATTTAAAACTAATCAGAGAAAATTCTTTTTCATTCAATGCACAATTAAGCTCTGGAATTCGTTGCTGGAGGATGTGGTTAAGGCTGTTAGTGTAGCTGGGTTTAAAAAAGGTTTGGATAAGTTCCTGGAGGAGAAGTCCATAAATTCTTATTAATCAAGTTGACTTATGGAATAGCTAGTGCTCTTACTGGCATTAGTAGCATAGGCTCTATTTAATGTTTGGGTACTTGCCAAGTGCTTGTAACCTGGGTTGGCCACTGTTGGAAACAGGATGCTGGGCTTGATGGACACTCAATCTGTCCCAGAATGGCAACTTATGTTCTTATGGCAACCTGCCATGCCCCAGGTGTACCACCTTATGAGTCTTGCTGCCATATAACTACCTGCCATGCCTCTTATATACCAACTTAGGCAGAGCAGCAGCAAGACCCCTATCTGCCATGCCCCCGATATACCACCTTATCAATTCCAGGTTTTCTTTATAATAATTAGCAAACAAACATGTAAACTGCTTATCTTCAGCAGTGTTCTCACACCATTACCTTAACACAGATAGGACTTAGGAGCTCTGTCTCATGGAGATCTAGGGACTACCTGTTTCCAGCTGTGCTCCATTTCTTATCCTGCCCAACAGGGTCCCATTTACAGAATTCTCTCCCTCTATGGGTTTTAAGGTGGACCAGGCTAGATGCCTGGTCCCATACAGGTTAATGAGGGGTTGTAGGTCACTCTGTTATCTACCCTCTCCTTCAGCCTTGAATCCATCCAGGGAAGTGACTCCACTCCCCAGTATGCTTTTTCTGGCCTCTCATCAGGGGCAAGTATCTTCACTCACCTTGGATCCCATCCAGGGAAGTGACTCCACTCCCCAGTATGCTTTTTCTGGCCTCTCATCAGCTAGACTCAGGGTAGGGGGCTCTAGGGTCATGATCTCTCCATCTCATTAGGGTTACCCTAAACTCCACCATTACCACAGCTCCCTACTCCACCCTTTGCCCAGTGTCCATCCCCAGTCCTTCAAAGGAGTCCATTTGTTCTCTGGATTCCAATCCTTCCCCGGCTGAACTCTCTGGACTCCACTTGAGTTTTCCTGTGGATCTTCAACACTGTTTCAACTTCCTCCATGGCATATACTGACTCCTCTATGCCATCTTCATCTCTAGTGCTGCTCTCTGACCATTCAGTAGTGGCTGCATCTGGGTACTCTGCAGTGCCTCCCCTTTGGCTCCTCCAAGCTTCTTTCCTCAGGCTAGACTGTGCTGCTTCCATCATGTCATTCTGTATTGCCTCTTTCAGGCTAGTCTATAAAGCTCCACCATGAGCTCTCTTGCATCTCAGTCAGTTATTGCAGGTTTATTCACCTGTGTTCCCTTCTCTCTTTTTTTGCACTATGCTGTGCCTGTCCTTGCAACTCAGGCTTTTTTTCTGTCACCTATTCCAGTTCACTGACTCCATGCCATGTTTCCTGTCAAACTGTCCACAGGTTACTCTCTGGTTCTAGCACATTTATTGCTCTTATATTCCTCTGTTACCATTCTTTCAAAGCACATGCCGGATAACTTGTTTTCTCCTGCCACACGTCTGCAGTTGTCACTATCCCTCCAGGAAGCTTTGAATCACAGCTTGTGTTTCTTGCTCGGTCATGCTTTCCCACAGATAAGACTGACTTACTTAAGCACTAGTGCAAAGCAACTGGTATGCTTCTGGAGGGCCATGCCCTGTTCAAATTCTCACACCAACTTTGGCAGCTCCACTTTCTTCTGGGGCCACACTCTGTTCAAACAGAGTCTGAACAAACAGTTCTTTTTTTATGGGGAAAAGGTAAAAGGAAAAAAATCCCCTGCTTGTTCAGCAAATAACTCACTGTGCATCCCTGTTTCAGGCAAGCGGAGCATCTCTCCTTATTTGCAATACTATTTTTTTAAAGTTATTGTTTTCTTCAGGTCCCAAACACAGCTTTCTGGATTAAGGAAAAACCAATTCTGTGCTCTTCCCTGAGCCACAGTCTTTTTTTTTTTTTTTCAGTGCTGGGTGCACCACTAGCAGCACTTCTTCTGCCACAATCTGCTTCTTTGAGCAGGTTACACACAATAAACTTTCTTTGTCTAGCTGCAATCAAGCTAGGTAGAGAGAACAAGGTACAAATCTACTCTTCTTTCACCTTCCATCCCTCCAAATCACATAAAATCTTCACTGAAGGTAACTGTGCTGTTTATAGGTATGACTGTGCATGTTAAATTGCCCCTTAAAACCTAACTTATCCCACAAACCTCACCCCGAGTTCATAATGCCTCCTCTTACAGCGGTATAAAAAGTTCAGAAATCAGTGGGCCTCTGCAGAGGTGCTCTCTTTCTCTCTCTCTCTCTCCTCCCCCCTCAAATTTGCATATGCATTTCGCAATGAGATATTTATCGCATGCGTTATGGCATTATCATGGGCATTAGGGCCCTATCGCCTAATTGCCCTAACGCAATTTTATGAATGACCCCCTTAGTTAGTTGGAGATGTGTACAACTGCTATTTGGCCTATTTGGCTCTTTTAAAGTTAGCCCGATAAATTTACACTTACAGGCGCTGGTTGTTGGTGATTCTATTTTACAGTGTTCTGAATGCCACTGACCTGTAAGCCCCTATGCCTTTATGTGGCAGATCTAACAGGATACTGCTAAGGCTGGATGATGCTTGTGCTGCCAGGATGGAGGAAGAGGCATCTCTTTCAGCATATCGGCTCTAGGTAGCTGCCTGCTCTGCCTATTAGAAAACCTGGACCTGGCCATCACAATAAAAGGCTGAAGTTAAGCCCCCACATTTCTCTGGTGTGAGACAAGTTACCTTTTTACCCAGAACTGCACCCAGAACTATGCTTCACCTGATTTAGTGCAAAGAGGTAGGCAACATCCCAGAGAGATTTTTCTAGTCAGCCCTAGAGCAGAATCTACAGCAATTGTTGGATGTAGTAAAGAGAGATATGCTGCATATTTGCAAGATCTTGTAGAGCAACAACAGGAACTGTGGTGCTCTTTAGCGATGCTCGAGAGAATCACCACATTTGATATGTAGCTGAGTTAAATGCCATACATAAGGGGCATGAAGCTAAGGCTGGAGGCATATAGCAGATGTTTAATCCAAATTTGATTAGTATATGCCAGATTTGTATTCATTATTTAATTGGCGCATGCCAAATGTGGGAGGAACATCTGACATATAATGACTAGCATAATGCAATCTTCCTGCACACATTGTGGCAACATCTTCTACTAAACCAGCACCAGTGGAATCATGCAATGACTTGCCAACTGCCCTCATTCAGGAAGGATAGCTCTAGATCAAGTGATAGGATAGCAAGTGGAAGGTGACAGCTTTTCAGAATCCTTGTTGAATTTGAGGTAGAGGAACACCAGGAAGTGCTCAGAACTCCTCTTTTGCCTTCACTTTTTCTAAGGGACGCTTTCTAGGTCCCATGCTTGTGGACAGCCAGCTTCACGTGCCAGTGTTTATGGCAGAAGGCCACAACTTGTGCCTGTAGGGAAAGGCAGGCCCTTTTATGCATTAGACAGACCCCCCCCCCCCATCTCAATTTCACCTTCTGCAACTTCCCGTTTTTCTCCCACTTTCTGCTTAGAGCCTAGCAGTTGCTAATTTTCTTACAATGCTTTATTCTTACATAACTGTATTCTGCATCCTTTGGTTCATCCCGAGAAACCGTATATTGTCTTCATGAGCCATAGCAATGTGGAAGATAAAGTGGCTTTCTGTGCTGTCTACAGGCAAAGGTCTGCCTTGTGCCAAGGACAGGTTGTTACTGATTGCTAAGGATGTATTGAGTTGCCTGTTTTGTCATTCAAGCTGTGTTACATGATGCATGTAAGGTATTTTGGGTTAGGCGCTCAGTGTGCTTTAGGTAAAAGGTTGATCTCCTTTGTGTGCAGCTGTAAATGGGTACTTGATGTGTGACAATTGACCTTTTGCTTTTCACAGATGACTGTGCTTGCTGCAATGAGGTTTGAAAGGACAGTTCTATGTGTATTCTATTGACATTGGAAGTAGAAAGTTTCTGGTGTGATGAAATCCTGCTTGGAAATTATGACGGATTTAAGGCCATGCCTAGAGGATGCTGAAGGTTTCTACCATTCCAGCAGAATTGAAATGCTGGACAGACTTTTGTTTTCAGGGCTTTCATACAGAAGTCACATAAAGTGCTAATGGCACCATTTGTACCATTTGCAAATGAAACTGGGGAATTGAGAGAACTTTTCGAATGACAAGTGCTATAATGTACTGCAGCCATTTTGGCCCAGCCTTTTTTAGAAGGAGCCAGAAACCGCTCCAAATAGAACTTTTTTGCAACTTTTTCCTGAAATTTTATCTGATTCCATTCCAATCGTAATGAATAAAACTAAATAGGGTGGCATGAGCCATTTTCCATGATTTTCCAAGGGAGGAAAAGAATAGAGAATATACATTTTTCACATATCAGAGAATCAACCAGACTTCTGTCTCAAAAGCTCTAAACTCATTTGTGACCTTGCAACTACTGCACACAACCTAGTGGTACTGGAAACTTCAACTACCACACTGAGGCCACCCCCATGGGATATGCCATTGACTTTCATCGCAACCTAGAAGACTTTTTGGCCTCACTCAGTTAATAAAAGCTCCCTCTCATAAGGGTGGTCACATACAGAATAAAGAGACCATAAAATATAAATATAAACTTGCAAACAAATTGAACTTGGATCTGCAACAAGCCAGAGTCTGTGTGCGTGATTCTGTATTCTTTTTTTGTCAAAATCCTTTTTTTTATTAGAGAGCAACACAGGTACAATCCAGAACCCAAACTTAAGAGAATAATGCACAATTGAAATCCAATATTATCAAGACAACACATTTCAAGAACAATTTCCAAGGATAGCGAGGTCAATTATAACAACACCCGGTGGACTTTCCTTTTGTGGTCCTCCTGACCAAGAGAAACAGATTAAACTCCAAGCATAACCCACCACCCAGTCACACCACACACGTCCACTAACATTTATTTATTTATTTATTTATAACTTTTATATACCGAGGTTCAATTAACAGAATTAATTATCACTTCAGTTTACATTACAACCAGTAAAAAACAACAGTGACAAAGTTTTGTCTTACATTGAACAAGGTAAAGAAACTTGGATAATCATAACTTGGGCGAAAGCAGTAATAGGGTCTTGACTTACATTGAACGGTGTAGAGAAGACTTGGATAAACATAATTTGGGAGAATGTAAACTATAAAATGCAAAATATATCCATGGTGAGATTCCACACATTCCACACACTACACATACCATCCCCCCCCCCCTTTTTGCCCTGGGAGACACCCCTCCCATAACTAACACTGTCCAACATTGGTAAAAAGAAACAACGTTACATGCCCTTGCAGAGTTCAATCATCCTTGTAGTGTACAATGATCTCAAAGCAAGTCATTTCCAAGAGGGATGATAACCAGCGGCGGTTAAAGTAGATTGAAGGTCTGACGGCAGTAGGCCATAACAAACTGACCAACAAGACTGGTATAGCATATCCCTTTCTCTCTCACTGTCCATGGCAACCAGTCGCTCCATTTGCATTTGCATTGAAAAGGCCAGCCGCCCAAACCACGCCCACAGGTTGATTCTGTAATCAAATGAGGGCCTGCAGCAAAAAGAGGCGCTAGGGACACTAGCGCATCCTAGCACCTCTTTTTGGGCAGGAGCGGCGGCTGTCAGCGGGTTTGACAGCTGATTCTCAATTTTGCTGGTGTCGGTTCTCAAACCCGCTGACAGCCACGGGTTCGGAAACCGGACGCCGGCAAAATTGAGGTCCGGTTTTCAACCCGCGAGCCGTGGGCCAATTTCAAATTTTTTTTTTTTTTTAACATTTTTTTAACTTTCGGGACCTGGTGCCCGGAGAAAATAACGCCTATCTTTGGGTAGGCACTAATTTCTGAAAGTAAAATGTGCAGCTTGGCTACACATTTTGCTTTTTGAATCGCGCGGGAATACCTAATAGGGCCATCAACATGCATTTGCATGTTGCTGGCGCTATTAGGTTTGGGGGAGTTGGACGCGTGTTTTCGACGAGCTATTACCCCTTGCTGAATAAGGGGTAAAGCTAGGGCGTCAAATGTGCATCCAATCGCGGGTTAACAGTGCACTTCACCGGAGCACCTGACAGTTGGTATGTTCCTTTTAGACCCAGTAGGGTTCTCTATACAAGCAAAACTACAGCTTTCATGACACCTGACTAATCAGATCAACTTTCTTCTGACAGTATCTCTGTCCAAATTCTTCCCCAAAAAGATTTAAAAACTCCTCCAGAGGATAAGCCAATCCACCTGTATTTAGGTCCAGTACCCCTTAAATACATCTGTGACTTGAGATTTGCTTTAGTTCTCTGGTTAACTAACATAATACATGCCATGCTAACCCAAGGCTCCCTTCCAGCCCAACTAAAAAAGCCCATAATCAAATCCATCCTGAGGAAACCTAACTCTGATCCCAAAATAGGCGACCACTATAGTCCTTCCTTTTCTCTCTAAAATATTGTAAAAAGTGGTTTACTTCAAACTCCTTGACTTCCTGGAAGAAGGCAACATCCTGTATCCTAATCACTCCAGGTTCAGGAAAAGACCTGGAACAGAATCTGTACTTTTAACTATAATGAATACTGACCAAAGTGGCAACTCCCTAGTAGTCCTGCTCGATCTCTCTGCTGTCCTTGACACTGTTGGCCACCAACTCCTGAAACAATGTTTAAGTGACATCGACATTGAAGGCATGGTCCTGAAATGGTTCAGGTCTTTCTTGGAGAGCAGGGCTAACAAATCATCCTCACCCAGAGACCTCACCCATGGAGTATCTCAGCGCTCTATGCTATGACCAATCCTTTTCAACATTTATATTCACCCAATATGCAATCTCATCTAGTCCTTCAACACTGATTACCATATTTTTGCCAATGACATTCAACTCTGCATCAGAGTAGGATCAGATCAAACCTCAGCCATCTCAAATTTAATCAGTCTCACAGCAGTAGCCCAATGACTCCGCAAACTCAAACTCAACCCCTCCAGGTCAAAGATCCTCTGTTTAAGCAGGCAAGGTCATCCCCTATTATCAGGCACTTCCCTGCAAACAAAGGATTCAATATGAAATCTGGGAGTACAACTCGACTGCCAGCTCAAAATGGAAAGCCACATCTCAAATCTGGAAAACAGCTGCTTTATGTACTTCGCCAACTTCAGAAATTTTTTGATAAATATTAACCTGACCATTGTGATATGTGCTTTAATCACTAGCAGATTGAATATTGTATCTCTTTACTCCATGGAATCTCATAACACAATCTCAAATGCCTCCAACTGTTACAAAGTACAGCTGCTAGAATTCTGGTAGAAGCCATGGCATCTGAGCATATAAGAGTTATCCTAAGGCAATTACACTGGCTTCCAGTTGAAAATAGGATTCAATTCAAAACTCTTTGCTTTTTCTTCAGTTCTATAAACAATATACCCCCTGACTATCTCTCCCAGCTTCTGTTCTCTTACAACCCCCCTCCAAAGATCTTTGATCCTCTCAAATGTCTCTCCCTAACCTGCACTAGACTCTGTGCATTCAATTTCTTTGCACCCAAACTATGGAACAAGATATTACTATCTTTACTATAAGATACTTCCTACCCACTGTACTTCAGGAACTTGGTCACAAGACCTTATCTTCAGCCACAGCTGAAGTTAACCTGAGACTTTTCTTCACTGTACTGGATTCCTTCTCCCCCCCCCCCCCTCCATAATTACTGCACAACTATTGTTCAGTACCCTGACTCCCTAGTCCATTTAATGGATTTGTCTCCTTCCATCCCTCTACTACCTCAAATGTCCAATCTCATCTTTATATATGTTCCCTATATAATTGTGTACAGTTTTTATTGTAATAATAATGTAATGCTAATTTTAATTGTAATCTGCCTTGAGACTAGTTTGGAAAAGGCAGAATATCAAATGTTTCCAAATAAATAAGTAAGAATAATCTCAAGGATAAAGGGACATGATCTGAAATTGGAAGGAAGGAAGCTCAGAGGAAATGTGAAGATAATTCTTGTTTTAACTTAGAGGTTAACAGATGTGCAGAAAAGTTTAGCAGCAGAGGTCAAAGAAACCCTAACAGCCACAAAATTCAAGTATGCTTGAGGCAGATAAAGACTAAACAGGATGATGATAAGGGCAAGAAAGGAGACAATTAGAGATTGAGTAGGATTTGTAGTAACACAGTAGACAGCAACAACTGGGTGGGTCAGGTGGGCTTTATTAGCCAGCAACTACTATTTATTTTATTTATTTATTTTTAATTTTTATATACCGACATTCTTACATCAAATGCAAATCATACTATGTTATATATTACTGTGCAATAATGTTTTTAATGTTCTGTACTGCAATTTATTATACTGACATGCAAGAACGCTAGGTTGATGACACTGTGGACTACAACACAGTGCATTATGCAAAAATATAAAAGATATTAGAGTAGTTGTACCAGCAAACATTTTCAATACCTCCTGGCAATTAAAAATGTAACTTTATACAATTCTCTTTTCCTTTCAGATTGTTATAGTATTTTTGAGAAGAAATAAATATTTAAAGTTTTTGTAAGCTCCTCTGCACTCCTTCCACTATGAATGCAAGTACATTGGGGCAATGCCATGCTGATCCGATCCTTGTCAGAAACCTATGACAGAGGATCACTTTGATGCATATAAGGCATGAATATTGCATAATAGGTGAAAAGTAGATCCAGGGAAGGAGATATTTTGATAACAAAGATGTGCGGCCATACTGAATATTTGCACTTTTACCTACCAAAAATTATAAAAATGTAAGAAGTAAAATAGATTAAGACAAAAAAAGGTTTTTATCATAAGACCAAAATCAGAGGTTACAGAATCTAGCAACAAGCAAGTTGATGTTTTGAGCAATCCAGATCTGTTTGATGTTTGGGGCCAGTCCATGTTTGTATTTATATTAAACTAAGAGAACTTAATGACTCCAAAATACTAAACATTGCCTGAGAGTAAATAATTGAATGATAGGTGGGGGTTAAGGATTGCAATTTGAAATCACAACCATTTTGCCTTTCCCTACTGAAAATACAACTCGTGAACCTCTAGGAAATGTTTTTATCTTATAATATTCAAAAACAAGAAATAAAGGGATGTAGTATTTCCCTTGCACAGCCCAGTTCAGAATGCCATGCCTTTGTAAGGACCTTGAAAAGATGGAGGCAGTTTGGAATAGAGCTATCGAGATTGTATAAGGCCTGCAATATAAGCCCTACAAAGAGACAGAAGAAACTCAAAATGTACTCTCTAGAAGAAAAAATGGTAGTGATGGTCCAAAAAAACAAGTAGTGCAACAGGGTAGAGTCTCCCCCTTTCACCTCTTCCTTCTTGCTTTTTGTAAATTTACTTTATTTCAAGTTTTAACCTGCTCTCTCATGATGTACAAGGTGACTGACGATGTAATAAATATGGCACATAGCTAAATAAAAAATCAACAGGAATAAATTGTAACCGATAGCCATGTTTGGTTAGTAAAAAGCCCTGGATGAGTCCTGTTTTCAAGTCAGAGCAGTGCAGGACTGGAAGGGGGAGGTTTCCATTGAAATGCAGCTCCTCCCTTTGAGGGGCCTGGAATGGCCGTCCCCCTGGGAGGTTTTTATAAGCAGCTCCCTAGAGGGAGTCTGTGGACAATCTTTTACAGGTTTTGCGAAGTTAGGAGGTAGTTCAAGAGCTTAGCCTTTGTTATTTTTCAGGCCCAGTCAGGAAAAACAGGCTAATCCAGCCTGTGGAAGCTGACCAGGGTCGGGAGGGTTTAGATCCAGTCTACTCACTAGCTGGTTGGGATATCCCTCTGGGTATATTTTCAGGGGTTTTTACATTTTCTTGGTAGGAGGCCTAGTGAGACCCTGTGCACCAGTTGGATTCAGCGATTAATGAACCTTGTTTTGGGGGCTGCCCAGGTTAGAGAAGACCTGCCCCTCTACACCTTGATGAGGACGGAGAAGGTGATGACCTGATGCCAGGTCCCTCCGGTGTTAAATTGTTTTTCAAGGGAAGAGATTTGTTTTAAGACTCAGGAGGAAGTATTTGGCTGCTCCTTCCTACCTGAAGGGAACATCAGAATCTGCTGTTCCATCTGGATTCCTCCCATAGGGGATCCAAGCACCAAGAGAACAATGAACTATGAGTAATAAATAAACTGAGAACACTGTGGACACCACACAGGAGTCTTTGCTCTGGGGAGAAGGAGAGAATTTTACAACTCTCTGTGCCAAGACTGCTTTGCAAATTTTTATCCAGGTTTGGAGGGGAATCCTTGCCACTTAACAAAAAGCAAGTACCTTTTCTACCCAGGGCCTCCATTCTTTGTTTACTCATTGGAAGTGGGGATACCCTGCACAGATTGAGAGAAAGAACTGTAAATTGGAAGCACTGAGAGGAGAGAATCACCTTGCTAGTGGCTGAAAGGAATCAGTAAGTTCTGCTTGGGAAATTTTTTTTTAAGTATTGGGGAGAAGTAAACTATTGGGGTAAATATTTAGTGTGTTTGTGTGTTGTTTTTTAAATAGTCAGGAAGACAGCTTATAAACAGAAGTTAGTGTTTGTTTTTTTAAATAGTCAGTAAAGCAGCTAATAAAAAAGTTTGTGTGTTCATTTTCCCAACTCTCCCACCCCTTTCCCACCTACCCCTAGCTCATCCTTTAATTTATAGGCAGGTGCCACTTTCACACACATACACATATACATACACACACACACACACACACACACAAAAATCAGCCCTATAAATTCACTTCATGAATTCCCCCACCTTATTGAGAGTTTGATCATTCCCCTGAGGCCACTACCAGATATATAGTGAATACACTAATACATTTAAAGGACCCTAATCAGACACATTCCTACTCCTAAAGCAACCTAAAACTTAACTAGGAACTGAACAAATCTGAGATGAAGGCAGCAATGCAGCAGCAAGAGGGAGCCTCCCAATCTTTTGCATCAAGTGTCACAAGTATGATTTTTTACCCGCTGGTGAGAAGTTATATGTGTGCATCTGATGCAAAGGACTCCAGTCTCTCAGAGAATGAGTCCGATCTCTGGAGGCTAGAGTGGCAGACATGGAGGAGCTGAGACAGACAGAGAGGTATAGATGAGACCTTCAGGGACATAGTAGCCAATTTCCAACTTCAGACTGGCAGTCATGGTGCTGCCTTGGAGTACAAAGGTCTCATGATCAGAGAGCATCAACCTGGTGTAGCAGGAAAGGATCCTGTAGCAAGGACCTGCTCTCCAGGTGGTGCATTGTCCTCTCATTAAAATCATCCATTGTACCTGAAGACTGGAGGGTGGCTAATGTAACCCCAATATTTAAAAAGGGCTCCAGGGGTGATCCGTGAAAATACAGACCAGTTAGCCTGACTTCAGTTCCAGGAAAAATAGTGGAAAGTGTTCTAAATATCAAAATCACAGAACATATAGAAAAACATGGTTTAATGGAACAAAGTCAGCATGGCTTTACCCAAGGCAAGTCTTGCCTCACAAATCTGCTTCACTTTTTTGAAGAGGTTAATAAACATGTAGATAAAGGTGAACTAGTAGACGTAGTGTATTTAGATTTTCAGAAGGCATTTGACAAAGTTCCTCATGAGAGGCTTCTAGGAAAAGTAAAAAGTCATGGGATAGGTGATGATGTCCTTTCATGGTTTACAAACTGGTTAAAAGACAGGAAACAGAGAGTAGGATTAAATGGACAATTTTCTCAGTGGAGGGGAGTGGCAGTGGAGTGCCTCAGGGAGCTGTACTGGGACCCGTGCTTTTCAATATATTTATAAATGATCTGGAAAGGAATACGACAAGTGAGGTAATCAAATCTGCAGATGATACAAAACTATTCAGAGTAGTTAAATCACAAGTGGATTGTGATAAATTGTAGGAAGACCTTGTGAGACTGGAAAATTGGGCATCAAAATGGCAGATGAAATTTAATGTGGATACGTGCAAGGTGATGTATATAAGGAAAAATAACCCATGCTATAGTTACACAATGTTAGGTTCCATATTAGGTGCTACAACCCAAGAAAGAGATCTAGGCGTCATAGTGGATAACACATTGAAATCGTCGGTTCAGTGTGCTGTGGCAGTCAAAAAAGCAAAGAGAATGTTGGGAATTATTAGAAAGGGAATGGTGAATAAAACAGAAAATGTCATAATGCCTCTGTATTGCTCCATGGCGAGAACACACCTTGAATACTGTGTACAATTCTGGTCGCCGCATCTAAAAAAAGATATAGTTGCAATGGAGAAGGTACACAGAAGGGCAACCAAAATGATAAAGGGGATGGAACAGCTCCTCTATGAGAAAGACTAAAGAGGTTAGGACATCAGCTTGGAGAAGAGACAGCTGAGGAGGGATATGATAGAGGTGTTTAAAATCATGAGAGGTCTAGTACGGGTAGATGTGAATCGGTTATTTAATCTTTCGATAAAAGAAGGACTAGGGGGCACTCCATGAAATTAGCATGTAGCACATTTAAAACTAATCGGAGAAAGTTCTTTTTCACTCAGTGCACAATTAAACTCTGGAATTTGTTGCCAGGTGATATGGTTAGTGCAGTTAATGTAGCTAGGTTTAAAAAGGATTGAATAAGTTCTTGGAGGAGAAGCCCATTATTTGCTATTAATTAAGTTGACTTAGAAAATAGCCACTGCTATTACTAGCATCAATAGCATGGGATAGACTTAGTTTTTGGGTACTTACCAGAATTTTATGGCTTGGAATGGCCACTGTTGGAAACAGGATGCTGGGCTTGATGGATCCTTGGTCTGACCCAGTATGACATGTTCTTATGTTCTTAGGGCTACTGCCCAGGAGTAAAGGGTTAGGTCGTCCATCATAGTTGGTGATTCGATTATTAGGAATGTAGATAGCTGAGTGGCCGGGCATGAGGATCGCCTGGTATCATGCCTACCTGGTGGAAAGGTAAGTGCACCACTTAGATAGGATTTTAGACAGTGCTGGGGAAGAGCCGGTTGTTGTGGGCACCAACGACATAGGAATATGTGGGAGGGAGGTTCTGGAAGCCAAATTTAGGATCTTGGGTAGAAAGCTGAAATCCAGAACCTCCAGGGTAGCATTCTCTGAAATGCTCCCTGTTCCACGTGCAGGTCCCCAGATGTAGGCAGAATCTCAATGCGTGGATGAGACGATGGTGCAAGGAGGAGGGATTCAGTTTTGTAAGGAACTGGGGAACCTTTTGGGGAAGAGGAATCCTTTCTGAAGGGACGGGCACCACCTTAACCAGAGTGGAATCAAGCTGCTGGCGCTAACTTTTAAAAAGGAGATAGAGCAGCTTTTAATCTAGAACTAAATGGAAAGCAGACAGTCGTTCAGCAGCGCATGGTTCGGAGGGAAGTATCTTCAAAGGATACTAATGACGCATTAGAATTAGGGCATCCCAACAGTGAGGTTCCATTAATAAGAAACGTAATCTAAGTGCCTGTAATTAAAAACTCACCTGTACTAAAAGATTTCAATTTATCCCTATCAATTAGAAAGCAGAATGAAAATACAAACAAAAAACACACTTTGAAATGTTTGTATGCTAATGCCAGAAGTCTAAGAAGTAAGATGGGAAAATTAGAATATATAGCAGTAATTGACATCGCCATTCAGAACTCCTGGGACTGAGGTTTTTCAATAAGTTCAGCAGTGAAGTTTGTTAAGACTGTGTCTGTGCTCAAGTTAAAATTAACTTTTCCAACTAAGCAGCTGTAGTGTTTAGTGCTTTCAAGAACTGCTGGTGGCTCTGCCGACCCGCGGCATAGGATCTCTATCCACTGCACATTTACTCCTTACAAACGCTTCTTGCAACACACATTGAAGCGCAGCATTTAGTACATCTCGACTCTCACGACAGGTGTTTCAATTGACTCCTCCAACTGCATACAATCAAGCCAAGGTATTATGCATTCAGATGCTCTAGTCTTTAAGATTCACAGAAGGTTTGGTCCCCCTAAGGCAGCCCCTGATGCGAAACATAGCCTTGTCGGGGCCCTTATGTGTTTTATATTATTTGTGACTGTGTATTTAGAAACATGTACCACATAGGTGATTGTATGTAAAATTAAAATTTCTATATTGCTAAGAGATATTGATCAGTATATTGTTTGCCACACATTACTTTTCTTTGAATAGCAGTAATTGATGACAGACTTAATTGGCATCTCAGAGACATGGTGGAAGGAGGATAACCAATGGGACAGTGCTATACCGGGGTACAAATTATATCACAATGACAAAGAGGAGCATCTCGGAGGCGGGGTGGTGCTTTATGTCCGGGATGGCACAGAGTCCAACATTGTAAAGATCCTGCATGAGGCTAAATCACAATCTAAACTTTATGGGTAGAAATCCCATGTGCTTTGGGGAAAAGTATAGTGATAGGAGTATACTATTGTCCACCTGGCCAAGATGGTGACACACACAGTGAAATGCTAAGAGAAAGTAGGGAAACGAACCAAATTGGTAGTGCAGTAGTAATGGGGGATTTCAAGTACAAACTGGTTAAAAGACAGGAAACAGAGAGTAGGATTAAATGGTCAATTTTCTCAGTGGAAAAGGGTAAACAGTGGAGTGCCTCAGGGATCTGTACTTGAACCGGTACTTTTCAATATATTTATAAATGATCTGGAAAGGAATACGATGAGTGAGGTTATCAGATTTGCGGATTATACAAAATTATTCAGAGTAGTTAAATCACAACTGGATTGTGATACATTACAGGAGGACCTTGCGAGACTGAAAGATTGGGCATCCAAATGGCAGATGAAATTTAATGTGGATAAGTGCATGGTGTTGCATATAGGGAAAAATAATCCTTGCTGTAGTTACACGATGTTAGGTTCCATATTAGGAGCTACCACCCAGGAAAAAGATCTAGGCATCATAGTGGATAATACTTTGAAATCATCGGCTCAGTGTGCTGCAGCAGTCAAAAAAGCAAACAGAATGTTAGGAATTATTAGGAAGGGAATGGTTAATAAAACGGAAAATGTCATAATGCCTCTGTATCACTCCATGGTGACACCACACCTTGAATACTGTGTAAATTCTTATTGCCGCATCTCAAAAAAGATAAAGTTGTGAAGGAGACGGTACAGAGAAGGGCAACCAAAATGATAAAAGGGATGGAAAAGATGGCCATGCGCACATGCACACCGGATTTTAAAATCCACGGCGCATGTGTGGGCGGCATGTGCGGAGAGTGTGAAATTTTGAGTGATATGCAAGGCGACGCATTCGGACCTCCCCCAGTTCCTCCCAGTCGGCTCCAATTAAGGTGCGGACTGGGAGGGAATTTTCCTACCACCCCCCCCCCCCCGCCTAACCTTCCTTCCCAGACCCCTAACCCCTACCTAGCTACCCAAAATTTTTTTTTATTTTACCACTTACTGATCCTCCCAAGCAGAAGTAGTTTCTGGCTGGCTGCCGGTGCAAGCTTCCCTGGTACAGCGACTAATGACCTCTGTCCTGGCCAGCCTCTGTTCCGCGCCATCCCTCCCCACCCAGACCCCCTTCCCCTGGCCCACCCCTTTTTCAGGGCCCTGCACTTGTGCGGGTACCTGGATTTACACGCGTGGCCAGGTCCATTTTAAAATGTGCGCTGCGTGCTCAATGCCCAGCCACACCCGTAAACCCTGGTGTTTACGCGCAGGGGCTTTTGAGAATCAGGGCTTTAAGTTTCTATTTTCAAACCTGCCAAAATGACATGCATATGTCTTTTACTTGCGTATATTTATTTCTTCTCAATATCTGGTGTAAGTGATCAGAAAAGTCATTAAAGTGAAAAAAATGAAGGGGTAGAGGGTCTTGGTGCAATTGGGAGACTTTTGGGCTGAAGAGCCAGGAAGATCTTCACGAGCTGCAGATGGACTGAACAAACTGGTAGACTAATTGGTAAAACTGGTTATCTCATTGCTGTGCACGTTATAAAATATTAGTTATTTATTTACAAATATTTATATTCCGCCTAGACTGAAGACTTGTGCTAAGTGGATTACAAGATAAAACAAATCAAAACAAGATATACAATTAAATCAAGTACCGTATAACAAAATAAACTTAAAACATCATTTCCCTTGCTGTCATCAGAGCTGAACCCTACCCTGATTTATGCTTGTAAAAGCGACTTAAGGGGGGGGGGGGGAGGGAAGCATCAAATTAATGCGATAAAAATTACCTTCTTATCCTTATAAAATTGTAAGTACAAATATGCAGGTATATGAGTTGCACACACCTATCCAGCTAATTTCTAACTTCTTTGGCTAAGTTCGTTGTGCCTTTCCTGCTACTTAGATGGACAAATTTGAAGATATTTAGATAAGTAGCGGCACTTATCTAGCTATTTTTTTATTTATCCAGCTAAGTAGCAGCTGGTTTACATAGCCAGTTAAGTCTGAAAAGTGCTACTTGTCTGTCTAAGTAGCGCTTTTCAGACTTATCTGGCTACATGCCGCTGCTTAGCCGGACAAATCGGAATTTATCCGGATAAGTCTGAACTTACACGGCTTGTGGTTTTTACATATAAGAGCGTTTGTGCGCACATATGTACTTGCATTTTATAACCTTTCCGTGCTGATTATAAAATACAGTAGAAACTTTGTGTGCATCCAAATACATGCGTAAATGGGTGCACGGGAACAGTTTTGAAAGTTACACTCCCTGTATTTTCAGAAGTGGAGTATGAGCATTCTTTATAAAATGCATGCATCCGTGTATAGCTCAGGGTTATTACATGCACATATTACAATTATTATGCACATAAAATATATGCGCTTAATTTTCTAAAATGGGTTGCGTGAGAATGTGTTTTCCTGCATTACAAATATACACGTGTACCTAAACATATGCATGTACTTTCGGGGCAGAAATACATAGTATTTAATAACCTAGCCAGCCTGACTAAACAGACTACAAATTGCTAACAGAGATTAGACTGGCTAGTAAAATGGGCAATACAATAATAATGGGAGACTTTAGTTACCGGAGTTTTGATTGGGTAAATTGGGACAAGCAATGGAGGTAAAGTTCCTAAATGCTATCAATGAGTGCTTAATGCAACAGTTGGTCATGGAATCAATGAAAGGGGGAAATATATTCGATCTAGTTCTCAATGGAATGCCAAACCTGGTGCAAGAGATAAAAGTGATGAATCCAGTTTTACAGCAGTGATCATAATGTAATAAAATCTGACTTAATCAGTGGAGGGGCAAATACTATTTATTTATTTACATATTTTTTACTATACCGACGTTCAAGACGAAGATTCTTATCACACCGGTTTACATCGAACCGAAACCTGGGAAAAAGTTACAAATAACAAGAATCATTGAACCAAAACTGGGAAAAATTACATATAAAATTAAATGCAGTGTGCAAAATAAATAAAATAAATCCACAAATAATAAATGAATACAATAACGTATAGCAAGGGGTAATCCAGATAACAACAGTAATCTTGAAAGAGGATATATATTAACTTTGAACTTAACTCCGCACTAGGCCCGGATCTCAAGGAAGGGAGGGGCTGTCAGGGACGGGGCTGACAGGGAGGTAGAACTATGCGAGGTGGGGAGATAGTGGCAACTAGGGAATGGGTGAGGGGAAGACATTAATCGTTATTACAACAAGTATTGAATGATAGCTGCATCAGGAGTCTGTAATTTGTGTCGCAGGAGATTCGTATTTGTGTGGCTGGAGATTAATGAAAGGCTTGTACGAATAACCAGGTCTTTAATTTCTTTCTGAAGGTAAGCGGGCATTGTTCCTGGCGTAACTCTGGGGGTAAAGCGTTCCACTGGGAAGGTCCGGCGGTAGCGAAGGTGCGTTTCCTTATTGAGGGGTGGAGCATAGACTTAGTGGGGGGAGCGTGGAGAGTCCCTTTGTAGGCAGTTCTGATTGGTCTTATGGAAGAGTGTAGGTTGAAAGGTATTTTTAGTTGGAGCGAGGACTGATTATGGATGGATTTGTGTATAATGGTGAGGGACTTGTAAAGGATTCTGAAATTGATGTGAAGCCAATGTAGGTTCTTGAGAATGGGAGTTATATGTTCTCTTCGACTCGAGTTGGTTAGTATCCTTGTGGCAGCATTCTGGAGCATCTGCAAAGGTTTCGTGGAGGTTGCGGGGAGGCCAAGGTGTAGAGAGTTACAGTAGTCAATTTTTGAGAATAGAGTGGCTTGGAGAACCGTATGGAAATCATGAATATGCAGGAGAGGTCTGAGCCTTTTTAGAATGTGAAGCTTATAGAAACATTCTTTTATTGTATTGCTAATGAATTTTTTAAAGTTCAGTTGGTTGTCCAGTATAGCACCCAGATCTCTCATGTGTGTTGTATTGGCTGTAGTGATGTTGTTGATGGGGGGGGGGGGGGGGTGTTAATGTCATCAGTAGAGATGGGAAGGAGTTCCGATTTTGTAGTATTGAGGACTAGGTTGAGGCTAGAGAGGCGAAGGTTGATTGATTATAGACAGCTGTTCCAAAAATTGAGGGTTTTGGAGATGGATTCTGTTATGGGAATCAGTATCTGTACATTGTCAGCGTAAATGTAATGTGTTAATTTTAGATTAGCGAGGAGCTGGCAGAGGGGAAGAAGATATATGTTAAAGAGAGTAGGAGAGAGTGACGAACCTTGGGAAACTCCATGTGAGGAACTTATGGGGTGGGAGTCTTATTATTCTGACCTTGTAGTTTCTTTTGCTTAGGAAGGAGATGATTGGTGTGTGAGAGACAGAAACTGGTCATGGGGGCATGACTGGTATGGTGTGTATGTGTGAGAGACATGGGCACTAAGGAAGAGGACCATAAGTATAGAGCTTAGCTTCTACTGCTGCTTCTGGTGTGTGCCACGGCCTGCAGGGAAGGGGAGTAGGAGAGCTGCTGGAGGGGGTAAGTAAAGGTAGCTTTTTAAGTTTATTTTTCTTGATTGACTGCCATTTTAATTGTGTGATGTCTGCTTTTTTGAAATATTTTATTGGTGTTTGGAGAATTTTAAATATTTTTTATGAGTTTTTAATTGTTGGATGTTTTTCTGTTTATAGCTGTTTTGAAACATTTATTTTGCTTATTGGTATAGTTTTACAATTATTTTTGTGTGGGGATCTATAGCTGCTTGCTAGATCTGTTTTTAGGGCCGGATTTAATATTTGTAGTATTGCCTTTTCATAGACAGAGTTGCTCCTGTTTAATGAGAAACCCTATCTATGAGTGTATTCCATAATACAGGTGTAACTGTGTGCGGATTCGTTTATGTGCATTACTACAGATCCTGGGAGTATGTTAAACCAGTAATAGTAATACTATAATACTGTGGGGGGTACCTGGTCAGCAAGGCTAGGTCTGCTTGTACCCGGTGGCTTGCTGGGATTTGTAGTTCTTGTTTTCTCGGCGATAAGCAGAACCAGGCCTGGCTCCCTCGTACATCGGGAAGTCGCAGTTCCTGGGGTTTGCCGATCTGTTATTGCTTTGTTCATCCGCTCCGACTAGCTCACTGAATAGCTTGCCAGAGTTGACCTCAGAAGGTGTTTATATTTTTGTAATAAAAACCGTGCACTTTCTCTTACAACTACACTTCGTCATTTTGAAACATTTGTTCTGCTCTACATCAGGGTGGTGACTAAATAGCGCGCTTTCCAAGAAAGATCAGTGCAGCAACTTTGGTGCTTTCATCATGTAAATTACCTAGGTAGAAAGAAATATTAGTAGTTATAGTAAATACTGTACAGTATGAATCAGAGCAGGGGCTAAGTTCTTGCATTGACTTGCAATGTTACCGTCAATTTTTACGCAAGATGCAAATCATTGATGGAGGGAGGGGGCACTGAAGAAGTCTCTTGCCCCGGGCGCCAAATTGTCTAGCTACGCCACTGAGACATGGGAGGGTAATTTTCAGGAGCCTGAGTATGGCTAATGGTTGTGGGTATGATGTTTTCCCAAATTTTCCAAGTGGATAAAACGTTCTGCATGTATATTTGCATACATACTTTCAAAAATCAAAAGTATGAGCATAAATGCTTCCCTGTCCCAACTCAACTCCCTGGAATGGCTACCACGAATCCAGAAAAAAGTGCATGCGTAATCAAGTTACAAGTGTACCTTTCCCACACAATCCCTGGGGTAATTTTAAAAAATTGATTTATACATATAAGACAAAGATTATGCATGCAAATCTTTTTGAAAATTACCCCTGAAGAGGATTAAGGCATGAGCTACTGTGGCCAGATCATTCGTACTTAAAAACTGACTTAATAGGCAAACAAGATAGAATTGTATAAAAGCACTTCTAATGGTTGCTGAAATTTGAATTTCCATATTTTAGAGTCAAGGATAATACCCAAACTATGAGCATGATTACTGATCACTAAAGGGACCCACTCAAGGACAGGTTGCTTAAACAGGCCTATTGCCTTTTGCCCTTCCCATTGCCTCCTCTTTTCTGTGCCCCAGGTTAGCAAAAACAGTATGGGAGCAGTTCCATCCACCTGGGAGCTGCATTTTTTGGTCTTTTGTTGCTTTTGCTGGACTCCCTCCTTCCCATATAACCAGTATTTAAGCATGGAGAAACTTGCACTTGAGGGTCTAGTTATAATAAGGCTGCTAATGGAGAATGGACCTCTGTCTTTTAGGGACCATTTGCCCTCTCCCCCCTCTCCCCCCCCTCTTCCCTATCATTTTTTCACAGAGCAACTCAGAGACAACAAGAGACAGAGAGAAAGAGATGGTGAGGTCAACATTCAAGGCACGTTCAGCGCTATTTAAGCAGATAAGTGTAACTTATGCAGCTAAGTAGTGGCCACTGAATATGCGCCTATTTTCAGCCGCCACTGTTTAGATGCATAAGTCCCTTATACAGCTAAAAGGTTAGCCGCATAACTTGCAGGAATGTAGTGGTGGATCGGGGCAGAGAAAATTCACCATACAAGTTATGAGCTAATTACCAATATTCGGTCTTAGCTGCATAAGTTGTGCGGCAAAGTTTAGACTAGCCATACAGCAGGTCTAAAGTTATCCAGTTATAACTTATATGGTTAAATGCGGATATATACACATATATCAGTGGGTTAGTCGTGCTGCTGAATATACTAGGGATGTGAATCGTTTTAGGACGATTAAAATTATCGTCCGATAATTTTAATATCGTCTTAAACCGTTATGGAACACAATACAATACAGATTCTAACGATTTATCGTTATAAATCGTTAGAATCGTGAGCCGGCACACTAAAACCCCCTAAAACCCACCCCCGACCCTTTAAATTAAATCCCCCACCCTCCCGAACCCCCCCCCAAATAACTTAAATAACCTGCGGGTCCAGCGGCGGTCCGGAACGGCAGCGGTCCGGAACGGGCTCCTGCTCCTGCATCTTGTCGTCTTCGGCCGGCGCCATTTTCCAAAATGGCGCCGAAAAATGGCGGCGGCCATAGACGAAAAAGATTGGACGGCAGGAGGTCCTTCCGGACCCCCGCTGGACTTTTGGCAAGTCTCGTGGGGGTCAGGAGGCCCCCCACAAGCTGGCCAAAAGTTCCTGGAGGTCCAGCGGGGGTCAGGGAGCGATTTCCCGCCGCGAATCGTTTTCGTACGGAAAATGGCGCCAGCCATACGCGTATGGCCGGCGCCATTTTCCGTACGGAAAATGGCGCCGGCAGGAGATCGACTGCAGGAGGTCGTTCAGCGAGGCGCCGGAACCCTCGCTGAACGACCTCCTGCAGTCGATCTCCTGCCGGCGCCATTTTCCGTACGAAAACGATTCGCGGCGGGAAATCGCTCCCTGACCCCCGCTGGACCTCCAGGAACTTTTGGCCAGCTTGTGGGGGGCCTCCTGACCCCCACGAGACTTGCCAAAAGTCCAGCGGGGGTCCGGAAGGACCTCCTGCCGTCCAATCTTTTTCGTCTATGGGCGCCGCCATTTTTCGGCGCCATTTTGGAAAATGGCGCCGGCCGAAGACGACAAGATGCAGGAGCAGGAGCCCGTTCCGGACCGCTGCCGTTCCGGACCGCCGCTGGACCCGCAGGTTATTTAAGTTATTTGGGGGTGGGGGATTTAATTTAAAGGGTCGGGGGTGGGTTTTAGGGGGTTTTAATGTGCCGGTTTTTCGATTTTTCGATTTTTCGATTTTTTAACGATTTTCACGATTTTTCACGATATTTTACCCCCCCAAACGGCAACAATACGATTCCCTCCCCCTCCCAGCCGAAATCGATCGTTAAGACGATCGAGGACACGATTCACATCCCTAGAATATACTGTGTAACTTAGCCGAATAAGTTAAATCTGGCTAAGGCCTGGATTTTCCTACGGCGCAGACCTCTTTGAATCGTGTGGTAACGGGGGCGGGGGTGAAGCGGGGGGGGGGGAGGCCTGCAAAAGCTGGCAGCGATCGCACCACTGCGGTGTTATCGCTGCCGGCTTTCGCATCCAATAGCGCCATCGTAAAAGACGGTGCTATTGGGCACACTACTGGCAGTGATAAGGGTTCTTACCTTTTCGCCGCCAGTGATGTTTCTGCCATCGATGTTTTCCGCCGCGTCCGCCCCGGTGCCGCCCCGACTCCTCCTCGGGACTCTGCCCTGATTTAGCTATCGCATGCGAAAAGGGACTTTTCGCGTGCAAAAAGTCCCTTTTCGTGTGCAATAGACTTAGAAAATGATGCCCTAAGTTACTTAAATGGATGTATATGGACCCCAGAGAAGCCTCAGGCTGCTCTGTAGAATGTTCTTCCTCTAAGAGGGAGAGGTGTTTTTGCACCATCACTTCTTAAGCAACCATCACTGAGAAAGGGAAACGAAAGGTAAGATAGAGACATTCAAAATTTTGGCAGCCTTCATAAGAGACAAGAAAGAAGTATTTTCTATAGAAATAGAAGCACAAAGACAAGTGGCCATGATATTAAGCTAGAGAGAAGGAATGCTCAGAAGAATCACTAACAAATACTTCTTTACTGAAAGAATAGTAGATACTTGGAATCACCTACTGTAGAGGTGACAGAATTTAAATGGGCATCAAAGAGATTCTAATTCTTTTCACCTTTAATTATACAAATGATGATGTTTGGAAGTTCAAGTTGCTGAATCTGTGGTAAAACTATTACATTACCATCTTTTCTAATGCACAGACTCGATTAGCCAATACATCATTTTGACACAAAATGGATTGACAAAACTGCAGAACTACAACTACAGTACATTTACCAGTGACGAATAATATTATTCAGTTAAGATCAGAGGAGGATCAATGTGAACCATCAGGTTAATGCTGCCACAAGAAGAATCTGAGTTAATGATCTACCTTGAAGGGCAAGGGTGGGTTCAGGAACAGTTCATAGCAGCTGAGTACAGTCTTCTACAGCACGTACAAACTGATGTGTATAGAATTTATTAACATCAAACTGAGACTAAATCAAAGAGATATTTGTAATTTTCCTCATGCTAATACTTAGAAACTGGATCAAGCTACAGAACATCAGACTTTTAATAACACCCCTTTTCACTCAACAACAACAGAAAACAATGACATTTTTATGGCTAAAGGGAACCCTTTGCCTAGAGTCATGTTTGATGTGTTGTTCAGATTGACAGGTGGCAATGGTTTTCACTTATTAAAACTGTTTGATTCATCCATTTTTTTGACCTGGAAATGTTTTCCTGTATCTTTTGGCTACCAGTTCAATTAAAATTGGCCACTACTGGAGCTCTACAGCATTATGATCCTTCTTTCTTAACTACTTTAAAAAAAATCCCATTTAACTCTTTTTCCTTCTCTCTAGTGCAGCCAGTACAACAGTACTAGGTCTGGAACCACAGCCTGTGACTTCTTTTGTAAATTAATATACATGCACCCTGATTCAAGTCACTAGTTGTCACTGTGTGACGTGGCTGGGACTCTCTCTTCTCTAGATGCTTTAAAGTTGCTTCAGCCTTTTAAATGCAAAAGCTGAGTTTTTAACACACTAATTAGTGATATAGTAGGTTAGGTTGAAGGGTATTAGGAATAGGCCAGGAGTAAAGATGGTCAAGAGCAAGTCTAATAAGCACATAACCCAAACCAGTCAAAATCAAACCTGGTTCATGGTCAAACAGGCTAGAGAAGAATAGTTTCAAACAATAAACTTGACAAAGAGACACCAAAGTTTCATTGTATTCAGGCTTCTTCACCTGCCCCATTAGATTCATCAAAAAGGAGAGACTGAGAGAGAGAGAGACTATCTACAAAGCTCAAATAGTAGTTAAGTATTTATATCTCTATAGGAGGGCCACCTGATAGGTCGAGGTGAGGTGTTGGTGGTGGTTTAGGGGCCTGTTTCGCATATAGAGTGAGATGTACGAATAGCACAGTACACCTTGGTGAAGATTTGATGTCATTCGGAGTGAGGAAAGCCTTACAAAGATGAAATTTCTACTATGTTCTCTCACCTTAGGGTGAGAGAACATAAGAAAGAATTCTAAGGGGAGTAAATTTGGCAAAGCACTTTTTTGCTTTGCTTAAAATAGGAAAAATGGCTGGAATAAACCCTCTTAGCTTACTCTGTGAAAAGATTTATTTATTTATTTATTTATTTAAAATATTTCTATACCGGCCTTCATGAATGGGATTCATATCAGGCCGGTTTACATGGAACAAGGGAAAAACCAATGTAACATAAATAAGAAAGGTCGAAACTATCAAAGTTACAATAAAACAGGGGTGTTGAACTTGGGACCCCCGCTGAACGACCCCCGCTGAACGACCTCCTGCAGTCGATCTCCTGCCGGCGCCATTTTCCGTACGGAAAACGATTCGCGGCAAGAGATCGTTTTCCGGACCCCCGCTGGACCCCCAGGGACTTTTGGCCAGCTTGGGGGGGCCTCCTGACCCCCACAAGACTTGCCAAAAGTCCAGCGGGGGTCCGGAACGACCTCCTGCAGTCAAATCGTGTTGGTCTATGGCCGCCGCCATTTTGCGCCGCCATTTTGAAAAATGGCGCCGGCTGAAGACAACACGATTCAATTGCAGGAGGCCGTTCCGGACCGCTGCCGTTCCGGACCGCCGCTGGACCCCCAGGTAATTTAAGGCATTTGGGGGGGGTTCGGGAGGGTGGGGGATTTAATTTAAAGGGTCGGGGGTGGGTTTTAGGGGGTTTTAGTGTGCCGGTTTTCCTGCCCTCCCCCTTTCCCCGATTTATGATTTTTTGACAATAAATCGGGGGAATTGGTATTGTATTGTGGCCCTAACAATTTTTGACGATTTAAAATATATCGGACGATATTTTAAATCGTCAAAAAACGATTCACATCCCTATTAACTATGATGTTTTTCACTCTCATAGTTATTCCATTGCATTTCATACATTTCTACTTGGGCTCTAATCTCATTCCACATTCATGTAAACATTTTCTCACACATACACCTTGAATCTTCTCTATTACACTGCATGCATGTGTAACCCTCATGGACTGTATTTTCTCTTTAAGAAGCCTTGAGAGAGAAGGGCATAGAGTTTGTTCAGTTGGATGCTGCTGCATTACAGCAACCATGCTTAAGGGCAATACGCTGCCAAGTAGTTAGAGAAATTGTACTTGGAATAACTGCACATAGCCTGTAGGAGGGTGGGATTTCCTCCGTCCTGCATAGACTCTGAAGCAAACCTATGCTACCAGCAGAGGATTGCTGTAGGCAGGGCCGGTGCTAGCTTTTTTGCTGCATTTTGTGAATAATTACTATGCTGCCTCCCTGTCCCCCATTTCGTTCATTCTCTGTCCTGGGCCCACCAAAAATATGCCCAGATCCCTTCAGTGATACAAACTTTAAAAACTTGACCCCCCCCCCCCCCCGCCCCCCGAACCCATGGCTGATGCAAGGGTATTAGGTGCCCTAGCCTTGCCTTATAGCCTTATAGCCTTATAGCCTTGCACAATGCCCCCCCCCCGCTCCATTCTACACATACACAATTAAGAGTTATGCATTTATATTTTGCATGAAAAATACGAAAGTACAGTAATCTGCGGTAAAAATATCGCTTGCATTATTTTTTTAATGCACTGCTGTGATGCCAGCCAGAAATTCCTGAAAAAAAGACACTTGGAACCCATATGCTATTAGGCCTATTATGATAATTGTTGGGTGTGGGCTTGACCCTCTGAAAGCCTGAATATACTAATACACTTCCTATTAGGAAAATGTCTCACCTCAGACAAACATGCAGAACATAAACAGACCCTCACCAAATATAGAATAGAACAACCATAAAGTAGAAATACAAATGTGCAGACAAAAATTGAACTGGAAACCACAAGAAGTCACTCTATGCAGTGCAAGAATGAAAAAACAGAGCCAACACCATTCCTCAAACATCAAACAATAAAATCAAGAAATAAAATAAATACATAATCATAATACTAAAAGCATACTAATAATATTATTTCAAAAAAAGCTGATGAATAAAAGATCAAATAATTAAAACTCATATACAAGTTTTTTTTAAATGTCCCAAACACCAATAAAATATTTCAAAACAGCAGACACATGAAATAATACCTGAAAAATAAAACTAAAAATGATTTTAAAAATTTGCACTGTCTATTCCTGGGAACTTTAATTTCCAGTAACCCTGAGATTGTTGTGGATTAGTGGGAGTGGGATGGACAAATGTTCTCGTCTTTCTTATATACACACTTACATACACAAGTTCATACACACATATGTTCCCTTTCAGACAAAACCGCAGGCGTCTCCACCTCTTCTTTATTTGGGATCTACCAGCAGCGTCAGGCCCTCATCTTCATTTCAGCTGCTGGAAGGTTGGAATCCACTGCAGTATCCATTCTAATTCTCTCTCTCACACACACTCTCTCTCTCTCTCTCTCTCTCTCACACACACACACACACCACCCAGGCAGCTCTCATTTTCTCTTTCACTTCCTCTCTCACATATACACCACCCTAGACAAGCTTCCATTTATACACACACACCCCAGGCAGGCTCCCATTCACACACACACACACACCCATCCCAGGTGGTCTCCCATTCACACACCCATCCCAGGCAGGATCCCATTCACGCATCCATCTCAAGCAGGCTCCCATTCACACACACATACACATCCCAGGCAGCCTACCATTCACACACACACACACACACACACACACACACACACATGCACACATACACACATATCCATTACAGGCAGCCTCCCATTCACTCACACACACATGCAGACCAGGCAGTCAGGGTCATTCCTCCTCCTCCTCTACTGCTGCCAGCCTGTACCTTTTTCGTTGGGGAGAGCAGCCGTTCTGCAGCTCCTCTTCATGTGTTGGCCCTGAGGTAATTAAACACTTGCAGTGCTAGCACTTCCTGTATTCTCATCTTGGGCATCGCGAGATGAGAATACAGGAAGTGCTAGCACTGCGAGTGTTGACTATTGCAGGATCAGCACATGAGGAGGAGTTGTTGGAAAGGCTTCCTTTTTTGCTGTGGCCTCCTGCTTCTTCTATTCTTCTACTGCTGGTGGTGTCGGGTTCATTGGCAGTACCATGGGCCTCCTGCTTCTTCTGCCGCCGATGGGATCGGGTCCATTGGTGGCAACATGGGACTCTCCCTGCTCCAGACACCACCCCACCGGGTGTGCTGCCCTGTCCGGTTTGCACACCCGGTGGCGCCAGGCCTGGCTGTAGTTCAGGGGTCAGTGAAAGTCCGAGTGGGTAGAAAGACTCAAATTTGAGAAGCTTTCCTTTCAGAAGGAGTAACAGAATTCTAAAAGCAGTGGAGCCAGAAGAATACTCTTAAAGAACTGGATCTCTATCATGGAAGAAAATTATAAGTAACAAAAAGTCTGAACTCTGTGGAAAAGGACTGGACAATTGGGAAATTGTGTTATTTTTTTCCTCTTAAAAAAAATCAGAAATATAATTGTAGAAAAATTAATCATTTGAATTAATTTAATGAATACTTGATTAAATGTTGTTTTTTGTTTTCATAATTGATGAAGAAACAACTTTTCAAATATAAGTTACATAAATAAAGTTTTATCTTTGGTTAAAACAAATAACTGTTTCTCCCTCTCTCTGGCTTTTTCTTGAAAAGCTGGTAAGTGGTTATCAAAGGGAAAATGAAAACAAACCAGACCCTGAATTGAACTCCGAGAACGTGTTACACTGTCATGGCTCAAGGGTTTCTCAAGACGTAGTAAGATCAGAAGACAATTTATTTATTTATTTTTATTTATTTAAGTTTTTTTATATACCAACATTCAAGACAATAGTCCCATCATGCTGGTTCACATGAAACAGGAGTGCAAAATAACCTTAAACTTGAACAATAGTGCGGAAAAAGCAGTTACATGTAACAAGGAAAAATAGAACTTGGAGTGAGAAGGAAAAAGGAAAAGGAAAAACCAGCTAATTACATATAATTACATTGTAAGAGGTAGCTAATAGTGATATTGATGGTGATGTGTGTTGATTGTTAGGAGTTAAATAATATTGGAGTTAGGAAAAGCCTGCATGGCTTTTCCTAACTAACATGACAAGGATACTATTTTCATATAGCAAAGCTTTATTAGCAAGCATTAATCACTCATTCACCTTGACTACTTATAGCTGCAGTATGAGCTCTAAAGTGAGGGAATTAATGGGCAGCATTCAGGGCATGGATAGCTGGGCCCCACTTTGGAAAATACATACATTACACTCAGCTCCTCCTCCTCTTCCCCTTCCTGAGCGTCTTCCTTGGAGTCCTTCCAGCCTCTGTCTTATCCCCAGGCTGGGTGAGACAGATAAGACCTGCACTAAACACTAGCTGTGATTCATTCTGAGTGTTGAAAGGAGCACATGACTGGAGTGGATCTGGCAGCTATGTTTGGCAGTCAAGACAGGTAACAGAGCCAGCTGCCCGTGCCACTCCAATTCCTCCCTTCTCCTGCACTTGTATGTATAGACAGATGGATTCATGGGTGTCTCTGCCCCCTCTCTCCCTTTGTCTTAAAATTTGGAAGCAAGACTGGTGGGGCTTTCAGTGCTTCCCCAGCTTTTCTTTTGGCCATTTGAGTCCCCTCCATGCCCACACTGCCTGCACAGTGGAGTTTGGGTGCCACATATTATTTTTTGTTAATATAGGCACATGCCTTGGGCTTGAAAATGTTGGGAAACACTGATCTAAGGCACCTATCTGGCTAAATTTTAACTGGATAAGTCATCATCTGGCTAAAATTTGGCTGAATAGGTAAGGAGCATTGTGAAGGTGTTCTGAAGTGGAGATGAGCTAGCCAAGAAATTTATCCTGCTAACTCCGATATTAGAAGTTAGCCAAATATGTTTTTTTTGGCTAACCCTAGCCAGCTCTAGAAGCACGTTTAACCCAATTAAAAAAAAAAAAAAACCAAACCAAATCCAATCCAATCCAATCCAATGGCCCCCTGCCCCTTACTGAATCTCAAAATTAGCCTGGCAGGCCTGAACACTTCCTCCCCTCAAAGCACCCTGTAATCTTTTAAAAAAAAATATCAGAGCAAAAGGCCCAAGGAGGCAGGGCCAGCTCCTCTCCCTCTGTGATTCAAAATGTTTTCACTTGGTAGGAGGTGCCTTCCTCCCCCCAAACCCCTCCCCCTCCCTCATGCCAACTATATCCATACTTCAGTGTTCTGCACCCCCAAAAAGCAGAGGCTGCCAGGCCACGATACAAGTTTACCACTCCTGGGAGCATCAGTTTTTCCCTGAACAGCAGCATGGTGGCGTAAGGTACCATTGTTGCTGTAGGACTAATATTATTATTCTTACGGCAGTGCCTATAACTTACGCTAATGGCATTGCTGTACTAAAGCCCAGAGTCCTTTGCAATTTGGGGTTACTGGACATTGAGGTATGGATGGGGTTGGCTTGAAGGGTTGGGGTGGGGGGATCCTTACTAAGTGAGAACATTTTGAATTTCCAAGAGGGGTGCTGGCATGCGTCCTCAGGCCTTTTGGGAGCTTGGGGGCAGGTAGGGACGCATGGGCCTACTGAGCCAATTTTGAAATCCACTGAGGGGGTGGGGAGTGGTGCCATGGTTGCTGGGCCAGACTTCTTTTTAATTGTGTCAGTACTTAACTAGCTATTTTCTTTGGAATATAGCTGGTTAATCCAACTCTCATTTAGCTGGATAACTTTAACCTAACCAGAGATATAAAGATAGCTGGTTAGGTTTAAAGTTATCTGGTTAAAGGTAGCCGGCTAACTTTATTTGGGGATATTTAGCAGGAAATGTATCCCACTGAATATCCTTAATAATTTATCTCGCTAACTTTAACAGATAGGTTATTCGTTACATGGTTTTTTGAATATTGGCTTCTTTGGTTTTATACATTTTTCTTATTTTATCCTTTTTTAAAGTTTTACTCCTTTTTATAGGTTCTCCCATTTTACTTTGCTTAACTGTGCTTTTATTCTCTTACAGCTCTCTTCTCCCACCATTCTAACTCACCACCTGCAGCAACTCCTCCTGGCTCATGGACTAACTGCTGTATCTTTGTTTCTGGCTGAGCCTCAGGTCCAAATGACAATGGCTTCTCATTGTTTGAGGCCTGATGCTATGGAAATGAATGTTCACCTTGGCCCACTTCATCTTGGGTTGGGACAGTGCTAGTCACCATGCTGTGTTGTCTGCACTGTTTCTCTTCACTTGTTTGACAGTTGGAAAATGAGACCCCAGACCTTGACATGTGGAAAGAGCTTATTGTCTCCATAATGTTTGCTGGCACCATTATTGTCTGCAACCTGCAGGAAAGCATCTTTACTGGTATTATGTACAGGATGAGGCTGGGACTGAGGATCAAGGATGGGACACGGGAGTGGGGTTGCAGGTCAGATGAAGAAGCTAGCAGGCTAGAAATTGCCTGTGGGCCATGTTTTTGATACTGGAGATGTTCATTTGGATGATCGGAATGTGAAATTTGATCCCACTGAGCCAATTTTCAATTTGATTCAAGGAATGGATGCAATCCTTCCAAAAAAATAAAAATCCATTTTAGTTCATTAAATTCAGTCCCATTAAGGTCTATGGGGAAGCAAAACAATGGATCTTTTGGACTTGAAGTCAGAAAAAGTGGAGCTGGTTGGGGATGGGACAAGGAACGAGCAGGACTATGTTTCAGCACTTTTTCAACCAGCCTATCCCAAGTAGCAACTGCATGGATTGAAGTCACCACTTTATTAGTTGGAAGTGAAATTAAGAACACTTTGAGTAGGCAGTGACCATTTTATTCTCAGTCATTCCTCTGTTGGATCTCAGAGAGAAAAGGCAAAGATTTTGAAGCTACTTGCTTCAAAGTTCTAGACCTAAAGACAAATGTTGAAAAAAACTTTAAATTTAGAGAAGAAAGCAAGATGCACTTTTACAGTCACTGTCACTGTTTCCTAGTTATATTAAGAACATAAGAACATAAGAAAATGCCATACTGGGTCAGACCAAGGGTCCATCAAGCACATCATCCTGTTTCCAACAGTGGCCAATCCAGGCCATAAGAACCTGGCAAGTACCCAAAAACTAAGTCTATTCCATGTTACCATTGCTAATGGCAGTGGCTATTCTCTAAGTGAACTTAATAGCAGGTAATGGACTTTTCCTCCAAGAACGTATCCAATCCTTTTTTAAACACAGCTATACTAACTGCACTAACCACATCCTCTGGCAACAAATTCCAGAGTTTAATTGTGCGCTGAGTAAAAAAGAACTTTCTCCGATTAGTTTTAAATGTGCCCCTTGCTAACTTCATGGAGTGCCCCCTAGTCTTTCTATTATCCGAAAGAGTAAATAACCAATTCACATCTACCCATTCTAGAACTCTCATAATTTTAAACATCTCTATCATATTCCCCCTCAGCCGTCTCTTCTCCAAGCTGAAAAGTCCTAACTTCTTTAGTCTTTCCTCATAGGGGAGCTGTTCCATTCCCCTTATCATTTTGGTAGCCCTTCTCTGTACCTTCTCCATCACAACAATATTTAATAAATAAACGAACCAAACAGAAAACTAAACTAAAAATTCAAACTGAAATACAAATGTTTTCCATGCACATACCTATTTGACAACTTTTCTCCAAGGTACACATATTTAGGTTCTTAATTCTCATATGGCTTTAGGGGCAGACATTGAAACATTTGCTTGCCATTCTTCAGTCCATCCTCTGTCCTATCTATATAACCCTTTGGGTTACAGTACCCAAAATTGAACACAATATTCTAGGTGAAGTCTAGGTGAAATGGACTTATCACCTCTTTTTTCCTATTAGTTATGCCTCTCCCTAGGAATACCAGAATCCCTCTAACTCTGGCCATCACCCTATCACACTTGTTTTGCTACCTTGAGATCATTAGACACTATCATCCAGAAGTCTTTCTCCTGTTCAGTATACATCAGCTTTTCATTCTCCATTGAATACTGATCCCTCAGGGGCGGATTTTAAATGCCCTGCGCGCGTAAATCTGGCCAGATTTAAACGCGCGGGGCCCTCGCGCGCCAGTGCGCCTATTTTGCATAGGCCGCCGGCACGCGCAGAGCCCCGGTATGCGCGTAAGTCCCGGGGCTTTCTAAAAGGGGCGTGTCGGGGCGTGTCTAAAATGATGTGGTGTTTCGGGGGCATGATGCGGCGTGGCGGGGCGGGCCCGGGGGCATAGCGCTGGCCCGGGGGTGTGGTCGAGGCCTCCAGACCAGCCCCCAGGTCGGGTGATGGCGCGCCAGCAGCTCGCTGGTGCGCGTAAATTTACATCTGCTTTTAGCAGGCGTAAATCATGAAACAAAGGTAAGGGGGGGTTTAGATAGGGCCGGGGGCGGGGGTAGGTTATATAGGGGAAGGGAGGGGAAGGTGGGAGGAGGGCGAAGGAAAGTTCCCTCTGAGGCCGCTCCGAAATCGGAGCGGCCTCGGAGGGAACAGGCAGCACGCACTGGGCTCGGCGCGCACAGGTTGCACAAATGTGCACCCCCTTGTGCGCGCCGACCCCGGATTTTATAAGATACGCGTGGTTACGCGCGTATCTTATAAAATCCAGCGTACTTTTGTTCGCGCCTGGTGTGCGAACAAAAGTACGCGATCGCGCAAATTTAGAAAATCTACCCCTCAGATTTCTGAATCCCAAATACATGACTCTACACTTGTTACACCCGTCGGTCGCAGACGGCTGCGACCACTGATGCTCACCTCTCTCTTCTCTGCCTTCTCATTTCCTGGAAGAGTGGTGGCCTCTGCCCACCACCACTGACCACCTTGACGTTCCCGGGATGAAAAAGAATGTACATCCCTACCCTGCTGATATACAGTTACATCATAACCATCTGACAGAGAGATTGTAATTTCTCCTCCTGCTAGCAATACAACTAGGACACAGTGTCAGTGACTGTAAAAGTGCATCTTGCTTTCTTCTCTAAATTTAAAGTTTTTTTCAACATTTGTCTTTAGGTCTAGAACTTTGAAGCAAGTAGCTTCAAAATCTCTGCCTTTTCTCTCTGAAATCCAACAGAGGAATGACTGAGAATAAAATGGTCACTGCCTATTCAAAGTATTCTTAATTTCACTTCTAACTAATAAAATGGTGACTTCAATCCATGCAGTTGCTACCTGGGATAGGCTGGTTGAAAAAGTGCTGAAACATAGTCCTGCTCCTTCCTTGTCCCATTCCCAATCAGCTCCACTTTTTCTGGCTTCAAGTCCAAAAGATCCATTGTTTTGCTTCCCCATAGACCTTAATGGGACTGAATTTAATGAATTAAAATGGATTTGTATTTTTTGGAAGGATTGCATCCGTTCCCTGAATCAAACTGAAAATTGGCTCAGTGGGATCAAATTTCACATTCAGATCATCCAAATGAACGTCTCCAGTATCAAAAACATGGCCCACAGTCAATTTCTAGCCTGCTAGCTTCTTCATCTGACCTGCAACCCCACTCCCGTGTCCCAGCCTTGATCCTCAGTCCCAGCCTCATCCTGTACATAATACCAGTAAAGATGCTTTCCTGCAGGTTGTAGACAATAATGGTGCCAGCAAACATTATGGAGACAATAAGCTCTTTCCACATGTCAAGGTCTGGGGTCTCATTTTCCAACTGTCAAACAAGTGAAGAGAAACAGTGCAGACAACACAGCATGGTGACTAGCACTGTCCCAACCCAAGATGAAGTGGGCCAAGGTGAACATTCATTTCCATAGCATCAGGCCCCTTGTTCAAAAAAACTAGCCCTCAGAATCAGATAGATCCAACGGCTCCTACTAAAATGTCCAAAAATTCCAACCCTCTTCACATTTGCTGTTGATTTTTTAGCAAAGGCAAATAGGAAAAACAAAGACCCAGTCCTCTGAAATGTAGCAAAATCCTCAAATCTCCAAAACCTACTCCTTGGGCCAACTCTACTGGTCAGTCCACCTGGGGGAAGGCAATGACCCAAATCACATGCCAAAGGGAATTTTTATACTCCCCAGAGGCCTTTCAAAAAAAAAAAAAAAAAAGGTGGAGCTAAAGCATGGAGAAGATTTTGAAACTACGCTAGAAAAATTGAGCAAACATCTTCATGACAAGCAAAGCCAGTCACAGACACAAAATTTATTTTGTGTTTTTTTCTCTCTTAACTGTCTTCTGTTTGAAAAGACAGCAATCACAGGACACTAGCTACTTTCTCTTAGCTACAATCCATGAAATCTTCAAATCATATTTATTTATTTATTTGTTTATTTAGAATTTTTCTATACCGACATTCTTGAACAAAATATCAAATCATATCGGTTTCCATTTAAACAGAACAGTCGTGGCTATGGCGTTACATAGAACATTGAGCAATGAACATAGAACAAGTCAACAATAACAAACAACAGTAAAAATAATTCGTCAATGAATAACATAATATATAGAGCAACAACTGGGGCGGCTGTGGGCGTAACATGAAATAATACGTCTAATGGAGTATCATTATGAGACTGAATAATAGATAAGGCGTGGCGGGGGCCCTGAGGCATAGGGTAGCAATGAGAATCTGGCTGAAGGATGGAGGGAAGGGGGAGTAGGGAGAGGGGAAGGATGTGAGGCATTGAATCATGATCAGGGGAATATGCTAAGGAAGTAAAGGATCCTTAAGGTCCTGATATGTCTTATGCCCGGTGGTTGCCTGGTGACCTGTTATGTCCTTTGACCAGTGTCCGAGTAATGTTGAGATTCTGGGAAGGCTTGTCTGAAGAGCCATGTTTTAAGGTGTTTCTTAAAAATTTGGAGAGAGGGTTCTTGGCAAAGCTCGGGTGGTAGCGACTTCCAAAGACTGGGCCCGGCTGTGGAAATAGCGCGTTTTCTTAAAGTGGTTTTGATCGGAGGTGCGTATAGAGATCCTTTATAGGCGTTTCTGATTGGTCTGGCAGATGTATGTGTGCGGAGTTGAGAGCTTAGTTTGAGGTGGGCGATGCTGTGAATGTCCTTGTGAATCATCATTAGTGTTTTGAAGGTGATCTTGTATTTTATGGGAAGCCAGTGAAGACCGTGAAGTATGAGTGTGATGTGTGCTCTTTTGTTTGAATTGGTGAGTAACCTAGCCGCAGCATTCTGGACCATCTGTTTATTGCAGGGAGGCCTAGGAGAAGAGAATTGCAGTAGTCTAACTTTGTAAGGATGATAGACTGGACTACTAGCCGGAAGTCACTGAAATGTAGAAGAGGTTTCAGATTTTTGAGAACTTGCAGTTTAAAGAAACATTCCTTGGTTGTGTTGTGGACGAACGATTTTAAGTTGAATAGGTTGTCGAGCAGAACCCCAAGGTCTCTGACGGAAGAGGTCTGGTTGATGAATGTATTTGCGAATTGGGATGCGCTTTGTGAATTGAGGAGATTGTGTTTCTCATCTGGAGAGATGATGAGGATTTCGGTCTTATTTGAGTTAAGGATGAGGTTCAGGCTGGTAAGCAGGTTAGTGATGGCATTATTATCATGAGCTCACAACTTTGCAACTCACTTATTCACTGATTTATTTTAAAACATTTATTATCCGCTTATAACAGATCCAATGTGCTAAGCGGACTGCAACAATAAAATAATAGTTCCACATGGCCAGCAAGACTAGGAGCACTGGCCACTGGAGTCCCATGTGTCATACACAAGGGCTCTGTACCGCATCACTTATCCTATATTCCCAGAAGCTATACCATTTAGGAGGAGGCTCTGCTTCCATGCATCCCGCAGAGACAGCACAGACCTAGGCATGTTAAATGCTAGCAATGCACCAAGCACTTGTGCCCATGCTCATAGCCCATGCTCATAGTCTGACCATCCTTTGACTCTTTTCTCGTCCAGACCTCAGCTTTACTTGCCACTGCTTCCAGCCTGCCCGCCAGTCCTGAACCCAGCTTGCTTAAAGACGCTTCTTCAGCCTTTGTCCTGGACGTGGCCGGCAGTGTCTCAGTATCCACCCCAAACAACACCTGCCAACTTTATAGCAGCTGATCTTTCTGCGAACAGGATAATGCAAGGAGAGTTCTGCCTGCTGGGTCCTCCTACAAATGCCAGTAAGTATAACATAGTGGATGAGGGCAAAAAAAAAAAAGACCATGACCCATCTTGGACTAGAGCAAATACATTTTTCTAAGACAGAAAGTTTCAAGACCTCGGAAATATATCACCTGACCATTTAGTACATATAAGCATCCTAGCAGCTGAATTTTTATCATGTTGCAATCAAAGAAATAAAACAGTAACAAGGTCAATAGAAAGGGAAATCCAATAATCTAGGCAAAAGTTCAGCATCCTTGCATCAGAGTTATTACAGAAACAACTACATTTGGAAATGCTTTATAATCTGATAAGATTTTCACTACATATAAAAAAGTAAGCTCATGGGTTACAGATCACTAAGCTTATGATTTTTCTCCATTTTTCTGAGTTTTCTTTCTTTTAAAGCTGATTGGACGTCAGTACTCCTGAATTAGAAATCATGATTTGCCCAGACCGAACATCTGAATTGTGTGTGTGTGTGTGTGTGTGTATGTGTGTGTGTGTGTATGTGTGTGTGTGTGGGTGTGCACCCATATGTGAAACAGAATGACTCAATACATTGGTTAATCTATAAGGTGCTACCTGCCTCTGTCATTTTTGCTACCCCAGACTAACAGAGCTGCCCCTCTGAAGATTATGTGAAACAGAGAGGATCATACAATTTATTTTGCCTCAGCAGCCTCCTAATCTTTTATTTTTTATTTATAGCATTTTACATTAAAACAGGAAATTAATAACTGCTGATAGAAAAACTCTTCACAGCTACACAGATGTAAAATATAGATAAAAACAAATTTAGCAGGTCAGAAATACAAGTTTCTGTGAAACTAAAGATTTCTGTGTGTTAAGTGTATGTTAATTACATGTTTTTATTAGGTATGTTTGCATTGTATATCGCCTAGGCCTGTCTGTGTTAGGCAATTAATAAATTTTAATAAATGAAATGAAATGAAAATGAAAAGCCCATAATGAGAAGCAAGAGGGGGCAGGCAAGGAAAACTGACAAAAAAAGAAATAGTATATTCAATATGTGGACAGGTAAACATCAATAACTACTACTCAACCATCCATCAATGAAAAATCCACTCCACCAGTTTTCTTCCCTTCTATAAATCTCTGAAGCTGTGAAGTGTAGCCCTTATTCAGGGTGTTTGCTGAACTTGGCTGGGGCCACATTCAGTCCCGAGGCTAAGTCCTAAGTCCTTTTCCCCATGGTGCTGGTTCTTTTCTAATGGGGGGAATGCTATCCCTCAAGGCCCAGCACTTTGGGATAGGTACACTGAAAAGAACAGGCTGGACTCACTTTGATGGGGTTCCAAATTAAGTTTACTTTGCTTTGTTCCAACTTAATTAACTTGCATCAAACAAGCTGTTCCCAGTTACATACATGCTCAGACTGTTCTCTTGGATCAAATGCTCTTTTCTGTCTTTCCCTCTGTGGAAATGTCCCTCAGTACTGGGTCCTGAGATTGGCTTAGCCTCCAGAGCAGCGGTTCTCAGCCAGTTTTCTGTCAGTACACTACTGGCAGATTATGCTCACAGGCATGAGACACTGAACACATGACCATCACGAGGCTAAATGTAAACATACTCTGCATTGACAGGAATTCTCCAACCCCCAACAATGGGTGCAAAGCAGAACTAGGGCATTCCCTGTACAACTCTCCATGCAAAAAATAAATATTCTGGTCCTGCTATTATCTCAGTAACAGCAACACAAACTCCCTTTTACTACCAGCACAAAAGCCCTACTTATGAAAAGGCAGCAGTTCGCCACCAATGCATGTCCTAATGAAAAAACAACAAATAAGAATGATTATAAATGCCTACATACTAATAAATATCTCACCTCTGTCTCACACACACACACAATGGACCTTCACCAAATACAGAAAAACCACAAATTGAAAAATAGAGACAGAAACTGGAGTTGAAACCCAATAAAGCCACTCTACATGCAGTTCAAAACTGGAAACAGAAATATAGTACTTAACATACTCCCAGGATTTTCAATAATGCACACAAAGTAATCCGCAAAAAGTTACACCTGTATTATGTAACGCACTCAAACAGTAACAACCATACATATGAAAAGGCAATACTATAAATATTAAAGCAGGCCCTAAACACTAATATATCTTCTATTAAGAAAAAAGAACAAGCCAATAGATCCCTACACAGAAACTACAAGATTGCAGAATACCCTTACCTTGGTCACATGCAGAACACAAGACAGACTTTCACCAAATATAGAATAAAGTGACCATAAAGTTAATGTTTTTGTTTTTGCATTGTTGCACTGCATACAGAATATGACTTCTTGCTGTTTCCAGGTCAGTTTTTGTCTGCGCATTTCTATTTATTCATTCCTCATACAATATCAAACAATAAAATTAAGAAATATAAAACAATAATAATTGTAAAACTAAACAGAATAAATACTTCAAAACAGCTGATGGATAGAATAAAATCCAATAATTAGAAACTCATAAAATTATTAAAAATTCTCCAAACACCAATAAAAAAATTTCAAAACAGCAGACACATCACGTAATACCCAATAATTAAAGTGGCAGTCAATCAAGAAAAATAAACTTTAATAAAAAAGCACCTCTATTTACCCTCTCCAGCAACCTCTCCTGCTTCTTTCCCTTGCAGGCCAGTAGCACACACCAACAATGGCTGCTGAAACTCTCCTCTTCCTTAGGGCCCATGACTAGTCTCTCTGTCTCTCTTTCATGTACAACACACATTCACAATCACACACACACACACACACATCAGTCACACCCTACGACCAATCTCTCACATACTAATCACCTCCCCATCCAGTTTTTCTCTCTCACACACATATCAGTCACCCCTGCCCAATCTCTTTCTCTTACATACCTCAATCACCTCTCTGACCAGCCTCTCTCTCTCTCTCTTATACACACACACTTCATCTCCCTATCAGTTTTTCTCTTTCTCACACACACCAGTCACCTCACTGAACAGCCTTGCTCTCACACACAAACCATTTACTTCCCTGACCAGTCTTTCCCTTTCATGCACACACATACAGGCTTCTCATTCCCATGCTCTCTCACATACACAGGCTTCTCACTCCCATACTCTCTCTAATACACACTTATACACAGACTTCTCACTTCCATACTCTCTCTCTCTCATATACACATACACATATCAGTCACCTCCCCAACCAGTCTCTCTTTCAATCACACACATGCTCTATCTTTCTCTCTCACTTAAGCACATGCTCTCAATCACACACACATGCACTCTCTCATTTACACACATGCTCTCAGTCACATACACATCCTGTTTCTCTCATTTAAAACATATGCTCTCTCTTACACTTATATTCATGCTCTCAATCAAAACACATGCTCTCTCTCACTTACACACATGATTGCGCTCTCTCTGTCTCTCTGTCACTCACTCTTCCCTAGGAGAGCAGCCAGCAACCTCCTCCAGCTCCCGTGGCACAAAAAAGAAGAGTCTCATCGGCCATGGGGGCTAACACTGATTGATGGCTGCTCCTCATTTTGCTCCAGGTCCGCGCTAATCCTCCTGCTGCATGAAGTCAATGCTGCTGTGACTTTTGAATGTCTCCAGCTTCCACTAATACTGCTGTCATTCCTACATGGGCTTGAAAGTGTTGATATCCTGAGCAGGAACGGCAGGAGTATTAGCGGAAGAATTGTCTGCATTTTGCAGAAGCAGAGGAGGAGAAAGGAAGAGCAGCCAGGCCAGTGGGAGACCGAGAAGTGTACAACACATCTGCCGGTTCTTGGTGACATACTGGTGTGTTGCAGCAAACCAGTTGAGAACTGCTGCTCTAGAGAATGGAAAGATAAGTGTTCCAGGTGGATTGGGGTATCCTATGTGTAAAGGGAATCCTTCCCTAAAACAGTACCTGAGGTCCCAGTTGAACTCCAGATCTTCAAAAGCCAGTCAGTGTCCTGTGTCATGGGGTGAAGACTCCAGTGGGGATCTTCTGATCTTTTAACACTTGGTCCTTCTGCTCCCCTTTCCAAACTGCTAGGTGGACCCCTCGAGAGGAAGGGTCCTCAGGTGGAAAAAACAGATCTTCAATTTCCTCAACCTTAGATTAAGGAAGGGTGGCTCCCAACTTCCTCCCCAACTCAGAAAAAATACCAAAAATATAATCCTCACAAAACTCCAAGGAAACATCTTTTTCAGTGTCTATTGTGACGAGTCGCTGCTGACCCTTCTCAATAGGTGAAAAGAGCACAGCAATCTTCTCTAACCTGGCCCCCTGATGCAAGGCCTGTCCCTCCTCCAGCCAGGACCAGGGATTCAAAAAAAGAGAAAGCAAAACTTCTCAAAATTGACTTCAAAGCAGTTCACTGAATCCAAAAGCCCTGAGGTAAACCCTCCCAGGCAGGAAGTGCATTAAGCAGGAAGACCCTCACTTGTCTTCAAAGGTCTCAGGCTGTGAGAGCCAAAACATAAGACTGCAACAAAAACAATTCCTTTCACCTCAAATTCCAATTCAAAATTGCTCTCTACTTCCCTCTCCCTTATACATACAGGAGCTCACCATTCCAGCAAACCTCAGAGGAGGAGCTATTTAGAATGATTTGCCCCTCTCCTAACTCACTAACATGAGGCTTGGAATATGGCCATCTAGTGGAGACCTGTAGAGACCTGTCTCTACAGAAAGGTCAAAAAAAGCATAGGAAATCCCTAGATATTTAATTAAACATATTGCAGGAAATTTTAAAAAGAAATCCGCACCTATTTCTCTAATGATTTGTTTAAATGCCAGAAAGGTTTTATGTTTATCCTGGATCCTTTTTCTAAGGTCTGGATAGATCCTGACCTTAGCGTCATAAAAATTAACATCCTTATTATGAAAAAAATGATTTTAAGGCCCAGTCCCTGTTGGGCTCTAACGCAAATGATACTAAAAGGGTTGCTCTCTCAACTAAAAGGTGTTGCAAGAATTCCAACAAGGCGGTCAATTCAAGCTTATCCATAGCTGGATTATCCTCTAAAATAGATCCATTTCCACATGACCTTTTCTTGCCTGTTGGAAGATAATGCACATTAGCCAAAGGTAGAAAAAAAACCTCTGCAGGACTTTTCAACACTTCAAAAAAAAAAAAAAAAAAAAGCCTCCTAATCTTTTGAGCTTTAAATCCTATAGGCCTTTATTTGTTTAAACCTGGGTTTTTCTCCACCTTTAATCCATTTGCCAAGGGGGAAGGTGTGAAGTGCTAATGGAGTTGGCCACATTTTAGACATTCTTGTACCAAGCAAAGAAAGAATACATTAAGTGAAGATTGTGTCTGACTATGTGTCTGTGACCTCATATCAGAGGTCAAACAACATTAAACATGGACTTGACATTTGGAAGAGAAAGCAACGTCATGATGGTCCCACATCTTGAGTTTCAGTAGTCTTGGCACTAAGGTTCTTCTGTCAGGACACATGATTGGCAGGATTGGTGAAGTGCAGCTTTTGTATTAAATCAAAACCGGCAAGAGACAGGAATAGAAGGCAGCAGCCTCAAAGTGATGGGAACACTAGAGCCCCACAACTGGGGCAAAGGGGCAAAAAGATATTGAGTCAGCGGAGAGGCCGGTCAGTGAGGAAAGAAGAGCGGCAGGACAAGAGATAGATGGAGGTCATGACAGTATGGTGAGACAGAGCTTGAAGTACAAGAACACCACTCTTATTTGTATAATCTCATTTCTGATTCTTGTTCTAAGCTATGGCTGGTGATTTGTCTTTTCACCTCCCTGATTAAAAATGTAAGCAAAAGTCAATATAAAAAGAAATGTCTGGAAAGAGGTGATGTCTACATAAAATGTCATTGGGAAAAGAACTTACAGTGGGTACAAGAAATCAGGACACAGCACTGATTACTATTTTTAAGCAGCAAAGCCCTATAAGGAAAGAGCTCCATGTGTGGAATCGTCAGCTTCGGTAGACGGAGAGCTGAAAGAGCCTGAAACATTGTTGCTGACTGAAATAAAACCATTCCACTTTCATTTTATTGTAGAGTTACAAGTGGTCAAGGACTATATTCCACTATACTATACTCCACTGGCTGCCCGTCCCGTTCCGATCTCAATACAAAACCCTCATGCTTATACACAAAGCAATCCACAATGACAAAGCCAGCTGGTTACAAGGACCTCTGACCCCTTGCAACCCCACCAGAAATCTCCGCTCAACCAATACAGGCTTACTACCCACCCCCTCCATCAAGGAAGTACGTCGAGTCTCCACAAGAGAACGAGCCGCATCCATAGCAGGCCCTCACCTCTGGAACAACCTCTCACCCTCCCTCAGAACTGACCCCTCTACACCCACCTTCTGTAAGAACCTCAAAACCTGGCTCTTCCGGAAAGCATTCCTGCCAGAGAAATAATTCCGCCATCGCCACCTTTTCCCTCCAAATAACACTCCCCTCCACCCCGTTCACCCCCATCCCCTAGCCCTTCCAATTCCCCCCCTCCAATCCTGTACATAGTTAATTCAAGTCAGAAACTATCTCTGTTAAACAGATTTTCTGTTAAGCAAATGTATACCTATATACTATTTTGGAAATCAGTTATATGTACCTAGCCAGTTTACGCAGTTAATCTGTTACAATGTATCATGTCATTATAAGGCGGGCCTTAGACATCATGTTATATGTAAACTGATGTGATATGTCAAATCGAATGTCGGTATAGAAAAATAAATAAATAAATAATAAATATTGGCAATGTTAATGTAAAGATTAAGGCACTGAGGCTTAGACTATTGGAGGCCCAGCAGAGAATTGGAGGCTTGGAGGAAAGAGAGAGGCACATAAAAAGAAGGAGGCAGCAGCACTGAGAAAACAAGTGGACTTTGTGTTGGTAAAGCCACGGACCTCAAGAACCAGTCTGTCAGCATAATCTGAGACTAATAGGGGTGCCTGAAGGCTTGGAGGGCCTGAAGACTGTACATATAGAGCATGAAATACTGAGAAAAATACTGAGAGTTGAGAATTCCCTTTCATTGGATATAGATGAAGCTTACAAGACTCCTGGTGTGGTAAAGATGAGGGAAATGCAGACCAAGAACCATTTTGGGGAAAATACAGAAATATTAAGACAAGGATTGAGGAGAATTAGAAACCATGATATCTGAAATATTCGGAGAACAGGATCTTTATTTTCTCCAGTTACAGTTGTAACCCCACTCCAGGGAGCTTACTGCACTCCAGTGGGGCCATAAAAGATTTAATGGTTTCTTCAGGGCTAGAACCACTCCTGACTGGCTGATACATACAGTCGAGATCCTTTGTAGATAGGAAGAAAGACAACTTTCAGGGTCTAGAGTGACGGGGTGACTTTTGATAACTTTCCCTTCCGTCAGAGAGGTGAAATGAATTTTCTTCTATTTTTTTGTGCTATATGTGCCAAATAATACACTGGAGTCACTGGTTGAATGCCCAAAATAAAATATTTTATTGGAGATAAAGCAAGTGAAATATGGCACAAATAAATCAGCCCTAAGCACAACTGGAGCTTTTTTAGTTACGGTCTGTTTCCTCTCTATCTGTACATGGGTCTCCTTGCACCCGTTCAGGGGAATCTCTCACCCTCCAGGACTTGGCTAAGTGAGGTTCCTAGGAGGACAGGGTTTCCTTAGTTGGGCAAGAAAAACCCCTTCCCAAACTGGCAAAAATGTTAAACGTTCTAGTGCACAGAGAGCTCAAAATCCTCTAGGTGAAGACTCCATTTGGGTGTCCTCGAAGTTTTCAAATAGTTCATACAATTAGGTGATGTTCTCTTGTCTCTTTCTCTCTCAATTGAATCGCTGATGGGTGAGATCCTCTCAGGAGCCTGCAGTTCTCAGGGTTCCTCTTCAGGCAGGAAGGGGCAGCAGAAATTTTACTCCTGATTCTTCTAACCAAATAATTCCATTTCCCCCAAAAATGAAGTTAATACCAGAGTTGCTCCTTGCTTCAGGTCACCACCATACTTTCTTCCTCATTAAGGGTACAGAGGGGTAGGTCTTCCCTAACTTGGGCAGCCCCAGACACAAGGTTCCCCATGCCCTAAATCCAGGTGGTACCTAGGGTCTCACAAGGCTCCTACCATGAAAAAAATATAAAAATCTCAAAATAACATAGAGAAAAGCCAAAACTAGCCAGTTAGTGGACTGGTAGGAACCCCCTTCCTACCTTGCTTAGGATCCCCAGGCAGGGTTTGCCTGGATCCTCACACTAGGCCTGAAATCCAAGGCAAACAATGCTCCTTACTGCCACCCAGCTCTCAAAAAACTTAAAAGCACTACCCACAGTCTCTGTGTAAAGTGCTGCTTAAAAAACCTTTCTAGGGGGATGGTCATTCAAGCACCCTCAAAGGGAGGGGCTGCATATGAATAGTACCTCCCCTCACTTCCAGAACTCTCTATCCTCCACTGTCCCTAGTAAAAAGGAGTTTTCCCAGGGTCTTAATGGTAATGGACTGGACGGTCTGTTACACAGTTATAAAATGCAATGGAAAAGAGTGGAATATGGGGAGATATGAAAGTGATTTCATGCACAGAATGCCTATTTAAGATTGATATACCCAGTAGGGGTGTGCATTCGTTTGCAACGTATTGGCACTCCGCAACATATAGGGCCATATTCGTTGTATTCGTGGGGTAGCGAAACGTATCGCGATTCCCACAAATACAACGAATCTTCACCGAATTATTTGGCCATCTAAAGGAGCGAATTTAAACAAAACCCCCACCCTCCTGACCCCCCCAAGACTTACCAAAAGTCCCTGGTGGTCCAGCGGGGGTCCGGGAGCAATCTCCTGCACTCGGGCTGTCGGCTGCCGGTATTCAAAATGGCGCCGATAGGCCCTGTGACATAGTAAGGGCAAAGGCTATTGGCGCCATTTTGATTACTGGCAGCCAACACCCCATGCCAGCCTGCAGACTCACCATCACCAGGCCACATGGTGGGCACAAGCCCACTTATGCCCAGGTTGCGCCCTCAGACACCACCAGTGCCTTCAGCACCACCAGCATCGGGGCCACCCCCACCATCACAGACACCACCAGAAGCACCCACACCACCACCACCAGGACCAGAACCAGCACCTGCAACAGGCATGTCTGCAGGTGAAGTCAGGCACTTGTGGGGAGCGATATGGGTCCTGCGAAGATCAGTAGACCGGCAGAACAGGGTCCTGCAGCAAACTATAGCTGCCAGCACACAAAATGCAAATACTATTGTTGCAGCCATCAACAGCCTCACCAATGTGCTGACGCAAATCCTTCAGCGCATGCCGGAGCAGCCCTCAGAGTTCTCAGCTGCATCCCTTGCATCAACACCGTGCAGCAGTCCTGGAGATTCAAGATGCCGCAGGGGTATGCCCCCCAAAAATATGCTCCCCTTCAAGTAGGAAACCATGGAGTGGTAAGGGGCCTTGAAATAATAGATAAAATTGCCAGCAAGGGCCAAGAAGGCAATTTTTCAAAGACTGGGACGGGTTCTTCACAGAGTTGCTGTGCTGTCTATATGGAAGAAACCGGCTCAGCGTGTCCTCACTACAGAGTTGTTATGCTGTCTAGAAAGAAGAAACCGGCTCAGCCTGACCGCACTACAGAGTTGCTGTGCTGTCACACACAATGGATGGTTTTCTGTGAAGCATTTTCAAGCAGCACACTTACGAAGAAGCAGTCCTTCAACCTCTGGGCCTATTACGGCCTATTTTAAGTTGCTTACAATCACTTTGCACTTGCTGTCTCTTGTCAGGCTGTCCCGTCTCTTGTTAGGCTGTCCCATCTCTTGCTCCATGCTCCATGCGCTTCTCATCTCCTGCAAGTCCTGCCTCCATGCTGCTGGTTCTCCTGGGCCTCCTGCCTCCATGCTGCTGGGTCTTGTGTTGCTCCTGCTGTGGTGATGCAGCATTTTGTGATCTTACTGCTGCTGCTGCCTACATGCTGAACTGTTTGGTTGTTCTCTTGCTGCCTGCATGCTGAACTTTGCTGCCGTGGCCCTTAGGCTGTCCTGTGTCCTCTTTGAGTACATTCTTTCAACATGGACTGTCTGGGGCCTTTGGTTTGACAGCACATAGTGCAGCATGTAGCTGTTACTTTACAGCACTCTATAGCTTTTGGGCTGCCACTTTCTCTTTCTATGTTCTTAGTTGTAATCATGATTGTGCCTAATGGAGAAGATGCAATGTCTATATATGTAATGATGCTATTTCAAGCTATTAATGTATAAATGTACACTGAATGTGTTGTTCATGAAATGTACATCGCTTTTTTTTGCTATTTGCTATCTTGTCCTTACAGAATGTGATAACCTAAGACATTGCCTTAATTTCAGAGTGCACTACATGTGTTTCCTAATAAAGTGCTGATTGTCTGGAAAAATAAATGTTCTGGTGGTCTCCTTTCATTGTATGCTTTTTGTGTTTATGGTACCGAAGGTAAAAGGTTTGCTCTCCACATGACCTTGTATGCTCCAATGCCCTGCCTCATTCCTATTCTGCAGTTATCGAGCATGCAAGACCATATGGGCTATGGCATTACAATGAAAGCTGCATCTATGCTGGTAAGCAAGGCAGCTAGAGGTAAAGAAGAGGCTCCTTATTTTGGACCTTCACTGTTGCCTCTTGGTGCCTTCTTCACATACCATACTGTTTGCTATCTGCTGCTTACATGTGTCTGTCTGTGACCTGCTCTGTACCTTCATGGTCAACACATTATATAGTGTGCATGTACAGCTGGGGTGGTGTAAAGAGGGAGCTTGGAGTCTTCTTGACCCAACAGTTTATTTTCTGTCACCTTACTTCTGTCAGGAGTGCAAGGGTACGTGATCACATACATTTGTAGCTTACATTGTAAAGAAAATACAATGTGTACTTACTGAGTGTTGGTACACACTCTCAGCTGCTGGCTCACAAGTAGGGATGATGAGTGAGGGAGTACCATCTGCTCTACAATGTCCATGGCCAACCACCAGAGGGCCTAGAAGGGTATTGCTGGTGCTGGGGACCAGGCTGCCTTCCACACTGTGGCTCCCACCCCTGTACTGGCATGGCTTGGGGGGTCTGTATAATACGTGTAAGGTAAGACTGACCCTACAGGTAGCATCCAGGCCGCATGGCAGGCAGTCTGCGGAATTCTGCCTTGTCCACTGCCACAGCAGCACCCCTCTTCATCCTGTGCTATTCACCTGTGCAGATTCTTTAGCACACACTACTCACTCACTCCTCCTCCTCCCTTCTTGTCACACACAGTTGACACAGTGTTGCAAGAGTCACCAAGCACACAGTGTAGTGGAACAGAAGATTTGGTTACAGTACAAGTGAAGCTCCTACAGTGTTTAGGAAATGGTGGCCCTCCCTTTGTAGGCAGATGTAGGCACACCACAGCTAGCTTTGCACAGAAAAGGCATTGTTGTTCATATGGGAGATAGTGGGTAGGCGTACCGTCCCTGCGTCAACAAAGGGGGGCTGGTGTGGCAACCTGTATGTGTACATGATATGAAATACTGAGAGGTGCTAACAAACAGTGCCACAAGAATGGGATTCTGTAATGGGCCAACCCAACGCCTGTGTGAGGTGGCAAGGCAAGCACCAGCTAGGACCTCCCCCCCCCCCCTCCACCCACAAACCCATGCACCTGGTTTCTCTGTACATGCAGCGTGTAAAGCTGCATGATGGTAAGCACTCACCTGAAGTAGCTCTATAGGCATAGAATAACACACTCCTTTACGGTGCCTGTTGCATGCATCACAGCATTCCCACATTCACTGGGCTGTTTATTTAGCAGCACAACCTCCCTCCATTACTTTCCAAGGGTTTGTGCTAGGCCTAGTTGTGGGTAGGCAGCACACCCCATAATAACTTCATTATTTGGCCTACTGCAATTAGTTTGTGGTAAAACCCCGGTGTGGGGGTGAATCCACGGTGAGAAACACAGCCAAATGTTAGGTATAACATTAATGTTGTACAGCATACTGGATATGACACCATGGCCACCTGCACACCTCTGCCCCTCAATGAAAAGTACATATAAACTGTGAGTGTACTTGGTGAAAATGAGCAGTTAAAGGTGTAAGACCATTCCTACCGCTGTCCATATACTGTCCTGTCAGAGGCACACCTTTTCCAGAGGGCACCCACTCCAAAGGTGTGCGCTAAATTTAGAAACACAAACTGCTTGCTAAGGGTTATTGGAATGCAGGCCCAGGGGAGCAACCTCCGAAACCCATACCACCCTCACACACCGAGTGAGCACCGAGTGTCACACTCAATTATGTTAGCAGTGGGGACTACGTGCTCCAGTTCCTGCACCTACACATGTGCAAGGCCTATATTCCAGCGATGTTTGCCATTAAACAAAAAAGAGGTGTGTGGCGACTTGCTGTAACAGCTAATGAGTCTGTGTGATTCCTTCCTCCACAAACATCTATAGCTGCCCACAGGTAAAACTTCTGTGACAGGCAATATATAACCCCTACTTAGTGCAAGATTCTGAAGTGGGCCCCTGAAGGGCTTAGGTGGCACAAAATGCCTGTTTGTCAAGATGGCAACACCTAAAGGGCATCATCAATTATGGCAACCACATGACGTGTGTGGGAGCAGTAGGCCTATACAATGAGCACAGTGTGGTGGTTACTATGGAGGAAGCCTGTATGCTCATAACCTGTTCAGCTGAGCAGTGGGTGAATACAGAATGCAATACACAGAGGAGTACATGGACTGTGTAGGACCAGAACAGGTCACCTCACAAATAACAGTAGACGTGTGTAACATCACTTACTCCTGAGTCTACAGCATAGCAGCTGTTCAGTAGTCCACAGATGTGGTCACACATGTGCATCAGCAATGCCATGCAACCATGAAAGCACGGAAATGTGTGCACTGATGTTGGATACGGTACTATATGTAAAGTATCTTGGACAGGAGTGCTGAGCCAATGTGCTTTAACAGGCCTCTGACATCACACCTGCAGTGTAATAGGTGTAGGTTAATGGTGAAGATTGTGCATATGTTGAGGGTACAAACATATGTGCATAGTGCTGCACCACATGACTATCTGTGACACATAATGTACTATGACCTTCCAGCAACCTGCCATCTCCAGATGACAGTGAGCCTATGTGTGACACTGCAGTTTAAGGCATGTAAACCCTTGGCCCTGTATGATGTGAACATTTTATGAAGATAGATGTGGCTGCAGTAAGAGTGGTTATAAACTATACTGCCATGGTGACATATCAGAGATCAGAGGAAATTACAAGTGAAGGCTGGACAGTAGCAGATTCACAATCCTGCCTTCACTCACCTCCAAGTGCATTCTCCTGTAGGTTTCCCAAGAAGGGGACGCCACCTACATGACATCACGACAGGCAAGACCCTCACCTTTTGCACATCAATTGTGATACATTTCCTAACTTGCTGTAGTAGGGTGCATGCATGTAGGGGTGCAAGCATTGAGAAAGCGGAATGCTACCTTTGAAGGAGCTGTGCACATAGTAAAAAATGCACCAGGTAGCACAGTTGCTTTCAGCCAGGCTGTAATGGAAGATGTGATCCCAAAACAGTGTGATGTTTGCAGTATTGTGGCCACCTGTTCTGAATGTGAAGTATGGACATGCTGCCATTTCATGGCATCTCCCTAAATGTAATGGAAGCAACAGTGAGACTCTCTATACCTGCCGGCATGGCAGTTACATGATGGCTACACGTATATATGCTGCAAAGTCGTAGTGTAACCTCACTCATTATGTGATCAGGCACTGGTGGGATGTTGGTCTGAGAATGCCCTTGTGACTGTAAGCACACCCATTACAGAGGTACTACTTCATCCTGCACACCTTTAAGCGCTTCTGAGTGAGAGTGTAATATTTGCTATCACCTAGTACATCATTTAAGTGTGTCCTTCTTACTTAGCCATGCATGTTGAACTTTCAGTGTTATTTCAGATTTGCAGCATTTGTATAGCTGTAACTCTCTAGGGTCCAGGACCATGTGGGGCATCTGCACACTTATGCCACTATGTCATCCACATGTGAGCGGGTCAATGAGATCCACTGCTGAGGGTTTGCAGGACAAACCATGCTACGTAGTCCGCCAAGTGTAATACTACATGTCCCTTGTTTACTGTCACTATCAGGCAGAACTCATGGTGGCAGCCACATGTCTATCATGTAATGTTTATTGTGAAAACTTTATTTCAAGCACACTGTAGTGGTGCATTGCCAACACAAATCCTGAGCCGCCAAATGTGTTTTATGCTACACTTTAACCTACACAGCCAAGAAGTGAGAGAAAGAAAAGGGATATCGAGTAGAGCAGCAGCTAACAGGCTTGAGTCAGCCCTCCCCTGGAAGGGGAAATGGTCCATGAGGCCTATCAGGCAAAGTGTGTTTGTATAAGGTTTTGTTGAATCTGGCTGCCACTCAGCGTGGTCTCCTGGGCTTTGCAGGCAGACATGGGGGATCCTGTGGGAGATCGGGGCGTAGGTTCATTGGTAGTCTGTGGTGTACAGCCACATTATGGAAAATGCAGCACAGCAACACAATCTTTGCAACTTTGGGTGGGGCATACATTAAACCTCCACCCATCTTGCCCAAATAGCAAAAGCAACTTTTCAGAAGGCCGAAGGTGCGTTCTGGGACACAGCGGGTAGCACATAAGGCCTCATTGTATCTCGTCTCAGCCAGCGTGTTTGGCATGTGTATGGGGGTAAGAAGCCAGGGCCTGTAACCATACCCTGAGTCTCCTGCGGCAATGACAGAAGAAAGGCATGAATGATAGCATTCTCACTTGCTGATGTGAGTGGCTAACCACAGCATCCAGTAAGACCTTATAAGGTTGCCTGTATCTTTGCTGAGCCTTAAAACCTGCCTAACATTTAACATTGTTGTTAGCTGCTATATGTGCAGGCAAGCTATTGCCAAAAGGAGCTCATCTGTTCATGACTACAGCACCTGATGTGGCTATTTGGAAGTATTGCATGACAGGCTACTGGTATGTAGCCACTTGCCAACCTTGTACACATACATAAGAGATGACACACCTGTGCTACCAGCAAATGGCATACCTCTTGCTGTGCAGGCGAATGTCTGTTGCAGCTGTGCAGTCTGTCCTGCATAGAAACCCATTAGTAAGCCCACACGTAGGGAATACGGCAGGCCAGCAGCATGCACTGCAGACTGCTCGTGGTACAGTTGTGTGAGGCTGTTCCGAAAATGTATGCGACTATCTTCCTTATGCCTTAGTAACGGCTCACATGTGATGGTGCCGTGCTGGCAGTGTGGACCGTGCACGGTTTCGATTCACCTGACACATTGTAACAGCTCCCAAGGAAAGGATAAAAACCTTTTAGATTATAAAGACATGCTACATATATAGAGGCTCCTCACTCACCAACCTTTAGATCCTGTTTGTTGTTTGCCTACATTACTTTGGCAGGCATGGGAAATATGGGCGGAAAAAGGCATGCCCTTGGCCAATGACCTGCATACATGACTGCACAAGGCAGTTGAGATGCCACTGATAGTGTCCTCCACCACAGCCCCTCCTCCCATTTGGGTGCCATTTGCCACATACCCATAGGAAGAAATGGAATTGAGAAAGAAAGTGTGTCTTACAAGCCAAGTATCATCATACAGGCCAACCTCAAAATTGTCAAAGAGGCCCGATTGCCTAAGTGTAAAGGAATCATATGTGGCTTTCGGGTACCTGGCCACTAGGGATGTAAATTGGGCTTCGGACGATTGAAAATATCGGACGATATTTTCAAAATCGTCAGAAATCGGGAGCTCCCGATAAGAGAACCCCACGATTTTGTTCCTGGGGTTCTCTTATCGTTTTGGGGGAGGGCGGGAAAAACGGCACAGCAAAACAATCCCTAAACCCACCCGACCCTTTAAAACTGTTCCCTTAGCTTCCCCCACCCTCCCAAACCCCCCCAAAACTTTTTACAAGTACCTGGTGGTCCAGTGGGGGTCCCGGGAGCCATCTCCCGATCTCAGGCCGTCGGCTGCCACTAATCAAAATGGCGCTGATGGCTCTTTGCCCTTACCATGTGACAGGGTATCCGTGCCATTGGCCGGCCCCTGTCACATGGTAGGAGCACTGGATGGCCCGCGCCATTTTTAAAGATGGCGCCGGCCATCCATTACTCCTACCATGTGACAGGGCCTGCCCAATGGCATGGATACCCTGTCACATGGGAAGGGCAAAGGGCCATCCGCGCCATTTTTATTAGTGGCAGCCGACGGCCCCGAGAGCGGGAGATCGCTCCCGGGACCCCCACTGGACCACCAGGTACTTGTAAAAGGTTTTGGGGGGGGGTTCAGAAGGGTGGGGAAAGCTAAGGGAACAGTTTTAAAGGGTCGGGTGGGTTTTTTTGTTTATCGGCTCGGGCACAGCCGAAAAACAAAACCGCGATCGGGCCGCACAAAATAGAATTAACGATGTGAATTGGAACTGGAATCGGAACCGATTCCAGTTCTGATTCACATCTCTACTGGCCACTATGTCCAGGATGCGCATTCCAGCATCTCAGACCACTTGCACGTTGATGGAGTGGAAGAGCTTTCTGTTGCGGTACATCTCCTCCCTCTGTCGGGGTAGAACGATGGCCACATGAGTGCAGTCAATAGCTCCGACAAATTTGGGAAAGTGTGTGAAGGCAAAGAAACCTCTCTTAAAGTCCATCAAGTCCTGCCAGTTGCGAGGAAATTTAATGTATCGATTAATGCGGTCAATGACTGCTTTGATGACCTGGTCCAGACAGCATGAGAATGTGGTTTGGGACATTCCCCCAATAACCCCTATTGTGGTTTGGAAGGAGCCGCGTGCCATGAAATGGGTGGCCAAGAGTTTGGTGAGGCCAGGGATGGCGCAGGACCTTGTGGTGACCGGATCCAGATTCCCTCAGATGTCTTCATATAATTCCAGGATTGCCTGAGAGCTGAGACGATACCTGCTGACCACAAAGTCCTCAGGCATGCCCAGCAAGGATGTTCTTGGAGGAAAGATATGCTCCCTGTATCTCCCGCACCATGGCTCTCCGTGTCCTGGCTGCTGGGCTGGGGCCTCAGGCCATGGCAGTGACGTCTCCTCCTGCACTGCTGGTATTTCCCTCGGACGTCTTGGAAGTGGCCTTGGTTGTTGTTCAGGTTGTTCTTCTTCCACGTGCATGAAGTATGCATATACACTTGTTTTTATTAATCCAGGAATGCTTGGTAGGTGTCTCAATATTGTTTGGAGGTTTTATAGCATGCAATACATGCTGTGATAATACCACAGTCTGCGATACCACCCACGATAAACACTTTTTGGACCGTACCACTTTTTGGACCGTACTGCCAAGAAAAAAGGTGTGGCTATTACCTGGGTAACTGACCCGCACGCGGTGCTACCACCCCCAACTTTACATTTATTATGCCCCAATTGCTCCCACTTGAATAGAAATTTTTGAATTTGCATACACATTTTGCGATAGGCTGTTATTGCACGCATTAGGGCAGTATCGCAGTTTGATGAATGACCTTGTAAGATTTCTATAAATGCTACAAAATGCAGCTGCTCAAATCTTAACAAGGGCAAGAAAATGTGATCACATTACACCTACATTACATTATTTACACTGGTTACCAATACATTTCCACATTCAATACAAAGTTCTCACACTAATCCAGGGAACCTGCTCAATGGTCTTTGGATGGTGAAATATTGGCATGCAGTGCATGGTGTACAATGGCAATGAAGAAGTATTTCTCTAGACAGGAAGAATTTCTTGTAGTGTCTAATGGGCAGAAGCAGAAACATTGAAAGTGGATTGTCTGGTTATGAACATTTTGAACAATAGTAAAATAAATGGGAGGAGGTTTTTGAGCTGGGAAGTTTCTGTTACTTTGTGAAATGATGGATGATGTGATAGCATTTGTTTGTTTTTTCCCCCTTTGGATAGAAAGAGCGGTGATTTTGTTTGCTTGAAGAGAGGGACCTTAGGTAAGAGAACACTAGGGGCTATTTTTAAAGAATTAAAACATAGTCGACTTACAGGTATGTAGAGACCCCTAGGTCTCCACTATCTAATTGGTCCCTAGCAAAATCATTAGAGTAGGATTTTGTAATTTGCAGACCATCCCTGCAGGCACCTCCATAGAGGCTTATCTGGATTGGTCAGCAGTGCACTATAAAAGCACAATGTGCACGAGGAGCAGTGTTACTTGGGTTTTGGTTTTGATGTTTTACATTGCAGTTTGGAGTCTGCTGGAGTTCTCCCCATCTTTGGTTCCATAGCCTGAAATAGACACGATATGGTTTGGGGCAGCATTGCATCTTTATGTTCCACAAAGAACACTACCACTCAGCAAATAAAGGCCTCATGGCTATACCATCCATATGCAATGTCCATCTCAGTGAGATTTTGGGGACCGCTATCTCAATAGCAAGCTCTAAATTTTGGAACATTGTGCCAAAGTCTTTACGTACTGTGACAGAATTCAAAATCTTTAAAAAAGGAGATTTGCTGCTTTTTAATATGGTTACTGTTTTTTGAGACTTGAGAGTCAGTACTGTGATTGTATGGTATAGCAAGGTTCCAGATGTCTCCTTTTTTTGCAGGAGTTTGTGTTACTTCACAAAATGTTTAGCTTGAGTGATATTTTTTTCTGAGGTGACACCAGAATCTGAATATTTTTTTCATGCTGGTTGTAAAGTGAATTGTCCTAGCTCTGCTCTGCACCTGTTCTGATGATTAATGCTATTTTATTGTAGTTATGATGATTTCTGGTTTTCTGCAAAGAGGATTCATGAAAAAATACATTGATTTTTGTTTTATTACATGATTGGTTGGATCTGTTTGTTTTCTCCGCTTTTTACATGATATACTTGTGCATTTATAAACTGCAATAAATATAAAATAAATTTATACAGATTAATAAGGAATTTTTAATGCTGGTAGGAGTTTGAAATAATTGAGGTAAAATGTTTTAAAGTTTCATGCATGATGCATAATGGCTGTTGCAAACTTCTTAGAAAGACATTGTAAGGTGTAGTATATGGCATTACTTATTAATAAAAATACAGTTAGTAGGTCTCAGACCTGCATGCCTATAGCCCTGGCCCACCCATGTTAACTTTGTGCCCACCCAAAAAATCAGTTCTGGCTATGCCACTGAATGATACATAATGCATGCTAAGAGTTGTCCTATTGAAGAGAAAGCTGTTTGTGCATAAAGGCTTTGGATAACATGACATTGTTTATAGGTAATCTAAGAGGTTTAAACAATACAATAAAGAAGAGAAGGTTGTAACATACCTCTAGGAACTAGGGCAGAGAAATGTTGAATCATCATTGTGACATGAAAAGACTGACAATAGAGTGCTGTCTCTTTAAGAGCTGGGGGGGGGGGGGAAGGAGATTCAATATTGGATTGTATTGAGCATGTGCAACATACAGATCACTGCTACAGTCTGCACAGAGTTTCTGCCCTGCTCTGAACTAATAAATATTATCTGTGCTGATTAAGGTTCTCTTTTCTGGAACCCTGCTGTGGACGACTTGGGAGTAATTGAACTGTGCCCTGTCAGGATTTGAAGCTTTTCTTTCGGATAGAGGCTGCTGTATTGTGGATTTGACAGTTGAAGCAAAGAGCAGTACTGACGCCATCTTCAGCTCTAAATTCAAATGGACACACAGTAGGGTACAATCTGGGACTTTGCTTGTTCAGAAACTGCTTAAGGTCGGGTGCTATTATCACATGCTGATTCTGGTTGAAATACTTAACATGAGTTTATGACAAAGTTAAGTTTTCTCTTGTACTATATACATGTGTTTATATGAAAAATGCAAATGCTTAAGAAGTGAACAGATTTATTTCAGTCATTCATCCCAGTAAAGATAAAACTGTTACTCACTAAAGAGCGTGTGGATTCATTTCTGATACTGGGCTGGGAATCAAAGTGCAGGTTTCAGACACAAGGAGTCATAAAGAAATTTGAACTTCAAGGGTTACAACAAATTTTGGCGCCCAACGTGGGGCTGTAATTTTTTTTCTTCTGTCTGACCTGCTACTGAGCAACCCAGCATCATTAGTGAAGTGAGCACAGTATTCTCTTTGTTTCTTTCTCATATAAAATGTATTGCAAGTACTATGATTGTATTCCTGATAGATCTGTTATTCTGAGTTCTGTAAACCCTGAAATATCTTTAGCAAGTGTAGAAGATGCCTTAAGCCCAGCGGGTGTAGTTACAAAATTAAAACGTTTAAGAGCTGAGTCATCTGATCAAGTTTTGTGTGAGTTTGAAGAACCGCTTTCTATAATTATTTTAGAAAGAATGAGCTTAAAAGGGGAACTGGACAGTCAATGGATAATTTTACCTGTCTTAGATGAGACATTATCAGAACATAATGTTGAGTTGATTGCTCCTGAAGCATGCACTGACCCACTAGTGAGTGACATAATTTTAGATATGACAGATCGATTTCAAGAAGAATTAGCATATATAGCTGATAGTCATAAAATCAATATTCAAGATCTGAGAAAAAGAACATCTGCTCTCATGATTGAGAGTTTGGGGTCACAAGAAAAAGAAACACGAGATATGGATCAATCACCCCAGAGTATATTGCAGACTCCAGTTAAAAGCCGAAAAAAGGTCCCCAAATGGCAGGATGCTATGCTAACCCAACATCCTGTGGCAGTCAATTCTTCTCAATATTCCATTCCACCAATTTCTATTCCTGCGGATGTTTCAAAGGTTATAGTGGAGCATGTGATCAAAACTCCTAAGGAAAAGGGCGCAGAGTTGAATCATACGTACTACAAAATTAAAGTTTTCTCTGGAAATGTCCCTAAACCTAGTAATGAAGGAGACTATGAAACTTGGCATATTCAAATTAAGCAATTACTGCAGGATCCAGATCTCACCGCAGGTGCAAAAAAAAGGAAATTAATTGAAAGTCTCCTTCCTCCAGCTTTAAATATTGTCTCTTACATAGATAAAAGCGCCACAGCAGAGCAGTGTTTAGAGGAACTGGAGAAGGCATATGGCAGTGTAACTAATGGAGAGGAATTATTTTTTCAGTTTATTGAAACTTTCCAGAATGGCAAAGAAAAATCTTCAGACTATTTGAGAAGGCTTCAGGTCCTGTTACAGAAAGTCGTGGAGCGGGGAACTTTCTTTGGGCTCGCCCCAGACAGGCAGTTACTACAGCAGTTTGTACGTGGGTGCTGGGAGGAGACCCTGATTACCCGACTGCAATTGAGGGACTTATTAGAAAGCCAGTCGAAGAAACTGCCACAGTACTCGGAGCTGCTATTTAAAATCAGAACGATTGAGGAAGAAAGAAACATGAAAGAATCTAGGAGAATACGTCAATTGGGAGTTACCCAGATTAAACCTGTAAGCAGGACTTACCTAGCAAATGACATAAGCATTACTCAACATATGACACCAGAGGCAAGTGAGTTTAAGGTGGGATCTGAGTTGGGAACATTTTCAGGAGAAGAAGATAATGTTTTGCTCGCCCCATTGATCACTCATTGTAGAGCTGCCAATTCAGAAATAGTAAATAGCCCTGCTGCAAACAGCATGATGCGAAGAAACTCTTGGATAGAGAAGATGCCTCAAAAAGGGAGGCATCATCCCAAGATACTTTCATTTTGTTATAACTGTGGAGAGAATGGACACATGATGGGAGAATGCATCAATCCTGTAAATGCTGCTCTAGTCCAACAGAAATTGCGGGAAAAATTTGAAAGAAAAAAAAAATACCCAGCATTAGGCAGGTTTCAAATACTCCTTTAAACTAAAAAGGTGCTTTTGCGAGGGGCAGACAAAGGCACCAAATGCAATTCAGATAAGTCCCAAAAGAGAAATATCCAGTGATCATATCCCACCATGTCCTCTACCAGATGATGTTTTGAAACGCCTTGTGGGAAAGGTTTGTTCTGCAACCGCTTATTTGGATGGTGTGCAGTGCCCTTGCTTAGTGGACACTGGCTCTCAAGTGACGTGCATAACACAAACCTTCTATGAAGACTATTTATCACATCGGAAGCTATACCCTCTAGAAGACTTACTTTGTGTTACGGGTGCAGGAGGTCAACCTGTTCCTTATCTGGGGTATATTGAAGTTGAAGTACAGTTTCCCAAGGAGGCCTGTGGAAGTGGAAACAAATATTTTGTCCTTGCTCTAGTCTGTCTCGATCAAAAGAACAAACCCCTGCCTTTAATAGTGGGAACGAATATTCTCAGACATCTAATACATGACTGTAAAGAACTGGCTGGCCCAAATTACCTTAAGGAGTTAGCCATGGACAAAAATTGGGTAACTACATATCAGACCTATGTTTCTCATCAAAGTTCCAATCAAAGAGTTACTAGGCCAATGATGGCTAGATTGACCAGCACCAGACCAATAGTGTTCGAAAGGGATGAAGCCAAGGAAGTGGAATGCATTCTGAGAATGCCCAGACATGGTCAGAGTTTTTCCATATTGCTAGAGGCTTCAGAAAATTATCCTCTACCTGGAGGCTTACTAGTACAACCTCAACTCATCCGAACTGGCAGTAAGTCGCACACAAAGGCTAGGGTGCTATTGAAGAATATATCGGATTGTAGCATCAGTTTGCCTCCTAGAAGGACATTGGGTGTAGGTGAGCCAGTCAATATAGTGAAGACCATGAACGTTACAGGCTCGACCTATAAGGATGGTGCTAAACTAGAAGCTATTGGAGAGGGTAACATGGAGTCTGAGAAGGTGTCGCTAGACTTCGGAGATTCTCCAATATCTGAAGAGTTTAAACAGCATATAGAAAAGAGAATTAATCAAGAGGCAAAAGGAGCATTTTCCTGTCATGACCTTGATATTGGATGTATTCCAGGAATAATGCATAAAATCACCCTGTTGGATCCAACTCCATTCAAAGAGCGCACACGTCATATATCCCCAGCTGACTTTGAGGATCTCAGGCAGCACCTGAAGGAGCTATTAGCCACAGGAGTGACTGAAGAGTCTGATAGCCCTTATGCTTCACCTGTGGTATTGGTTAGAAAGAAAAATGGTACCTTGAGGATGGTTGTTGATTATCGTAAATTGAACAACATAACCAGAAAAGACTCCTATCCGTTGCCTCAAATTGAGGAGACATTCCCTCTCCTATCAGGTAGCAAGTGGTTCTCAGTACTAGATCTCAAGAGTGGGTACTATCAGATTGAGGTAGAAGAAATGGATAGGCCTAAAACTGCATTCACCACACCCTTTGGAAACTGGCAATTTAAGAGAATGGCTCAAGGACTGACAAATGCTCCAGCAAGTTTTCAAAGAATGATAGAGAAAGTAATGACTGATATTAATCTACATGAAGTTGTGGCCTTCTTGGATGATCTTATAATATTCTCGGACACACTGGAAGAGCAAGAGGATCGATTGATGAGGGTGTTACAACGACTGTTGAAATGCGGATTGAAGCTCTCTCCATCTAAATGTAAATTCTTTCAGAAGTCAGTGAAATATTTGGGTCATCATATCTCAGAGAAGGGGGTGCTCCCCGATGAAGAGAAGATTTCAGCCATTACTAAGTGGCCACAACCTAAAAACATTAGAGAGCTGCGATCTTTTCTAGGATTTGCGGGCTATTACCGAAGATTCGTGAATCAATACTCACGCTTGGTGAAGCCGCTCAGTAATCTGTTGGTGGGACTAAAACAGTCGAAAGGATAGGAAAGAAGCCCGGATTCAAAGCCAGCAGCCATTGGGTAGGCGGTGGACCTCAGAATGTCAGAAAGCATTTGAAATTATAAAGGAAAAACTCACGGTTGCCCCTGTGTTGGCTTTCGCAAATTGGAAGCTACCTTATGTATTACACACTGATGCCAGCACTACAGGGCTAGGCGCTGCACTTTACCAAATTCAAGAAGGAAAACTGCGAGTGATTTCATATGCCAGTCGTGGGCTCACTAAAAGTGAACGGAATTACCCTATCCACAAATTGGAATTTTTAGCCCTTAAATGGGCAGTTTGTGAAAAATTTCATGATTATCTATATGGTGCAGTTTAAAGTAGTGACAGATAATAACCCTCTGACGTACATCCTGACGACTGCTAAACTGGATGCCACAGGTCATCGATGGTTAGCATCCCTCTCCCTGTACAACTTTGACATTGGATACAAATCTGGTAAAGCCAATATCGATGCTGCGGGTTGTCTAGGAGACCACATGATCCTGAAGAAGATGATGAAGAATTTTTGAAATATGAGGAGAGGGTTGCCAAGATGCTATCTCGTGTGAAGACAGATCAAGAAGGAATGGACACTCTATCTAAGGTAATATGTAAGGTGGCATTCCAGAAGCATGATGTCTCTATTTTGACACATATTTCAGAAGATTCGGGAGACTACGACACTCCCATTACACCTCATTCTACTTCCAAGTTTGAGTGCAGCCCTGGTGCTTTGGTGGAAATCTTACCTGCAGGAGGAGATGCTGTTCCAGATGATTTTGATGACCCAGACCTGTGGCCTGGACAACCCACCCTACCTGGGTTTACCCTGGGTGACTGGAGAGTGTTCCAGAGGGAAGACCCATGTTTATCCCAAGTCATAATGATGCTGGAGAGAGGTGAGAAATTTGAAGATCGAGACAGGAATCGGGAGCATCCAGAATTGCGATTATTCTTCAGAGAATGGCAAAAACTATGTCTTCAAGAGGGGGTACTTTTCAGAAAAGTGATGAGGAGTGGAGGACCACACCAACAACTTGTGATTCCAAGAAAATATCGTCAGAGAGCTCTGGAGGGGGTACATGATGAAACTGGCCATCTGGGTTGTGAACGGACCTTGGACTTAGCATGTGCACGTTTTTATTGGCCAAGAATGGCACATGGGGTAGAGCAATGGGTGAAGACATGCGAAAGATGTGTGCGGAGAAAAGTTAGGGCAGAAAAAGCAGCCCCCTTGGTAAATATAAAAGCTTACGCCCCCATGGAGCTAGTTTGCATTGATTTCCTCACCTTAGAGCCTGACGACAAGGATACACGAAATGTTTTGGTAGTCACGGATCATTTTACTAAGTATGCTCAGGCATATCCCACTAGAGATCAGACCGCAAGAACTGTTGCTGTTACCCTGTGGGAGAATTTCATCTGCCACTATGGATTTCCAAAACGAATCCATAGTGACCAAGGAGCCAATTTTGAATCTGAACTCATCTCAGAGCTATGTAGAATAGCAGGCACTAAATCCAGAACCACGCCATATCACCCTCGAGGAAATCCTGTAGAACGCTTCAATAGAACCTTAATAGAAATGTTGGGTACATTAGAGGATAAGCGTAAGGAACATTGGAGAAAATATGTTCGGCCACTAGTACATGCCTATAATTGTACTCGGAATGACAGTACTGGAATTTCTCCGTTTTTTCTCATGTTTGGAAGAGAACCTCGACTTCCAATAGACTTATGCTTCGGCATCAGTCCAGTGGGTCATAATGCTAAAACTCATCACCAATATGTACGAGAGTTACGTCAGAGGTTGAAATATGCATACGAGCTGGCTACTCAGGAAGCTGAGAAACATCAACTAGCCAACAAACGCAGATGGGATGCGAAAGTAATGCCATCCTCAGTGGAAGAGGGTGATAGAGTATTGGTCAAGAATGTGAAGTTGAGGGGCAAGCACAAATTGGCTGATCGGTGGGAGTCTTCAGTGTATATTGTGGTAAAACAAATTGAAGGTATACCAGTCTATGTGGTGAAGCCAGAAATAGGGGATGGACCCGAAAGGACGTTACACAGGGATCTACTGCGCCCCTGTGGATTTATTTCTGGAAGAGAAGAGGCTGATATTCACTGTGAACCATTCAATAGTACCAAGCAATTGCTGAAAAAGCAGAAGGAGGACACTGAGGATAGTATGGATGGCTCTATCATGGAGAGCGGAAGTTCAGATCCAGCTGAACTGGAAGAGAGTCCAATTACTGGTGAAATTCAGTCAAATGGAACATTAAATCCTAATGCGGAGGAGTTTCATCCAGAGTCATGGGAAAAGGATCCTGTGGAAGTTAGTATACCAGTAAATCATAACAATTCATGCGATTTGAACAGCTCAGTCAATGAAGAACAAATAGGACTTCTACCGTTACCTCAAAGATCGCAGAGACCAAGGAGACTGCCTAGTAGATTCGATGACTTTGAAGTGCAATTGCCCAAGGGGTTGCACAGCCACAACATATTGAGACAGTCATATTCAAGGAATCCATTAGAGGCGTGTATATCCATGCAGCAACTAAGTAGTATGATGCAAGAGATATTGAGCAAACAAACAGAGTTAATATATAAGCTGTGGACATAAATACCTGCCGGGGACGTCAGGTTTTAGGAGGGGACCATGTAACATACCTCTAGGAACTAGGGCAGAGAAATGTTGAATCATCATTGTGACATGAAAAGACTGACAATAGAGTGCTGTCTCTTTAAGAGCTGGGGGGGGGGGGAAGGAGATTCAAATTTGATTGTATTGAGCATGTGCAACATACAGATCACTGCTACAGTCTGCACAGAGTTTCTGCCCTGCTCTGAACTAATAAATATTATCTGTGCTGATTAAGGTTCTCTTTTCTGGAACCCTGCTGTGGACGACTTGGGAGTAATTGAACTGTGCCCTGTCAGGATATGAAGCTTTTCTTTCGGATAGAGGCTGCTGTATTGTGGATTTGACAGTTGAAGCAAAGAGCAGTACTGACGCCATCTTCAGCTCTAAATTCAAATGGACACACAGTAGGGTACAATCTGGGACTTTGCTTGTTCAGAGACTGCTTAAGGTCGGGTGCTATTATCACATGCTGATTCTGGTTGAAATACTTAACATGAGTTTATGACAAAGTTAAGTTTTCTCTTGTACTATATACATGTGTTTATATGAAAAATGCAAATGCTTAAGAAGTGAACAGATTTATTTCAGTCATTCATCCCAGTAAAGATAAAACTGTTACGCACTAAAGAGCGTGTGGATTCATTTCTGATACTGGGCTGGGAATCAAAGTGCAGGTTTCAGACACAAGGAGTCATAAAGAAATTTGAACTTCAAGGGTTACAAGGTGTTTTGTTGATTGAAAAGGTCACATGTCAATCTAATATTCATATAGCAGTCCCATCTCTCAGTCTTGGAACATTTTAAACTAAGTATGACATGGGGATTGCTATTCAGTCTCATGCAAAGAAAAGAATAAAAGAAGGATCCCGATTTTGCTGGTTAAATTGATGAAATAAGACAGTTAAATTTAGCTTCTCAGTCTCAGTACATTTTTGAAGGGGCATATTTAGCCACTTAGCTCTAATATAAAGAACAAATATTGCAAAAAATAATTAAAAAAAATATTCTCAAACACCAATAAAATATTTCAAAAGAGTAGCTACATAAAATAACACCCAATACATTTTTTTTATCATACCTGGGAACTTTTGATTTCCAGTCATTTTGAGATTATCATTGATTAGCAAGGGAAGAATGGTGCATATACACACACACAAGGGCCTTTTCGCATGGGATATGATGCAAATTAGGGGGAGGGGTCAGGGCGGGGAGGGGTGGAGTCGGCGGTGTTTTAACTGCCGGCAATAATGTTACTAACATTATCATTGGCAGTTGCGCGCCGAATAACTACACCTTTTATGGTGTCGCTATTCGGTGCGAAAGCCGGTAGCCGGTGCACCACTCCCCGCCCCCCGTTTTTGCAGGATTCAACAGGCCTAAATCTTTTAAAAACTGACCCTTGAGGGTTTTGTTAGAAATATTTTTAAGGTTTTGAAATGCAGCAGGGAGGGTTAGATCTTTCTGGTGTATGAAATTATTATCTGGCTCTGCTTATTTGTAGTCTACATTGGGGTGGAACTATTCAGAGTCAGCTCAGGGTGAAACTGCAGAGGGTCAAAGGAAAAAAGGTAACAGAGTATCTTTGTGAGATAAGGGATAAGTCAGTAAGCAATTATTAGCCAGGCAACATGTTATACTGGTACATGGAACCAAGGCCGATGGCCGCTTATCTTGAGTAGTAGAACTTCTCGGAACCGGAGACTCAACGAGTAGCGTTGGGTAGGACACCCCTGGTAGTCCATGACGCCAGCAATGATGACAGGATCCAGAAAAGGTGGTCCAAGGTTCAGGCTGCAGGTAACGCAATCCAGTAACAGTCCAGGTCGGGGCAGGCAGCAAGGCAACTTATCCAAAGGTAGGTAGCAGACAGAACAATCCAGTAACAGTCCAGGTCAGGGCAGGCAGCAAGCAAACAGGAACCAAGGCAACTTATCCGAAGGCAGGCAGCAAACAGAATAATCCAGTAACAGTCCAGGTCAGGGCAGGCAGCAAGCAGACAGGAACCAAGGCAACTTATCCGAAGGCAGGCAGCAAACAGAATAATCCAGTAACAGTCCAGGTCAGGGCAGGCAGCAAGCAAACAGGAACCAAGGCAACTTTATCCGAAGGTGGGCGGCAGGCAGCGTAATCCAAAAACAGTCCGGGTCAAGCAGGCAGCAAGCAGCAGGAACACAGCAACGAAACTCTCCTAACACACTTGTGGCCGAAGCAACACAGGAGAGGAGAAGCTCCCTTAAATAAGCCAGGTCTCCCGTGCTGCCCAGCACTTCCGCCGGCATCTGACATCAAAGGGGGCGTGGCCAAAGCCCCGACTCGCGCGGAGCCACGCCGCGGGGAACGCCAGCGTCAGGGAAAAACGCCGACGCTATCGGAAGAGTTCCGGGAGGTAACAAAACATGGGCAAAGGCACCTGTTATCCATTAGGGACATGCAATCGTTTTTCCCAAATTAGGCAATGTCAACAAAATTGCCTAATTCAGAATGGTTTGGGAGAAAAATGATAGAATTTTTTCTGAAATTACGGCTAAAAATTCATTTTTTAGTTAGTATGCGCTAACTCTCGTTAGTGCATGCTAACTCCCGATAGTGCGCACTAACCCGAAAATCAGGGCCCCTGAAAAAAAAATCCCGAACCGCGGGAAAAATGAAATTCCCGCGGGGGGGCCCTGAAACGATGCCCGACATGAAATTTTTACCCGAAGCACATCTCTATTATCCATGGAATGAGCAAAAAGGAATTGGATCTGCTCTTTGGTATCTGCTGGGGATTTCCTAATGACCCATATTGGCAACTGATACCCCCCAAGCCCACCTGCATTTTCCCTGGATAAAAGTCTGCATGCTCTGGATCCCTGCCAATTTATCCAGGTTAAATGGCTTATGAAAACTGCCCTCCCCATGTATGAGAGTGCTGATTGCATATGGTTCTGATGCCGATCAGCACAGCAATGCCCTGATTTACTACAGTACCTGAGTATAAGCCACTTTGAAGTGCCTGAAAAGAAGAATATATATGAAACAAAAAATGAATTTATATTAGTATTTCCCAACCCAGTCCTGTAGATACACCTAACTAGTCTGATTTCCTAGATAGTTGCAATGAATATGCATGACATAGACAGAGAGGGAGAGGCGAGAAGAGCAGAGCAGGTATACAAGGAATGTAAAATGTCACTAAAGCAAATTGAAAACATGCAACAACAAAAAATGTCATTTTCCAGAGAGAAGGCAGGCATTATTGGATGAGACAGCCCATTTGGGATCAGCAAGAGAGAATATATACTGGAGCGGCTGGAAGAAGAGCATCGTAGCTGGGAAGAGGAGGTGGTGAGGAAGAGCCTGATGGGGGTCTGCAGGGGCCAGTGGTAGGTCAAAGCCTTATTGGGGGATTTAAGGGGCAGTAGCGAATTAAGGCATTGGGGTAGGGAATTCCTCTTGTTGTTTTTATATATTGAATACTGTTGGGTAGTAGGGGTGTGCATTCATTTGCAACGTATTGGCAATTCACAATGTATATGCCATATTCGTTGTATTCGTGGGGGTCACAAAACATATGGCGAACCCCCACAAATATAACGTATCACTAACGAATAAACCCCCACCCTCCTGACTCCCCCAAGACTTGCCAAAAGTCCCTGGTGGTCCAGCGGGGGTCCTTGAGCGATCTCCTGCAATCGGGCCGTCGGCTGCCGGTATTCAAAATGGCGCCGATAGCCTTTGCCTTTATTATGTCACAGGGGCTACCGGTGCCATTGGTCGGCCCCTGTGACATAGTAAGGGCAAAGGCTAACGGCGCCAGTTTGAATACCGGCAGCCGACAGCCCGAGTACAGGAGATCGCTCCAGAACCCCCACTGGACCACCAGTGACTTTTGGCAAGTCTTGGGGGGTCAGGAAGTTGGGGGATTGTAGTAAATTAAATGTAAAGGGTTGGGATGGGGTTTTTTTTGGGAAACAAATACATATGTAACTAATGAACGGATCGGGGTCCGCCGAGAATGGATGCAACGGATTTGGGTCCCGACGAATACGAATACCGAATGGGACGAAGCCGTCCCTGCTGCACATCCCTATTGGGTAGTACTGATTTAAATTCATGATGGTGAAAATAGGTAAACCAGAATAGTTTTCAGAATCTATATACTAATATTTTCTCAGCAAGCAAATACAAATTCTGAACAAAATTTAAAAACTAATTACTTTCTTTTGGGTTTAAAAAAAACCCCTTCTTTGCTAGCATTGCAGCTTTAAACATGTTCAGAGGCTGTTCTAGAAACTTAAGAACTTGCACAGATGACATGAGCATCTGCTGTTTAACTGCTAAGATTTATCTCCATCTTTCTCCCCTCTATTCTCCTATACCAATTTACAGTTGCATCCCTTGTCCACCTACAAGTGATTCCGCGAGGCAAAGCAGCTACAATAGATATCTCCTCTCATGCTATTAATTCCACCCTGTAGCTGACAGAAAGCTTTTCCTCAAGATCTAAATTTGTTACATTCTCCGAGTTCCCCCGATACTGAACAAGAAAGCACAGTGCTGCAGAAATGCCATGTGACTGATTTTTGAGACACTTGACCTAGCAGATTAACGCCACATTAGAAAGGAATTTGATTGAAGCCCATGTCAATAGCAGGAACTGAGAAAAATCCAACCAGGATGTCACCTAAAAATAAATCCTGAAATAAAAACTGAATAAATTTGAACCCTTTGGCCTACTTTCCATTGAACTCCCAGTCACATTTGAGACTCTCTACTGGCTTACTCCCCCTCCCCCTCCCCCTCCCCCACCCCACCCCACCAAGCATGATAGCTATTAGCTAATTGATGTACCTTGCTTTCAAATAAAATATTTGGTTAGATTGAAAGAAGTCAAAATTCACCTTAGTTTTATCCATAAACATACAATTCTATATCACTAAAGAATTTGAGGAGCATCATATGGGGCTAACAGAACAAATAATCATTTCCAGTTAAGAATTTAATGGCACCAAGAAGACACCATGGCCATTGTCTCAAGCCACAGGACTGACGCCATTGCTTGTTCCCCCTGATGAAGGATTTTCACGAAACACGGTCCCGTGTTATTGTTATATGAAATATACACTTACGGAAGTATGATTATATACAGGGCTTTATACACAGAGCGAATGTCTAGGCCAGTCTGATAGCCCTCAAATTCTTTGGTGGTATAATAATTGTATGTTTATGGATAAAACTAAGGTAGTTTTTGGTTTGTTTGGTATTCTTTGAATTGATTCTCCTTTTTTGAATTCTTTTTTAACTAGATTGAAAGAAGACCAGAGTTCCATCAAAGGCACTGTTTATCCTCATGTTGGCCTCATGTTGTTTAGGATGAAAGAATCTCAGTATAATTCAAACACAATATGCCAGATACAATGGCTGCTGAAAGGTTGATTACACTGCTGAACTATGCTGTGTCAAGGAAGATTTTTAGTCTTTCTAGCACCGCATTCATTCTGCTGGTCAGCATAAATGTGGTAATGCCTCTATTATCCCCATTTAAATCTTATTTCTTAAATTCAATGACTAGAAGCATCTAATAATGGGCCATTCAGTCTTAATAAGGCTTTTTCATAAATGCATTTGCATTGAATATACATTAACCAAATATAAATATACAAAATCTTAAGCAAAGAGATAGGTCAAAGGTATCAATAATAGTTTTTTGAGTAAAAATAATGTTTTTCAGTCAATTGGCCACTTGAATTATTTGAAATAAAGGATTTAAACAATAATATACACGGTATATAAGAAAATCATAGGTATCTGTATTAGGATGCTTACTTATTTTTTTTTTTCTGATGTAAACAACTATCCTTTCCCCCAAGATGTTAAATTGCAATGCAAATAAGGCATCAAGGATATTAGAGCAGCTCTAAATATGACAAATGAGTGAAATGTTATATAGGAAGAAAAAAAAGGAGCAGAGATAGGAAAAAAGCAAGCAATGAATATCATTAGTCAGTTCATATTATGAGGGAGAGTTGTAATTTAGTCATGGTTGACTGTATTCTATTTCCTTTCCGTATTCAGACCTTTTCCCATATTCTGTGCCTTTGTGCAGTGAGAAGTCTTTGCATTCTCCAGGGTCTCAGGATATCCTTTCTTTAACCTAAAAGCACCTGCCTATTCCCTGTGTGGCAAGGCTTCTAATCTTGCCCAAAATGTAGTGATACAAAATGGCTTTCTAATTTCATGGTTGATGTGAGCAGAGATAATATCTTCTCACTTTCCCGTATGGAAATTATACTATGCAAACCTTGAGGAAGTTTGCGATTAAAGGCTCAGAAGTATCAGGGTACATAGGATTCCTTTAGATTGCAGGTGCAGGAGTTCAGTTAAAGTAACATTATGGATGCACAAAATTCCAATCGAGGCATTCTTGGAAATATGGTTACATTTTTGAAAGCCAAAATAACTACAGTATCATATTTTTTTTTAAAATAAAATACCATAGAGCACATCTGGGAGTGAGTTGCTACCACTCTATTCTACTGGCAAACTTTTTATAATTAAAAATCCTCTACTTTCAGATTAACTGAAGCCCTGATTGGAAGACAATCTATTTTTTATATTTGTGTCTGAAAAAATATTAGCAAAGGTTATAGATGTATATAGCATGAAACAGAAGGTAAAGGACATTTATTCATTCCTTTGATTTCTGCCTTCCTTGGTTTTTTACAGCCACAGTAGCTTACATCTATAATCCTGATTAAAGGTATCACCTCTACTAGGGTTGTGCATTTGTTTTGTTTTGTTTCATTTCTGTCTGCATGTACAATTTTATAAACGCAAGCATTCATTTATGCATGTATAGTAGCAAAATGAAATAAAACAAAAGAAATAAAAAGCAAAAAAAAAAAAAGATAAACCAAAATGAAATTAATTGAATACATTTTTTCTTGTGCACAATCCTAAACTCTACCCAACCACTCTGCTGGAGAGCACTGTTCTTTATACCAGCATTTCCCAATCAGTGTGCCTTCAGTCCTTATCAAATGTGCCACAGCAAAAAATCACCACTGCCTAATACTCAAATCCAGGCCAACACCTGGGCTCTGCTCTCAGCACCTTTCACCAACTAGAGACACCAGCAGTTGCTCTTAAATGTGTGGGAGCTGCTCTCTGAGAACATGTGTTATGCATGCTTCTTCCTAGCTATAGCATGAGCACTAAAGCGTGTGAATTAACGGGCAGCATGCATGGCACGAATAGCTGGGGTCCACTTTGTGCAGTACACACATTGCGCACAGCAACCCCCCCCCCCCCCCCCAAGCCTCCTCCTTTGAGTTCTTCCAGCCTCTGTCTTATCCCCAGGCTGATGAGAGAGGGAGAGCATGAACTGAGCAGCAGATGTGACTCATTCTGAATATTGGGAGCAGCACAGTGGAGGAAATCTGGCAGCCACGTGCGGCAATCAAGAGCCAGCTGCCTGCAACACACCGACTTTTCCTTTCTCCTGCACTTGTTTATAGAGGGAGATGGTCCACTGTGATGGATTCATGAGTGGCTCCGCCCCCCTTTTTCCCTTTGTTTTAAAATTTGGAAGAGAAACCAACAGGGCTTTCAGTGTTTTTCTAGCTCTACTTTTGGCCCTATGAGTCCTCTCTGTGTCCGCACTGCCTGCTTGGTAGAATTTGGTGTGCTACATAATATTTTTGTTAATGTAGGTGTGCCTTGGGCTTGATAAGGTTGGGAAACACTGCTTTGTGAATTCACTGGTAAGTGAGGTAAGTGGGTGAATCATTCCTGCCTGCACTGAGTTCCTTGTAGCCCAACATGGAATGAAATGAGAATTTTCCGAGCCAGCTAGAACTTTCCAGACTCTGAGAATATAGGGCTTGGTTCATCCAAACGGGACTTAGAAAAATATACAGTCACAAAATATTCATGAAAAAATCTGAATAAAAATAATTGCATCTATATTAAAAATGTTGCAACTTGGATTGGGGGGGGGGGGGGTATAGCTAAGAAGTGCCACATTCAATGTTTCCTCTTTATATTTGGTTTTAAGACAGCCCTCATTGGGGCTTGCTCAATACATCATCAGCCTTATTAAAATATGCATGAATTTCATTATCCCTTTTCCAATGTGCAGGTTTCCCCTGAATGACATTGGTAATATTTGGCATAGGAGGAAGATTCACATGTGCATGCTCACTCTCTGATGTTAGTATGGAGGAAGAGCATGAATCCAAAGACAAATGACCACACTCTAACCCTTTGATGTTGGTATCGATGCTGCTGGAGAAATTAGAGATTATGAATACTCTGACAGGACCCACAATGAGCATGCTTCAGTGAATACATGCGTGTTAATGAAAAGGCTTGGGGGTAACCTGCACGGAGCGGCAGTTACTACCATGGGAAGCTTGCTGGGCATACTGGATGGACCATTTTTAGTCTTTTTCTGCCGTCATTACTATGCTACTATGTTACTATGTTAGGTCAACCACATTGGTGCTCTGTTATTCAGTAGTGAAGAATGCATGCCCTGTATTGGAGAGGATGTCAGAAACACTCAACATGTTATGCCAAAGAGCTGTCACATAAGATGGAGGAAGTATTTATTGGCATTATTCCCCTGAAGCAGAAAGCTGTGTCTTTCAAATCATGGGTTGTGTAGGGTCTAGGGAGAAGACATTGTTATATAAGGATCCAGACACTTCATTGATGGTATTTCTATGTAGCAGCCTGGTGGATCACACGATTTAGATTTCAAGACCCTGTTGAGATAAGAACAGGTTTTATTTGCAAATAAAAAAAAATGAGCAAAAAATGTTTTTCTGAATTTGGGTACAGGACCAGTGATTACATTACATTGGGCATGGGTGATGAAAGAGTTGCTGCTGAAGCTATTAGTGATGCCATAAGCCCTAAATATGAAGGACCCAAATATCTATCATTGAATTTTTGAATTGAGTGTTTCTCTCTCTATATATATAAAGTAGTGGAATTATTTATTTGGTATAGTTTTTTTCTACCTTGGGACCATTTTGATTAGGCTGTATGAAAGAGGTCCATATATGCAAAAGAGACAGTCCTAGTGTAAAAAGATGCTGTAGGAGCATTACTGGTTATCCTAAGTCATTTAATGTAGATAGCCTTTATTTTGTTTGCTTAGACATTAGAAGAATGGTGCCCAGTTATAGAGAAAAACTCCGCTAAACCACAGAATTAGGGCATCTGCTTTATCAGAATATACCTGTCATCAGTTACTTCAAATCACTAAGAGGCTGATTTTAAAAAAAGAGGAATACCTACATTTAGGCACATGTTAGATATCAAACTTTGGAATCTAAGGGCCAATTTCCAAAGAGTTTAGGTTCTAACATTTAGAATAAGGACCCTAAATTGGATCTTTTGAAAATTTACTACAGCTGAGGTCCTAAATTTAGGACCCTGGTTTAATTAGGACCTAAATTTAGGAACCTAAAAAGTTGATGGTTTTGGGAGCAGAGTTAGTGCAGAGAAGCAAATTAGCAGCTTAGCATTGATTCTCAGAACTAGGCAACTAATCTAAAAGCCTAAATATAGGCAAATGAATAACAGGCCTAAATTTAGGACCTAAATTTTAGTTCTTAAATTTATATGAATTTTCAGCTAAAATCTTAGGGGCTGATATTCAGAAAAACTGAGCTTCTAGATTTAGGAAACTAACCCCCTCATTTATCAAAATGCGTTAAGGTGTTTTCGCATGCGTGCCACTGTAGTCTTGCAGTTTACTTCTAATGGTCTCCTCTATGCTTTGCCCATACTCCAGCCTCCTTGAGGCCATCTCCAGTCAAGGTTCAACTGCTGCCGCTGCCTCATGATGTCTCATGTGCTGTTCCTGATGCTGGTGTCTCATCTCAGCCTGCTGCCACCTCCATGTGCTGTGTCTTCTCCTGGGTATCATGCATCCATGCTGCTGTGTCTTCTCCTGGGTCTCATGTGTCAATGCTGCTTTGTCTTCTTCTGGGGTTTCTGCCTCCATGCTGCTGTGCTCTTTGGTCCTGTTCATCTGCCTCCATGCTGTACTCTGCTGCCTTGGCCCTTAGGCTGTCCCCTTAAGTGCACTCTTTCAACATAGACTGGCTGGGCCTTCACTTGAACTCTGCTGTCTTCGCCCTTAAGCTGTCTCCTTGAGTGCACTCTTTCAACATGGACTGTCTGGGGCCTTTGGGTTTACAGCACATAGTTGTGCTGTTATTAGCTCTAACATTAGAGCTTTACTGTAGCTACTGGGGTGCCTCTTCCACTTTCTATGTTCTTTGCTGTAATCATGATTGTGCAAAAAGGATAAGATACAAAGCCTGTATATGTAATGATGCCATATCTAACAAAGTATGTAGAGGTCTACATGCAATGTGCTGTTCACTTAATTTACAATGTCGTGTGCTATTTACTATCTTGTCCTTGCAGAATGTGATTACCAAAGACATTGACTGTTTTGAATCTGTTGACTAGATTTGTTCAGTAAAAAACTGGTCACAGGTTAGAAATATGTGACATTTGTTTAACATTTTATCGTTTAGCTGTTATTAATGTTCCCTGTATTAGATAAAAGGAAATGCCGGTTTCCTGCACCACTCAGTTGATTGTAAACCATTGTGATATGTAAAATCGAACATCGGTATATAAAAACAAACAAATAAATAAATAAATAAATATACATTTTCTGGTTGTGTTTTGTCATTGTGTGGTTTTGTCTTAAAGGTTAAGGCGGTCAAAGGTATGGCCTCCATATGATCTTGAATGCTAGTGTGCCCTTGCACATTACAAGTAGACACTTATCTGACAGGTACTACTATATGGCCTATGCCATACAACTGAAAGCTCAGTATATGCCCACGGGTTGTGGCCAGTCTTGGATTCCCTTTAGTTTCACAGGGCCCATCAAGAATCCTTTTTGGGAGATTATGTACTCCAGAAAGGGCAAGCTGGATTTTTCAAACAGGTGCTTGTCCAATTTCGCGAACAGATGGTTCTCCTGAAGACGTTGAATTACAGTACGAACATCGGTACGGTGTGTGGCCAGGTCCTTGGAGAAGATAAGAATGTCATCCAGGTATGCCACAACTTTGATGTACAAGAGATCCCTGAAGATTTCATTAATCATTCGCTGGAAAACTGCAGGTGCGTTACAAAGGCCGAAGGGCATCACTAAATATTTGTAATGTCCATCTCTGGTATTGAAAGCTGTCTTCCAGATGTCATCAGGGCGGATATGCACCAAGTTATAGGCTCCGCGTAACTCTAACTTGGTGAAGATAGCAGCTCCATGTAGCCAATCAAACAATTCAGATATCAAGGGCAAAGGGTACTTGTCCTTGAGAGTGATCGCATTCAGACCTGGGTAGTCGATACATGGTCACCACTTCCTCAGGCATACCTGGGGGGCCACTTCCTGAAGACAAGACTGATGACAGGCGGAGCCCCATTCTGTCAGCTGGAAAGACCTCCAATCGAACTTGGGAGAGTGACGTTGGAGCCAAGGTCAACCCAGAACTACTGGGTAAATGGACTTCACTAGAACCAACAGTTCATTTTCTTTGGATTGGAGAGTGCCAGTAAGAAGTCAAACTGACTCTGTGGTTAAGGAGACATGACAGGGTAACAGTTCTTCATAGAATGAAGCAATACACAAGGAAGTCTCGAGAGGACGGGTTTTGATACCCAAGAGTTGAACCATGTCTCTAAGGATAAAATTACCACCTGCTCCGGAGTCCACCAGAGCAAGGACAGGAAATGATTGAGTGTCCCAGACAATAGTAACAGGCATGGATAGTTGAGGGGCTGGGGACATTGCACCCAAGTTCAGGACCACAACTGAACTTAGGCCGAGAAGTTTCCCGGACGAACTGGGCAAATCTGTAGATGATGGCCGGGTGCTCCACAATACAGACACAGGCCTGTTTGTTTCCACTGGAGGCGCTCTTCTGGGGACAGACGCCCATGACCCAACTGCATGGGTTCGTCGGTCTCAGCCACAGCAAAATTCCTACCAGTTGTAGGGTTGGTAGCAGGTGGCGAGAGGGAATGGACCCAAGAGGGTTTCTTGGGCATCCGATTCTCCCGGTGTCACTCTTGGAGACGGTGGTCAATTCGGCCTGTTAGATCGATAAGATTCTCAAGAGAGGAAGGGAGCTCCTGAGCTGCCAACTCATCCTTTAGTTAAGGGGAGAGCCCGTCCAGGTAGATAGCTTGCAGGCAGTCCTCCTGCCAAGCAAGTTCAGACGCTAAAGTCCGAAATTCAATGGTGTAGTCGAAAAGGCTTCTTTGGCCTTGTCACAGGTGTAGTAGACTAGTACTTGCCACAACATGCCGCCCAGGATCATCAAAGGTTCGCCAAAACACAGTCACGAACTGAGACAGTTCCCATAGGAGTGAGTCCGATCGCTCCCACAAGGGAGAAGCCCACGCCAGCGCCTTCCCTTCTAGGCGAGACAAGATGAAGGTGACCTTGGTTAATTCTTCTTGAAAGATGGAGGGTTGAAGAGCAAACTGCATATAGCACTGGTTAATAGAGATGTGAATCGGAACTGGAACCGGTTCCGATTCCGGTTCCGATTCACATGTGGTTTTTTTTTCATCAGGCCCGATCGCGGTTTTGTTTATCGACTGCGCCCGAGCCGATAAACAAAAAGCCCACCCCGACCCTTTAAAACTAATACCTTAGCTTCCCCCACCCTCCCGACCCCCCCCCAAACTTTTTACAGGTACCTGGTGGTCCAGTGGGGGTCCCTGGAGTGATCTCCCACTCCCGGGCCGTCGGCTGCCACTAATCAAAATGGCGCCGATGGCCCTTTGCCCTTACCATATGACAGGGTATCCGTGCCATTGGCCGGACCCTGTCACATGGTAGGAGCACTGGATGGCCCGCGCCATCTTGTGCTCCTACCATGTGACAGGGGCCGACCAATGGCACCGGTAGCCCCTGTGACTATGTCACAGGGGCTACCGGCGCCATTTTGATGGCAATTGCATTGCGGTATTTATCTCATGCGTTAGGGCTTTATAGCACGCATTAGGTCGTTATCATGCATGTTAAGGCCCTATCGCAAAATGATAAATCACCTGGTAAGTTAGCTGGATAAGACTTACCCCTGGGTAACTTACAAGGGATATTCAAGAGCATGGCTATGTTGCTGGATATCCCTGAATAAATAGCTAGTTAGCTGGATAAGTCTTAAGGCAGGTCTAACTTATCCAGCTAATGTAACTGGATAAGTTTGAATATAGCTACTTATTCAGCTATGCTAGCTGGATTAGTAGCTCCAACCTGGAATGCCCATATCCTGTCCACCACTTACCTGGCTAATCGGATAAGTTATCTTTTTTTTTTTTTTTTAATTTTATATTTATTGAATTTTATAATAACAAAAACAAAGATAACTTTGCATTAGTAGTACAGCAAAAGATTAAACACATAAGAAATATGTTCCCTTCAGTATATTCATTAATATAAAGGAAAATTTACTTTTACATTTTCTCAAGAAATATATGGGAGAGAGATGGAATACTAGAGGAGAAATTTAGGAAAAAACAAAACAATCATAAAGAAAGGCTCTCTATCATTACCATCTTTCAATCTTGCGCGAGTATTTTTATGATAGTGGGTTGAGCTTCTTGGCGTTAATGTTCAGGATTGTAAAAAACATACACATTTCCTGAGTATTTAATTACGCATCTAGCTGGATACCTCAGCAGAAATTCCGCACCCAGTGTATGAGCCTCTGGGCGCATTTTCAGGAAATCTTTCCTACGTAACTGAGTTACTCTGGATAAATCAGGAAATATTCGGACAAGCCCTCCCAAATAGGTAACATTTAACACTTTAAAGTAATATTTCATAATCAATGCTTTGTCATATTCGTAATATAATAAAACAAACAAAACCGGTCTTTCCAGTACTTCCAGACCTGAACTTTCTAGATATTCAGAAAATTTTTCAAAATCACCCATAGCCCCTATCGGGGATATCTGGATTTGACTTTGTCTTTGTTTCAAAAAGAGAATTTTCTTCGGCGTTGGTATCATCTCTTCCGGGATCTTCAGAATTTCCTTTAGATATCTTTTAAATGTTATTAATGGTAGTTCGCCGACTACCTTAGGGAAATTCAAGACCCTTAAATTCAGTTGTCTTAGATAATTCTCCACAGTCTCAAGTCTGCGCATTGAGACTGCTTGTTCTTTCAGAGATATTGCACTTAGTTCAGATAACTGTTTTAAGTCATTTTTCACATGTTCTAAATTATTTGTTTGTTCTTCACTCTCGCTTTTAAATTGACTTTCCAAGGAAGATATTTTCATGGAGTTTTTGTCCGTTTCACGGGTGTACTCATTTACTACCCTGTTCATCCCAACTATTAAGTCCCATAAGGACTCCATCGTAATTACAGCCGGTCTTTTTACCTGGAGGGGGCTTCTCATACCACCCATAACTCCACTTCCTCCTTCTCCCATTGATGGTCCTTGGGGTATTCTCACAGCAACCTCCTCGCTCCTTGCTGAGATCTCCGGGGTCATGGAGGGGGGTGGTACGCTCCCCTGATCCACCGCCTCGTCGAAGCTTCCACCCAACTGAGACAAAACTGCAACGTCATCTGCAGGCGACTCAGTATGCTCGGTGGGGCTTGGAGCGGTAGCCCTCAGCTGCTCTCGCGGTGTTGGAGGGGTCAATGATACTGCCCCAGATGGTGACAGTTCTCCTTTACCTGTCCCGCCAGCGGGGCTCAAGACCCGAGTTTGAGGTAAGGGTGTCGCAAATTGCGGGATGACTCGCTGACCACTCAAAAGTGAAGGTTCCGGTGGATAAACCCTCACCTTGCCCTTTCTCTTGTGAGGCATTTCAAATTAGAAGAAATATTTAATCGCGGCAATAGGAAAATTCTAGGAGCGTCCGTATGTGGGACCGCTCAAGGAGCCATCTTGGATCTCGGATAAGTTATCTGGCTAAGTGGGGGCCCTTGGCGGAACTGGATATTCAGCTACCACCACTTAGCTGGAAAAGTCCCTACTTATCTGGCTAAGTAGCACTGAATATTGGCATCTAGGAGAGGGGGAGCATTTGGTAGAATATAAGTAAGAAGACCCTTTACTTGGGAAAGCTGGGGAGAAGCAAAATGCTTTAAAATCCTGCAGCTTTATTCTGAGTCACATTTCTGAATTTGTAGTAAAATATTCAATGATTTGTCTATTGAATTGTGAAACCATTGATCCCAAAGATCCAAGTTAAAGTTATATTAGGAGAAAGTTTAATTGGAGAGGAAGAATTAATATCTGAAACTTCTAGAAATTCAAGAGAAGCAATACGTTTAATAATCCTTAAGCTTTTGCATGAGATGTTAGATTGGAAGTAAATAATTTGAAACACCATTTATTTATATTGGATCTGATTTTCTCTGCACGACATGAAGATTGTACCATATATATCACTCTTGTGAAAAGCAGCGTGTAAATACGCTACTGTGTAAATAAATAAATCAGACATGTTTTGGAATTAGTGCTTTTGGAGTTGTATGGACTTATTTCTGGGACTTAGCCCAGGAAAACTTGATTTTATGGAAAGAAATGGTTACCTTGACTTTGAATGTGTGTTTAACCATGGTGCACTATATCATCTAATGAGGCCACTTTTACAAAAAGAAGGATGTCTGGAAGTCTATCATTCAGTGGTAGTTCTCAAGTCAGATCCTTACATTGACTTGCTTGCTGGAGAAAAGATTAGACAGTATGCAGATTAGATAACATATATATTAGTTTGGTTACTCACTTTTGCTAAATATGTTCTAAATGAGGAATAGCTTATAATGGATCAATACATAATTTAACATTAAATAATTATATAAATTACACTGCCAATTAGCTAAATTGGTGCATATAAGATTCAAAATCAAACTAGTCCAAAACAATTAATATTTAGTTAATAACTTTGCATGGTAGGATCATCATAAACTAACACATAGCAGTATTTAGATTAACACATCTAAAATCAAATTATTTAATTATTTATACAATAGAAGAAGCTCATCATAAATTAATATATCCTTAAAAATTAATAATTGATACATAAATTAATAATAGTATTTAATAAAATCTTTATAAATTAGAGAATATGAAATTATTCAAAGAAACTGAAATAGAAAATACTCCTGGAGAGAGTAATTTTCTGACAGCTGGTGTAGGGCCCCAAAATGTTTACCCCATACACCCCTAAAGTAGTTACTTTAGGGGTGTATGGGGTAAACATTTTGTTTCATTTTTCATTTTATTTGGGTTTTTTTTCCCCCACATATTTTGTTTCATTTAATTTTAATTTTGTTTCTTTAGTTTTAAAAAAGAGATACATATAAACCCCTCTAAAAAAACAGAAATAAAATAAAATAAAACAGGGCCTCCCAAGGCCTTCTGTGCCCACCACCCATCCCTCCCACCTGGAAAAATGTTGGGGCGAGGATACTCCCCAGCCCCCACTTAACTATCTGGGGGGGGGACAATCCACAAACGAGGCCTAGGCCCAGGTCAAAGCCTTGGTCTTACAAAAACCTAGGCTATGGTAGGTCACTGTGATCTCAGCCTAGGCCCTACATACATAAGGCCCAGGCTTGAAGGCCTGGTCCCGATGCCTTGGCCTAGGCCAGATGCTGGAGCCTAGTCTGGATGCCAGGGCCCAGCTCAGAGGTGGGGTCCTGATGACCTGGCCTAGGCCAGGGCTGATGCCAGGGCCTTGACCAATGTCTGGTCCTTGGCTTAGGCCCAAGCCTAGTGCTGCAGCCCAGCCTAGAGGCCTAGTCTCAACACTGCGGCCTTGGCCCAGGATCAGGCCCAGGCCCAAAGACTGGAGCCTAGGCCTTGTAGGTCCTCTTCCCTTGACTTCTTTCTTCTGTCTTCAAATGATGGTATATGTTTGGGATGCACTGCACTCCAGTAGAGGGTGCCATTTTGGTGTACAGACAGGGTCTGGACCCTGGTGTTGGGTATGGGCTCAGGCCTTGGCCTAGCATCAAGACTGGGCCTCCAGGCAAGGCCCTGGTTTTGGGTATGGGCCCAGGCCTTGGTCTAGGCCAAGACCTAAGCATTGGGACCCGGCCTTCATCCAGTCCTGGCATGGTGTCTAGATTCAGGCCTTGGTGTAGGCTGAGGCCCAGGCATTTATTTATTTTAAAACTCTTATATACCTCTTAATCAATGGAGGTAGGCCTAAGCGGTTTACAAAATTAAACATACATAATTAAAACTCAAGTTGACATAAAAACAAATAAAATACATATACAAATGCTTTAAAATACAAAACTGGTGAAAGAAGGTGCAGGACAGGGAATTATTTGTAGGCAAGTGTAAATAAGGCATTAGGATCTGGCCTCCAGACTGGGGCCCCTATGTAATGGGATTTAGCCTTATGCTGTGGCATGGTTGGTGCAGCCTAATAGACAAACCTACTAGGTCCACACCAACAGCTGGCGGATGTGCCCTGAGCTAGGATGGAGCTGGACCTTCACCAATACCAGTCCTGTACCCCGCTGGTTGAGCCTTTGGGCTCCAGAGATTGGCAGGACTTAGGCAAGTATCTCAGAGGGTGGTCAGTAGGAGAAAGTCTGGGGCCAGGCTGAGGTCAGGGCAGGCAGCAATCAGACAGATACCAGGTTCAAGCCAAAGGTCAGGGCAGGCAGAAAGCAAGGTGTAGTCAAGGTCTGTAGCCAGGGCCAGTGCTTGGGTCTGCTGTTACCCTAGGCTATGATGTCAAAGCATCACATGTTTTCTCTCTCTCTTTCTCTCCTGCCCCAATGCTACCGCCAATGGCTTGAACACCAAACGTGCAAACATACCGCAATCTGAAACAACAGCAATTCTATGTTCTGCAGGCTGCCTCTCAAACTAATCAAACACATTTAAAAACGCCAGCCTTCATAGTGCTTTGAAGCCCCTCCTACTTCCAGCACTCTAGCCAATCGCCTAGTATGCCTAGAACTCCCACCGGCCCTTTCCATAGCAGGTGTCAGTGGCAGATAGCAGACAAGAGAGTAGTCCGAGTCTGTAGCAGAGGTCAATACCAGCAGGTAGACAAGAGAGAGACTGACATGGCAAGGCTGGGGCAGGACAAGGCAAGGCATGTCAGAGGCAGGGCAGGCTGGACAAGCAAGGAAGGAACAGAGCATGGCAGGGGCAAGGCAAGGAAAATGGCATGACAAGCAACATGTACTGCAAGGTGCAGGATGACCTGTTGCTGAGGTGAAGTTGGAGAGCATGGACGGGTCTTATATACCCAACCACATGATGTCATCTGTGCCCGCCGGCATCCCTGCTTCCCGCCACAGGGCCTTTAAAGAAGAAGCAGGTATGCACAGGTGCACCTAGGGGATGGCATGGCATGACCAAGGAGATTATGGCATTCTTGTCAGTTTTCAAGGTGAGTGCGGGCTGTAGAGGGGCCATCCCGTGGCCGGCCAAACGTTACAGCTTGTTGTGAAAGGTTTTGATGTCATTAAACAATTTTATTGAAATCCACTTAGATGCTGCTACCGGTAGTAACAACTACTTGGAGTGATTTAATATGATGGGCTGTCAACTCACCTCTTTTGATTGGTTTAGGTTTCTCAATTTTTGATAGGCTTAGACCTCTTTTTAATTGGTGATTGACTGTTGGGGGCATTTAAACTGAGTGACAGACGCACTCAAAACATTTGTCAGGTGAACGCTGTGGATACACTGTCTACTAACGCTTGTTGGGTGAGTTGATTTCTAAAAACTCTTTCCTTGAGATGTTATTCATATGAAGCTGTAGTTACAATGATGACTTTTATTATTACCCACTAGGCAGAGTCTTAGTTTAATTAGAAGCGAGACTGTAAACCTTTCAAAGAACTGCACCGGCTTTGTATGACAGCGTGATTAAATGTAAGCACTTTTGTCCAGAATAAGAATTTAATTCTATTTAGAAATGTAAACTATTATAATGGTTTTATACATATTTTTTATTACGCACATTCGCTTGGCCTCCTAATGCAGGCACTAGATGCTGAAACGCTGAAGTGCTGGGGTATATGACAGTGAGGCATTTAATAAATCCAGACCCGGTCAGAGAGAAAAGCCATTTTCAGGCGATATTTTTCTGCTTAATAAATTACCGCAGCTGTGACTAAGGATCAGGAGCATAAAAGGGTTACAAGCAAAGGACATATTACTAGCGAAATTCATCATTTGAACTATCAAGAATTATGTTAAGAGGAAGTTAACACTAAACAATATTCGTTACTGTGTATGGAGCAACCGTAATGATGATGAACCCTTTCTTGTGACTGTTCAAATCATGCCCTTTAGAGGTTTGTAGGGCAATGATTCATTGTAAAGTAGAATTTTGTTCTTAAGGATATAATTTAATGTTGTACAATTTTTCTAATGTTGTTTAAGTAAAAAGTTGTTTAAATAAATATTTTTGTAATAAAAATTGTAAAAATATTGCTGTTCAATGTATATTATCAATGTGTGTAGAACAAGATAGGAGCTGCCCTGTTAGTTGTATTGTTACAATTTTATAATAAGCCATTTATATGCATAAACTCATGCTTTTTAAATGTAAATGATTTTAAAATTCACCCCTAAAAGCTTTATTAAACAGGCAAGTTTTTAATAAATGGTGAAATAAGATATTGGGGTTGATATACAAACCCACAGAATTTCCCATGGGTTACAGGCCTGTCTTTGCGAAAGTTTGCTATGGATTCAACTACAATTTGTAGCAAACATTTGCAAAAAATGTATCTACAGAGTCAGGCCAAAAAACATAACTACATCTCATTGACGTGTATCTTTTTTGTTAAAAGTGACTGGTGAAGACATCTTTGTTTTCACTGAATTCTGAATTAATGTGCTGCTTTCCATGGTATTGCATCACATCCACCTGCTACTAGCAGCATGCAAGTGAATTTCAATAAAATTGCTTCTTGACATCAAAACCTTTCACAACAATTATAAAAATATAAAATAAAACTCCTTTGCTCAACAACATCTCCCATCTTCAACAATCCCCAATCCTGTATTAGTAGATTGGTTCTTAAATAATGATCACATTCTGACTGCTATTAATTAATCTTTCATAAAGAGCCAGGCTTTTGACTTTTTCTTGAGCTTCAGATGTTGGCATTTTTGTATGTTTCTGGGCATTTTGTGTGTTTTCCATGTGTAGTCCCATTTTGCAAAATAAAAGTGCATTTTCATACATAGACTTTCATAGACTTTCATTATGGGACTAATACAAAAGAATGCCCGATTATGTATTTTGGAGATTTTTGCCTTTTTTAGTGTAGAGGTAACATGAAAATCCTCACTTGAGGATCATAGAAAGCGAGGGGGATCATATTTCATTAAATGGTCGCAAAGTTATTTTGCTCTGTAATCTTATTATTTGAATAATTTTAACTCCTTGTGTAGCACACGCAGGGTTCTTCACTCCCTCTTGTATTTTCCTGAATTCTTTCCACTCGTTAGACAGCGCCGTGTGGGCACTTCTCTCACCTTTAAGTAACCTTCCCCAATAACAACAAACTTCTTGTTATCTTTATGTTGTATCTTCTTTGTTTCTCCTATCAGTGCACTTTGCTGGGATCTCTTGCTAGAATTTGTAATTGTTTCATGATATCTAAACCTTTCACAACAATTATAAAAATATAAAATAAAACTCCTTTGCTCAACATCCCCCATCTTCAACAATCCCCAATCCTGTATACAGAGGTATTACAAATTCTAGCAAGGGATCCCAGTAAAGTGGGATGAAAGACCTCTCTTCCAAAGGTTTGGTATGCTGACTCTCAGGTACTGTGGGTTATCAGTTCCAAGAGGAAAAAATATTAGATAACCTCAAAAATTAAGCAAGAAGCAGGAAGGGTGGAATAAAATTTCCATGCCTCCAACATAAGAGAGAGCTCAAAACAGTTAATGCAAAAATAATCTTCCTCTGCAGTGGATCACTTTCACTGTGTATGCTTATTAGGAGGCAGCACAAGCAGGTCTTCCTTACCCCACATCCAGCCCCGAATACAGGGACACCCCACTCCACTGCAACAAGGGGGATGGGCTCTCTCAGGGAAATCTAAAACATTGGCTTAAGAGAGTCCAAAACAAGTTTAAAGGCAGTTAGATGAGTCAACGGAAGGCTGACCCTGAAATGGGAACTTTCATATTCCTTTCCCGTAAATTAGAAGGAAGAGCTCTTACTTCAACGAACTCCAAACTAAAATCCATGAGGATAGCGGGTGCTGTGGGATGATAAGCAACTAGCACACTCCATTTGCATGCTCCCACATGGGGGAGCAAAACCCAAACCTCTCTCACTTATTTCCTCATTGAACCTCCTCAGCTTAATAGTACACTCCTTTAGTAAGGGGAAAGCAAAGGTTCCTTACATAATGTATAAGAGGGAGAGAGAACATGGAATTCTTTGTACTATTTATAATATGATTTTCTGTACTCATTCTAGAGTCAATCACTACTCCTAGTCTTTGAACTGAAATGAGCTACCCTCTATAGTTAGAGATGTGCAAAAGATAGACCTTCTAACCCTGAAAAACATTATATTGCAGTGCTTGCAGTGAGGATTAATGTGTCCATGAAAAAAATGAGAACTTTCTGGTCACTCTGCTAGACCTCCACTTCAAAGGTCAACTGGCTGAATTTGTGGCTAAAAGTAAATTTATTAGACATAGGGCCTCATTTTCCAATATTGCATTGGTAACACAGTAGGGGGTGTTACCAATGCAAATGAGGCTTCTTTCATGCAGTGGAGAAACATCACCACACACAATGTTTTCCCAGTGTGTGATGATTCTTTGGGTGTTTCATCACAGTGCACAATATTTGCCAGTTTTTCATCACAGGCCACAATAGTTCCAGACAGCCTGTTGAGAGAGAGAGAGAGAGAGAGAGAGAGAGAGAGAGAGAGAGAGAGAGAGAGAGAGAGAGAGAGAGAGAGAGAGAGAGAGAGAGAGAGAGAGAGAGAGAGAGAGAGAGAGAGAGAACCTTACTATAGTGCCTATGCCTTAGACAGGTATTTTAACCCCTATGGGAGGGCCACCTACTAACTCGGGGTGGGGATTAGGTATGAGCGTTGGGGGTTGGGGGCCACTTTCGCATTCCACATGAGACCTACGGAAAGAACAGTGGTCTCTAGTGAAGATTTGCTGGCCGTCGGAGTGAGGAAACTGACTCCAAGAAGAGATTTGGGCTACATTCTCTCCACCTAGCTTGTTGTTGCCCAGGTAGAGTGTCCATCAAGCTAGGTGGAGAGAACGTTGCCCAAATCTCCTCTTGGAGTCAGTTTCCTCACTCCGACGGCCAGCAAATCTTCACTAGAGACCACTGTTCTTTCCGTACGTCTCATGTGGAATGCGAAAGTGGCCCCCAACCCCCAACGCTCATACCTAATCCCCACCCCGAGTTAGTAGGTGGCCCTCCCATAGGAGTAAGTCTCTCTCTCTCTCTCTCTCTCTCTCACTCACTCACACTCACTCACTCTCATAACCCTTTACTTGCCGGTAATGCAAATTTGAGGGTTGTAGTTATCAGCCGCACACGATAAACTGGTTCCTGCTTTACATATGCTCTACCCCCTGAATACCAAATTACTAATTTGCATTCGCAAATCCTGTTAATGCGAATTTATCGCATGTGGTAAACTGCTTGGAAAATGAGGTCCATAGCCTTTTAATCTCGAATGAATAAAGTGTGTAAGGTAACCTTTGGACCACCAAGAGGGAAAGAACAACAAAGGAAAATTCCAGGGCTTGGAATAAAGGGCATCAGTGCACAGAGTAACTGTAGTCACTCATCATCCAATATTCTGTAATTGGCAATGGGTGTGGCAGTTTAATTTTAATTTCTATACCAGAAATTTCATCAGGAATCCAGTCTCAAATCACAGCCTGCTTGCCTGACATTACTGCCTGGATGTCCCACTGCCACCTTAAACTCAACATGGCTAGGGGCGATGCAAGGGTATTAGGCACCCTAGGTGAAACTTCAGCTATGCCACCCCCCCCCCCCCCCCGCCTCCATACACACAATTAACTTACATACATGCCGATACAGTACTCTGCGCTCCGATGGAGCACACTGTTAACCTGTCGTTGGACGCGCGTTTTCCCTTACCCCTTACTCAGTAAGGGGCGGAAAACGCGCGTCTAACCCGCCGAACCTAATAGCGCCCCCAACATGCAAATGCATGTTAATGGCCCTATTAGGTATTCGCGCGCGATTCAGAAAGTAAAATGTGCAGCCAAATCGCACATTTTACTTTCAGAAATTAGCGCCTACCCAAAGGTAGGCGCTAATTTCTTCCGGCACCGGGAAAGTGCACAGAAAAGCAGTAAAAACTGCTTTTCTGTGCACCCTCCGACTTAATATCATGGCTATATTAAGTCGGAGGTCCCGAAGAGTTAAAAAAGTTAAAAAAAAAAAAAAATAAATAAATTTGAAGTCGGCCGGCGGCTGTCGGGTCGAAAACCAGATGCTTAATTTTGCCGACATCCAGTTTCCGAGTCCGTGGCTGTCAGCGGGCTCGAGAACCGACGCCGCAAAATTGAATGTCGGCTGTCAAACCCGCTGTCAGCCGCCGCTCCTGTCAAAAAGGAGGAGCTAGGGACACGCTAGTGTCCCTAGCGCCTCCTTTTGCCCGTTTCTACCGCTAGGCCTCATTTGAATACTGCATCGCACGCACAGGCGAGTGGCCTGTGCGCGTGCCGGGAGAGCGGGCGTTTGCTCGTTCTCCCGCGGACTTTATTGAATCGGCCTGATTGTGCATTAATGTAAATAATGAAGTCTGTATTTATAACAGAACATTTATTTGACATGAAAAGGCAAATGATAATGTACAGTAACATAACCAGTCTAGCTTCAGGCAGAATACTGTAGATATTCAACAAAATAATGGTACATTCTATATGATTTTTATGATTTTAGTTTTTTTATGCCTTCTAGAATTTTTATATTTTGTTTTAAATTTATTTAATGTTTTATTGTGTATTTTATGTTTGGAATGTTCAATTGTTTTATGAAACTCCAATTAAATTTTATACCATGTAAACCGTTGAGATGGTTCATCTTATCGACGGTATAGAAAATCTTATAAATAAATAAAAATAAATAAAATAAATAAACATAAACCAAGGCTATACTTGTTGCTCAAACACAACAGAACAATTTACAGTATAGAACAGTCAACAGGACAATAAAAAATATAGAATATTCAATCCAAATGTAAACAATTTGTGCTACACTTTATACAGGATCTGTATTAGAAAGACTGCACTTTAGAATTTTACTTTCCTTGCTTTCAGTTTAGCAAATGTAGAAATACGTTTCTTCAAGTCAAGGTTTTGTGCAATTTCATTTTCTATTGACAAGGTGGCCAGCCCAACAAGTCTTTCTTGCATCATTGAGGAACGGATATATGTTTTAATCAACTTTAACTTGGAAAAGCTTCCCTCAACACTGGCCACAGAAACAGGAAGGGTTAAGAGGATGCGGAGGGCAAGAAATATGTTAGGGAAATTATCTGTGAGTTTATGTCTGCATATAAAGTTCAATACATCTTGTGGTGATGAGCTCTTCTGAATTTGTCTTGCGATGGCTTGCAATTCACTGCACATATCAGAAGCAACAATATCTTTGGAATCCCCATGTTGTAAAACTTTCTCCAATTTCAATTATTGTTCCAGAATTTCTTTTGATGTACTGATCTGCAAACTGTGAATATTGCAGAGGAAGCCAACCCAGAACTAATTTCATTCATCTGTGTGAATCTTTCCTCAACTGATAGTATTGCTGTATCAAGGACTTCAAAATAAAAGTTCACTTTGAAGTTTTCCTCAGCACTCTGAATAGGATTATCATTAGGGGTGTGCATTCGTTTGCAACGTATTGGCAATCCGCAATGTATATGCCATATTTGTTGTATTCATGGGGTCACAAAACATATGGCGAACCCCCACGAATACAACGTATCACTAATGAATAAACCCCCACACTCCTGACCCCCCAAGATTTGCCAAAAGTCCCTGGTGGTCCAGCGGGGGACATGGAGCAATCTCCTGCACTCAGACCGTCGGCTGCCGGTGTTCAAAATGGCACTGATAGCCCCTGTGACATAGTAAGGGCAAAGGCTATCAGCGCCATTTTGAATACCGGCAGCCTTGGGGAGGTCAGGAGCCCCCCCCCCCAAGACTTGCCAAAAGTTCCTGGTGGTCCAGCGGGGGTCCTGGAGCGATCTCCTTCACTTGGGCCGTCGGTTGCCGGTATTCAAAATGGCGCCGATAGCCTTTGCCCTTACTATGTCACAGGGACCGACCAATGTAACTAATGAACTAATGAAGCATGAAATACTTTTTGCAAGAGCTTATGCCTCTACCTGCGAGGTATTGCCAGATGCTAGGTACACTGTTAGGGTACACTGTTAGGGTAGTGTTGACAGCAATTTCAGTTAGTGCATCATAGATATCACCTAGTTGATAGCGAAGAGGTTTCAGTGCATGAATTCGACTTTCCCATCTTGTTTCACTCAATGGTTTCACTGTAAGAGCAGGCACATGGCGCATTAGAACTTCCCAACGACGTGTTGAAGTAGAGAAATACACATAAACATTTTGTACTAGGCTAAAGAAAGCCATTGCTTCCAAGCAACATTTAGCAGCATCACTAATGACCAAATTCAAAGAATGTGCACTGCAGGGAACAAATAAAGGCCGTGGATTAATGTCCAAAATTCTTCGTTGTACACCATTTTCTTTCCCTTTTATATTGCTTCCATTATCATAGCCTTGACCATGTACGTTTTCAATGGGCAATGACATATCTTCTAACTGGCGAAGGACAGTGTCTGCCATTATAGCACCATTGGTCTCTTGAAGTGGCACAAATCCCAAGAAATGTTCCTTTATGCTTACAGGTTGAGAATTATCAGGGTCTGAAGCAATGTCCACAAAGCGAAGGATCATGGTCATAAGTTCAACATGGCCTACATCTGGTGTACAATCTAAAATGATTGAAAAGTACTTGGCAGTATGAGCAGATTTTAGGATTTCTTCTTTGATAGCATTGGATAAAAGCTGAATCAGTTCATTTTGTATTTCTTTGCCAAGGTAGTGGACATGTGTCTCAACATTTCTTATCTTATGAAGATGTTCATCCATAAGTGAATCAAACAAAGCTAGATATTCTACAAATTTCAGGAAGTTTCCATTACCAGGTGTGTGCAATCTTTCATGTGTTCCCCGGAAGGCCAGATTTTGCACACCAAGAACTCTCACCAAAGCAATCAGTCATTCCAAGATTTGCTGCCAATACTTTTCTTGTTGATTAATAAGACGCAAATTTTCTTCATCAATTGTTTTCATGTTTTTCAATCGCATTTCAAGTTCCCTCCACTTCTGAAAGTTCTCCAATGTTCACCACTTCTCTCGTGTAAAGCTAGAATTGCAGATATGTTCTTCAAATCTTTGGAACCTTTCTTAGCAAGAGATGATGCACCAGTGTTAATGGTAAACAGCATGCAACAAAAGCAAAACACAGCCACGAACGGGGAATTTCGTCTCCATTGCCAAGTCTCCTTTTGTAATGAACTGTTGAGAATTTGATTACTATCTTTAGGGAAATCAAACTGCAGAACTTGTTCTGGTCTGTGTTCCACCAAAATTTGTCGCATATGATCATCGCTTTTGGATAGTAAATTGACTCAAGTAGCAGGATCACCATAGTTCAACTTCATGGCATGTTCTTCTTCACATCTTTTAAAATCTTGATCCTTTTGGACCTCACTTGGTTCGTCTTCTATATTTTTATGTTCTTCAAATTCTACTTCAGATTGTGAAACTGTAGGCAAAACAGTCATCTCTGCTTCAGTCTCAGACAGATCCCTTGAACTACCTTCTTCTTGATGCTGTGGATGAAAACATTTCAGCAAGGAATCTTCTTGCTTTGCCTGTTCTTTTTCCCTGTCAACCTTCCATTTACGATACTGTGCCCCTGACAGTTTCTTTCTTTCTGCCATAATGTCACGTGAACTGAAAAATCTAAATTTTGTGTTTCTAGATTTTTTTTACTATGATATGCATATTACATTTAAATGCACTGACCAAACACTTAAATCCGTGTAAAATAGATACTCCAAACATATGTAGGAAAACTGCCATACCATACTAGCACTAACTTCCAGGGCTCAAACAACAAAAATCCTATCTATGCTAGGTGCTAGATATATCAGTACATCTTCTACTGGAAAACAGAACAAGTTGGATTGCTTTAGATCCCTACACAGAAAACAATAGCAAAATACTTCACCTTGGTCATGCATAACACAGACACAGACCCTTACCATATGCAAAATAAGTGACCGCAAATTAGAACTCAAAAACTGAAATGGAAACTACAAGTAGTCAGACTCTGCATGTAGTGCAGTACTGCATGTAGTGCAGTGCTCCTACCATGTGACAGGGGCCGACCAATGGCACCGGTAGCCCCTGTGACATAGTAAGGGCAAAGGCTATCAGCGCCATTTTGAATACTGGCAGCTGACGGCCCGAGTGCAGGAGATCACTCCAGGACCCCTGCTGGACCACCAGGGACTTTTGGCAAGTCTTGAGGAGGTCAGGAGGTTGGGGGGTTTTATTCGTTAATGATATTTTGCATTCGTGGGGGTTCGCCATACATTTCGAAACCCCACGAATGCAATGAATAGGGACCTATATGTTGCGGCTTGCACATTCGTTCAAAATGAATGCACATCCCTACTGGAAGGGTGTCGATGGTTGTGGGAAGAAACTGGCTTGGTAACGTGTGCAGAATTTTGTTATTCCAGGAGTGAAAAATACAAACATAAAAGATGCACATTCCCAAAGCTGACATATTGCTATCACTAAACAGAAAATGATTGGTCAAAGCACAGACACATACACACACACACACCCTCAAATACACACACACACACACATACACCCTCACATAGATTCCCTTTCTCTATTGCACATACCCCTCCCCCTCACATAAGCTCTATCTCTCTCTGGCAAACATGCTCTCCCACTCAATACCCCAATACCTGCTCTGCTCGCTCCTTCAGATGCTTCTCCAAATTTTCCTTTCTCAATCTCAGTTACTCCCTCAATCTTTCCCTATTGTCTTCTACAACCATCTCTTTCTCCCTCCAGGCCCTATCAGAGTCCCTGTTCTTTCTCTTTCTCCCCTTAGGGCTATTCCTCCTCCTCTTTCTTCCCTCAGGGCTATTCCTCCTCCTCCCCACCCCCCTACCTCCATCTAATGGCCCAACCATTATTGTCCTGAGATTCCACACCCCCCCCCCCCCACCAGCAGAGGAAGCATTAGCTTTTTTTTTTTTTTTTAATAATGTTTTTAGAGCCAAAATGTACCTGCAGGCTGGATCTGGTGGTACGGCTAATAGGGTGTGGACTGCGATGTGGAACAGGTCTGCGTGGGGGTGGCCTCTTCTTCACAGGCAGTGCCCTGCTGCTCTGCTCCTCCTCCAGTCGAGTGCGTCTGCGCACTGAAGGCTGGCTGAGCAATCAGATCGGGACTTGGGGGAGGAGGTCGGATGGGTTTGTTGCTCTCGGCGCCCAGCACCCGGCGCCATGATAATTTATTAAATGTCTTCGGGGCAGGCTGCCGGCAGCTCTGCTGGTGCCGTGGCAGCGGCTCTCTTTAATTTTTATCGGGGCAGCTGTCGCCCCCTGGGAAGCTGGCGCCCTAGGCCCCCGCCTAGTTTGCCTAGTGCTTCCACTGGCCCTGAACATGGCTAAGACTGAGCTCCTTATCTTTGCCCCCAAGCCCACCTCCCCTCTTCCTCTTTTCTCTATTTCTGTGGATAACACAGTCACCCTCCCAGTCCCCTCACCCGTAACCTAGGAGTCATCTTTGATTCCTCTCTTTCCTTGTCTATACATATCCAAACTCTGCTAAAATGTGCCATTTCTTTCTCTATAGTATTGTCAAAATCCATCCCTTCTTTCTGAACACACTACCAGAACTTTTATCCACTCTTATTAACTCCCACTTAGACTACTGCAACCTGCTCCTCACAGGTCTCCCAGCAAGCCATCTCTCTCCACTACAATTTGTTTGTGGCTTTCTAGTGGACTGAGACTGGATTTGCTGAGAAGTTGCAGTTTATACTTTTTCTACATTAACTGAAGATACCTCTAATAAACTATTTTTTCATTTGGAGCACAATCTTTGATGTGGACAGTGGCTTTCTGGAAGTTCCTGTGTGTGTGTCCTGTGCTCAGTTTGGCGCTACAGAATATCTGCCCCCAGCCCACGACCCGGCTGACAACTGGTTTCCTCACATTGGGTGAGTACCCCAGGCCCGATGAAAGGAGAGTGATATTTGTAAAGTGCTGCGTACATGGAGTAGAGCTGTAGAAATGTTAAGTAGTATTCGTAGAAGGGTGTATTTGACCAGCTCTTGCATGTGCTACCGTTGAATCATATAACTGTTTGTCAGCTAACATTGGTTCCAAGCTGCTGGTTCAGTACTGCTAGTTCTATAATAACAAACATTATGACAAATTTGTCTACCATGAATGTTTAGAGACTTACATTCATCATACTGAATGAGTAGCTGATAATAACAGACAATGTCCTGCAGATACCTTGTCGCAGGAAAGAAGAATAGCCTGCAAACAGTGACATTGCTGATGATGATAATGAATGATGATGATGATCAAGAAGGTCAATATTGTCATTAAAGTTGAGAACAATCAGACAGCAGGACAACAGCACTTGTGTTTTTTTTTTTTAATTTTAATCAATCTTATAGCATCTCTTCCTGTGGCAAATAAAATAAACTGCTAGACTCAGAACTTGGTAGATATTGCTGGAGAAGGCATGCTTTTTCACTGCATGCTAGCATTTCCCATTCTTCCAGCTCAAAGTCAGAATCGGTTAGCTACTATAATATCAGTTGGCTGGACTGGCTGCCCCATCTCCACCACCACTTCCTCTTGTTGCCCCCACCATTATGTCTAACTATCCTGTCATCTCTACTGCCTGCTATATTGCCACATCTCCACCTTTTCTTGTTCTTCTTGTTCTAGTTGTTGTGAGTTCTCGGCAGCCTAGTTAAATTTTGGTGTTATGACTCCTGCCCGCGGAGCTTCTCCCCGCGAGCAGGCCTCTTACCTCCCACGTTGCCTGTTCCCCGATGCGGCTGATGCCGCTGAAGTCGGGCCTTCATTGCGGCAGGAGCCACGGACTTGCTTGTTTCCCAAGTGGCCTGGAGGCCATCTCTACTGCCACGCTGCTGCGGCCCGGACTGCCGCGGACTTGTTCCTCTTCCACGGCCTGGAGCCACGAGATAGCTGGGGTCTTCGCACGGCAGGGAGGTCAGCCCTGCCAGTGCCTGCTCCCATCCTGCTGCCTGCCTTCAGCGGCATGGAGCCGCCACTGCCGGAGCATGTTCTGCGGCCTGGGGCCACCTTTGAGCTCTCTCTCGTGGCAGGAAGCCACTTGAGCCTGCTTACCTTACGGCACAGATGACGCCGAGCTGCCTTTGTTCCTGCCTGCCTCTAGGCACGTGGCCGTGCCTCTTCACAAGATTTAAAGGGCCCACAGCCATATATGCCCTTGGCCCCACCTAATGACTGTTTCCTGGTTCAGCCCTATATAAGGGCTTCTCCTGCACTCCTGTGTTGCCTTGCATTGGAGTTCTTCGCTCCTGGAAGTCTCATCTTCCAGCGCTCCGTCAGGTTTTTGTTTTTCGTTGGAGCTCCATGTCTCGTCTTGCTTCCTGAGTCTTTGTTGCTTCTTGGTTTTCTGATGTTCCATGTCTTCATGTTTCGAGGTTCCTAGTCCAGGCTTCCTGATGTTCCACTTCCTGAAATTCCAGGCTTCCTGATATTCCACTTCCTGATGTTCCGAGGTTCCGCTCCTCCTTCGCTCGTTCTGAGTCCTCCTGACCCTCCAGCTCCTTTGGTTCTCCAGATGACATCTTGTTGGGGTAAATCGGTCTCATCGGCTCCTGTTCTCATCATTGGAGTTTCACCTCAGCTGGATTCCCTTCCTGCTCTAGTCCCGTTCTCTGCCTGGTCCATGATCACCCTCTTCAGGTTGTGTAGGGTGCGCTACAAGGACAGGGTGGTCTGTGACCAGCTCATTGGGTCTGCCCGTGTCGGTGGGCTGTGTAGGGCACCCTGAGAGACAGTGCCAATGTTCGAACCTTCCAAGCTTCTCGTCTCGTGCAGAGTCTTCCAAGTTCCTCGTCTCGTCCAGGGTCTTCCAAGTTCCTCACCTTGTCCAGAGTCTTCCAAGCTCCTCGTCCACATCCAGAGTCTTCTGGTCCATGTCTTGAGTCTTCTGTGTCACAAGGCCTCCGTCTGCCCTCATCCTCATTCCGGCCTGCTGCTTCTTGCCGATACCCAGCAGCAGGTCCAAAAGGGCTGGGAACGGTTGGAAGACTGTTCACTAACCAACATTGCGTTGTTGGTCTTCCAGAAGTATGCAGGTCCGGCAGAGGGTCAGACTTTGTCTTCGCCCATGCTGGGACATGCCTCGTCAACCCTTGGTGCTGTCTTGGATTCTTCTGGGATCGTGCTGAGGCCCAAGGGCACACTATCTCCTCAAGTTGGGATCGCTCTCCTGGCGGTCCTCACATAACATTTGGTTCAGACAGCAAGTCTAGAAAATCTCTCTCCCTGGTTGGTGAATGTGGCAACATATTAGATTAGTCCCAAATGGCAGAAGTATAAATTTAATTTTGGATGTAACTGGCCTCTATTGTACTCACACAGAGTTATTTTTAGTTTTGAGAATGGTTTCAACAGACTAAAGGTATACTGATGGGGGTCATCAATGGCCCCATCAGTAGCTTGTTTGTAAGTCAGTTGTTGTATGGATCAGTCTGTATATATAACAGGCTATGCAAAGGATATCATCATTTGGAAATGTTTTATTGATGCTATATTTTTTATTTGGCAAGGTCATTTGATAGTTGATGAGGTGGATCAATGAAAGGGATATTAATTTGAAATTTGAATTCCATTACCATTAGAACCAAATTTCCTTTTTGGATTTATTGATATGTAAGGTTGAGAACAGTTTGGTAACTACCATATATAGAAAAGAGACAGATAGGAATACCTTATTACATTTTTCTAGTTTCCACCTAAAGAATTGAAATGATAATATCCCAATAGGGCAATTTTTGTGTTTCCATAGACCATGTGCCACAATTGAGGAATATTGGATAAGAGCGGTGGAGTTATCATTGCAGTTCTGAGCGAGGGGTTACACTAACAGAGTTATAAGAAAGTCATATAAGAGGACTTTATATGCAAATCTGAAAAACTTGCTACTTACTGGCCAAAAATTATTTACAGATTTGAATGTATAATTCCATTTTCTAATCATATTTCACAGATTAAAATTATTATATGAAGACACTGGCCGATTTTGATCGATGATGAAATATTTAAAGATCCTCTTATTTTTGCATTACAGAGAAATAGAACATTGTAGGATCAGTTAGTGATGTGAAGGTAATCGGGAAGTGACAGATCAATATATATATAGGTCCTGTTCGATTTGTCCATATGTTCAACAGATTTCAAAGTGTAAAAGTCCATCAATGATACATGAGTTTAGATTAAAGGGACATATAGTCCAGCTTTGCATTGCACCCTAAATATTTTCTAGCCTATCTCCAATTACAGCATTATATTAAAACTCTTCAAGGGGCTAACTTAAAGGAAGCCTTCCAGGAGCAACTTGAAGAATTTTTCCAAATAGAGGAAAGATTAAAGATGGGGTTTTCACATATCCACAAAGCTCTTGTGCTTTTGTGCTGGTGAGCCATCTCAGTCTCTTCGACCACCGCACCCAACGCTGCCGACCGACTCTCGCTCACTGCCTGCCCCGAGGAGCTCCGCAGCCGCCCCCCAGTCCTGCGATCGGCCCACCCTGCCTCCACCCGACACTTGCCGGCCTGCAACGTAGAAAACTCCGCCTACCTCTGACATCAGCAGAGCGACGAGGGACCATCCTTTAAAAACCACGCTGGTGAGCCGTAGGCACCCCGCGCCGGGCGTCGCACGCCAAAGGTGCGTGACAAAGGGGCCTGCCCCTTTGTGCGCCCCTTAATGTTGCTCCTTCATTTGTTTTAAAACCCATCAGCACGTCTCTCAGCCCATCCCTCCCTTCTCTCCCTCGGAGCCTACTCCCTTCCCCCACCCCTGGACCAAATATTCCTCCAACTTCCCGCTCTCCTCTCCCCCATCAATTTCCCACTGCCCTCAAAACAGCCCTCCAAACTTCACCTCACCCTCTCCCTCCTCCCACACCATGGAGGCCTCTCCTATCCCCAAGATCACCTACCGTCCTCTCACCCTCCATCTACCTTTCAAATCCTATTCCTCTGCCAATACCAGATCCCTCATACCCATATTGATATCCCCATTGACCTAATTCCTTGGTCTAACAGCCTTCTCAATTATCCTATTCAACGCCCAATCACTCGTCAAAAAAACCCCTATCCTGACCGATATGCTGACTGACCGGAATACTGACATCTGCGCTGTCACCGAAACCAGATTCAAATCTACCGATCATGTTCTCATCAATCAACTTTCCTCCCACCTCTATGACATTTTCTCCATTCCTAGAAGAAAGAAACATAGAGGTGGCATCCTCCTTGCCACCAAGAAAACCTTGAACCTTCGACCACTCCCTCCCTATCCGACTCCAAAATTGAATTTGGCCTATTCAACCCTTGCCTCCAAATATGCCTGGTTTACTCACCCCCTCGCCTCCTAGAAAACCCCTCCCCCCTCACTGAATTCATTGCCAAATACATAAAATTTGACTCCCCAGCCATCATCTTAGGCTACTTCAGTCTTCACGTTGACTCGATCCCCATCTCACCCAGCTGTGAAGCCATCCTAAACTCACTGGATGCTATGGGCTTCAAGCAAATTATCAACACCCCCACCCACAAAGCTGGGCACACCCTTGACCTCACCTTCATTAATTCCTTTTTTCAACACACAGAGCTCACCTCATGCTCACGTGTCCCCTGGTCTGAACATTCCCTTCTAAAATCCTCACTATCCTTAAACAGAACCCTCACCCCTCCCTCCAACCACACCCCTGTCATTCAATACAGAAAATCATGCAACCAAGAAGACCTTATCTCCTCATTTAACACAGCCTTAGTTGATCTTGACTGCTCTAATCCAGACCTTGCCATGAATACCTGATCTAAAATGAACTCCACGATGCCAACAAGCTGTGCCCCCTTGTATCTAAACCAATCAACCCACACTCACATAACAATAAACTCTGGTACACCACCAAACTCAAAAATCTCAAGCGCACCCTAAGGAATACTGAGAAATTTTGGCGAAAGAACCCTTCCCCCATCTTACTCGCAGCCTACAAATCCACTCTTCACAAATACAGAACTGCTCTCCAAAAAACCAAACGGGATTTCTACACCAACAAGATTCACAACTTCCTCTATGATCCCAAAGTCCTGTTCTCATACGTATCTGAGCTCACCAAACAGCTCACTCCCCCCTCTATTAATCCTGAACCCAACAACAAAAGCAACACCCTCGCCAAATACTTCAGTGACAAAATCTCCAACATCATGATGAACCTTCCACCTCCTGACTTGGACCTCCACAACCCCTCAGTCACCATCAACACCTCTATTACCACCTTTGACTCCATATCCGCCCCCCAAACCGAATCCCTCATCAAGAAAATAAAACCTGCAGCCCACCCATCCGACCACATTCCGCCCAACACCCTTAAATCCATCTCCTCCACTATTGCCAAAGCAATATCCGACATCATAAACTCCTCCCTCACCCACGGAACTGTCCCCATTGTCAAACCGATTCTAAAAAAACCCAACCTCTCCCCCACTGAGCCCGCCAAACTCAGACCCATTTCCAATCTTCCTTTCATTGCCAAACTCCTAGAAAAAACTGTTAACATCCAGATTTTTGAACAACTCAAAAACCACAACATTCTCTTCCCCTCACAGTTTGGGTTCCGAAAATTGTTTAACACTGAAACCCTCCTTCTCTCACTCTCTGACACCGTTATCAAAGGCCTTGACACCGGCCACCAATACATCCTGGCTTTGCTCGACAATTCTGCGGCTTTCGACACCATTTGTCACAAAACCCTCTTATGCAGACTAGCTGAGGTAGGCTTTTCTGGCTCAGCCCTCAATTGGTTCAAATCGTACCTTAACATTTTTTCCTACAAAGTAAAAGTAGACAACCATGAATCCCTTCCCATCAGTCTCACCCGCGGAGTCCCCCAAGGCTCCTCTCTGTCCTCCACCCCCTTCAACATTTACATGTTGCCCCTTTGCCGTCTCCTTTCTGACCTGGGCCTAACCCACTACATCTACACCGATGAAGTCCAAATCCTCATACCTATCCACAAATCTATCTCTGCTTCCCATCAAACCTGGCAAAACCACCTAACCTCTATTAATACCCTTCTCTCGAACCTAATGTTAGCCTTGAACACCTCCAAAACTGAACTCCTCCTTCTCACACATGACCTTCCTCCTCCTCCTCCCTCCCCCCTCCCCCCCTTCCCCCCTTTTACTCCACCAAGCACGAAGCCTTGGCGTCACTCTGGACTGCAATAAGAACATGCCATACTGGGTCAGACCAAGGGTCCATCAAGCCCAGCATCCTGTTTCCAACAGTGGCCAATCCAGGCCATAAGAACCTGGCAAGTACCCAAAAACTAAGTCTTTTTCATGCTACTGTTGCTAGTAATAGCAGTGGCTATTTTCTAAGTCAACTTAATAGCAGGTAATGGACTTCTCCTCCAAGAACTTATCCAATCCTTTTTTAAACCCAGTTATACTAACTGCACTAACCACATCCTCTGGCAACAAATTCCAGAGTTTAATTGAGCGTTGAGTGACTAGTTTTAAATGTGCCACATGCTAACTTCATGGAGTGCACCCTAGTCTTTCTATTATCCGAAAGAGTAAATAACCGATTCACATCTACCCGTTCTAGACCTCTCATGATTTTAAACACCTCTATCATATCCCCCCTCAGCCATCTCTTCTCCAAGCTGAAAAGTCCTAACCTCTTTAGTCTTTCCTCATAGGGGAGCTGTTCCATTCCCCTTATCATTTTGGTAGCCCTTCTCTGTACCTTCTCCAACGCAATTATATCTTTTTTGAAATTCGGCGACCAGAATTGTAAACAGTATTCAAGATGCGGTCTCACCATGGAGCGATACAGAGGCATTATGACATTTTCTGTTTTATTCACCATTCCCTTTCTAATAATTCCCAACATTCTGTTTGCATTTTTGACTGCCGCAGCACACTGAACTGATGATTTCAATGTGTTATCCACTATGATGCATAGATCTCTTTCTTGGGTTGTAGCACCTAATATGCAACCTAACATTGTGTAACTATAGCATGGGTTATTTTTCCCTATATGCATCACCTTGCACTTATCCACATTAAATTTCATCTGCCATTTTGATGCCCAATTTTCCAGTCTCACAAGGTCTTCCTGCAATTTATCACAATCTGCTTGTGATTTAACTACTCTGAACAATTTTGTATCATCTGCAAATTTGATTATCTCACTCATCGTATTTCTTTCCAGATCATTTATAAATATATTGAAAAGTAAGGGTCCCAATACAGATCCCAGAGGTACTCCACTGCCCACTCCCTTCCACTGAGAAAATTGTCCATTTAATCCTACTCTCTGTTTTCTGTCTTATAGCCAGTTTGTAATCCACGAAAGGACATCGCCACCTATCCCATGACTTTTTACTTTTCCTAGAAACCTCTCTTGAGAAACTTTGTCAAACGCCTTCTGAAAATCCAAGTATACTACATCTACCGGTTCACCTTTATCCATATGTTTATTAACTCCTTCAAAAAAGTGAAGCAGATTTGTGAGGCAAGACTTGCCTTGGGTAAAGCCATACCCAAAATATTTATCAGGTCCACCCTCAAAGACTGCTACTACATGTACTTAAAAAACTCCAACCCCTCCTTCACAAAACCGATTTCTGCACAGTCCTCCAAGCAGTAATTTTCTCCAAAATTGATTACTGCAATGCTCTCCTTCTTGGCCTCCCTGCCTCATCCCTCAAACTCTTGCAGATGCTCCAAAACTCTACTGCCCATATTCTCACCAACTCTCGTAAATGCAATCATATCACCCCCATCCTTAAAGACCTACATTAGCTTCCTATCTCATCTAGAATTCTATACAAGACCCTCATCTTAATACACAAAACCTTATACTATCCTGACATGCAATGGCTAAACAATTCCCTACACTTTCACACTCCTTCCATACTCACCAGATCCTTCAACACCGGCACCCTATTCATACCCCCCGCCAAACATACACACCTTAGCTCCACCACAGACCGTGCCCTATTCATCGTCGGCCCCTATCACTGGAACTCGATACCCTCTGACATTCGTCTAGAACCCTGCACCCAAACCTTCAAAAAGAAATTAAAAACCTGGCTCTTCAAACAGGCCTTCTCATAACACATTGCCACTCCTAATCGCCGACCATTTTCCCCTCCTCTGTACATACCCCTACCCCTACCCTGTACATACTCCCCCCCTCGAAAGTTATGATTGTACGCTTTGTTATATTTCTACAGTTATCTTTTTCTCTACCTTTCACCCCTCTCCTATCCACCTGTCTCTTCCCTCCTCTTCGTTCTTAGATCCTCATATTTAATCAATTAATTGTTTTATTGTAACCTTTCTTCCATTTCCGCTCCCTTTGCTTCCTTTGTTTTATGTAAACCGATGTGATGTCCATTCGAACTTCGGTATATAAAAGTGTTTAAATAAGAAAATAAATAAATAAATAAAGGTTAATTTTGACATTCTGCCGAGCAAGTGGCAGTCTTAATTGCCAATTGCTTTGGATGATCTTTAGTTGGCCTTTGCTCATATACCACAGTTGTTGGAGGATGCGAATCTTAGGGAAATGTAATATAAATTCTTGCATAGAGCTTACTTATTACCCACATGGCTTTGCAGGGTTGGGGGGGGGGGAGGGTCTTGACTCTGAGCTTTGCATTAAATGTTGACAGACCAGAGATATGCTGGGTCATTGCTTTTGGCTCTGACCTATTATTCAATGTTTCTGGGACAAAATTTACATATATTTTTTCTCTCCCCTGGATCAAAGGCTGTTATTTACACCTGATGGGGTCCTTTTTGATATGGCTACATCCCTTTCAGAAAGAGGCAAGAGGCCTACTCTTTTATTAAGAAAAGCCTGCCTGATAGGGAAGAAGTAAATTCTTGCAGTTTGGTATGATCAATCTTTGCCTTCCTTTTGGAATTGGAGGAATAAAATACATAGATTAATGCAAATGGAAAATCAGACCACAACCAGATCCTATAAGAGTAAACTTAAGCTTATTGCAATATTGGACCTGTACATTCAACAACTCTCACCCAGGGCTAGGAGTGAGGTGATAAATTATCCTTAATCACATTTTTATATGACTGATTGTTATTTTTATTTGATGATATAAATGTACTTTGTTCGGTTGGTCTAAATCTATTTTTTTTCTCCCTGAGTAAGCTTTTGAAACTTAGACCTATATTTATCAAATTGTTCTAAATATTGTGGAAATAGCACCCAAGATAAAAAGGGATGTGGTTAGGAGGGAGAGAGAGAGGCTGACATATAAGTTAACTATGTATACCACTGTAAGAGGGGCACTTGTAACTCAGGATGAGGTTTGTGGGGTGGGGCAGTTTTGGAGGGCAGTTTTACATGCCCAGTACGAACAGCGCAGTTGCCATCAGTAAAAATTTTATCTGATTTTGAGTGATGAAAGGTAAACGAAGAGTAGATTTGTACAATTTACTCTCTATTTAGCTTGATTGCAGCTAGGCAGATTGTGCATCATGTTAAGTAAAGAGAACATTGTACAAATCTACTCTTCTTTTACCTTTCATCACTCCAAATGACTGTAAATCTTCACTGATGGCAAATCTGAAGTTTGTATTTATGACTGTGCATGTAAAACTGCCCCCCAAAACCTACCCCACCCCACAAACCTCACCCTGAGTTCATAATGCCCCCTCATACAGTGGTATAAAAAGTTAAATTAAATTATTAGTGAGCCTCCACAAAGGCTCTCTCCCAGCCCCCCCCCCCCCCCCCACCGAACTAGCATTTGCCATAAAAAATGTTTTGGCCAATGATGCACAGAAATAAGGTGTAGTTATTTCCGGTGTTAAAATCTGTGTTACTCTATTGCATGCTATGTTAACTGACCCTCATTTCCATTTACTCCTAGCACTCAAATACTAATTTTAAATTTGCTTATGCATTTTGCGATGCAGTATTTATCGCGCGCATTAAGACCCTAATGCAATTTGATAAATGGCACTGTCAGGTAGGGGGTTGGTGGGGGGGATTTGGGAAACAGCCTGATTAAGTAGAATCTAAGAGATTGCTATCATTGTACTGAAGATGTGTTTCCTACACTCAGATGTAATTTTTGATATGTAATTCTATTATTGAAATCACGATGGTATGGGCCGAGGGAGGGGAGGGAGAGTTTTGAACAATAAACTCACAGGTTTCATAAAATATTGCTCAAAGTGTATAATCCACTATTATTTTTCTGAAGTTCACACAATATTGCAAATTTCAAACTCCAACAATGAGCACAATTGTTTCACCTGTCTTGTCTTCTTCAGGGGGATAAAATATCTACTTCCCTCTATTATCTTAGATCTAATGTTCTCTTCCAAATCCAACTGCAATGTACATGGCTTAAATCACGCTTGGGTCTTGGCCGATCTGTTGAAACAAATTTCTACCTACTCGAAACAATTGAATAAAATACTCCATTACTCTAACCGTCTTCCCAATATCCAAACACATCTAAAAAAATGTATACATAAATTTTATACTCACACATAACTTATAACTATTCCACTTAACTGATCCTAGTTACATTTACCAGCTGGACATACAACATTCTCTTATGTTCTCAAGTCACACTGTGAACTACTATCTAAATAAGTCACTAAAAAAAAATTCAACACAACATTAAACACTTTTATTTCCCTGTATAATCCTGCAATAACTATTGCATGCTTAAACTTACCAACCATGCCATGTCACAATCACCTACCAACTTGGGATAAAAAATGCGGTGCATGGGCATTATTAATGCTGTAGGTTTTAAAGACATTGTACTCCATTTTCAATCAATGTAAATGAATTAAAGGTATACAACCCTTATAAAAATGCCACCCAGTCCTCCTCCCGATTTAGATCACTAGATTCCAAAGTGTTCCAATTAAAAATAAATCACTGTCTCTTTGGACAAGTAGCTGTGAGATGTTACCCTAATGCCTGAGTTCTAGATGATAGATCATAAAAAATCTCAACTCATAAATAAAATGGCAGTCATCCAATGCTCCATTAATGGTACATTTATTTAATTAGTATGAATACAACTCAAATTCTCATGTATGCATGTACTGATAGAATGCTTTGTCTGACCAATATAAATTAAATTACAAATTAAATTAAATTACAATTAAATTATAAATTGTTTTAGATGTGAAATGTCCCTTTAATCTATGTTTAAAACTGTTTATTAACAAAAATAAATTAGAAAAAAAATGCCAGATATACATTGAACACTGATGCACATCTAGCTACATTCCAAAAAAAATTTGGTATGCAGGCAAAGCGGTACTCTGCGGTGAAATTATTTCATATTTGTTCCACCACCAGAAAATGTTGGACAAGGGTTTGCTGTCATTGACGGCCCAATTCCATAAAGCCAAACGATCCTTTATTCACTCTCACACTCAAACCAATTGTGAACATCTACTGGTGGTCCAAGTAGTGTTGAATAGGGATGTGAATCGTTTTAGGACGATTAAAATTATCGTCCGATAATTTTAATATCGTCTTAAACCGTTATGGAACACAATACAATAGAGATTCTAACGATTTATCGTTATAAATCATTAGAATCGTGAGCCGGCACACTAAAATCCGCTAAAACCCATCCCCGACCCTTTAAATTAAATCCCCCACCCTCCCGAACCCCCCCCAAATAACTTAAACATTTCCTTGCCAAATCCTACCTCCTTCAATCCCCCACCCTCCCGAACCCCCCCCCCAAATGACTTAAATTACCTGGGGGTCCGGAACGGCAGCGGTCCGGAACGGGCTCCTGCTACTGAATCTTGTTGTCTTCGGCCGGCGCCATTTTCCAAAATGGCGCCGAAAAATGGCGGAGGCCATAGACCAACAGGATTCGACGGCAGGAGGTCCTTCCGGACCCCCGCTGGACTTTTGGCAAGTCTTGTGGGGGTCAGGAGGCCCCCCCCAAGCTGGCCAAAAGTTCCTGGAGGTCCAGCGGGGGTCAGGGAGCGATTTCCCGCCGTGAATCGTTTTCCGTACGGAAAATGGCGCCGGCAGGAGATCGACTGCAGGAGGTTGTTCAGCGAGGGTTCCGGCGCCTCGCTGAACGACCTCCTGCAGTCGATCTCCTGCCGGCGCCATTTTCCGTACGGAAAACGATTCGCGGCGGGAAATCGCTCCCTGACCCCCGCTGGACCTCCAGGAACTTTTGGCCAGCTTGGGGGGGGGCCTCCTGACCCCCACAAGACTTGCCAAAAGTCCAGCGGGGGTCCGGAAGGACCTCCTGCCGTCGAATCCTGTTGGTCTATGGCCACCGCCATTTTTCGGCGCCATTTTGGAAAATGGCGCCGGCCAAAGACAACAAGATTCAGTAGCAGGAGCCCGTTCCGGACCGCTGCCGTTCCGGACCGCCGCTGGACCACCAGGTAATTTAAGTCATTTGGGGGGGGTTCGGGAGGGTGGGGGATTTAATTTAAAGGGTCGGGGTGGGTTTTAGCGGGTTTTAACGATTTTAACGATATATCACGATATTTTACCCCCCCAAACGGCAACAATACGATTCCCTCCCCCTCCCAGCCGAAATCGATCGTTAAGACGATCGAGGACACGATTCACATCTCTAGTGTTGAATACTCTGCTTCATCAGAGAGCAAAAAAGAGCTTGCTCTATTATTAATATTGGCTGTTTCAGTATGGCAATAAGGTGGGGAAAATGATGGCCAACTTAATTCGCACAGCCCACCACTCTAGACACATTGCGGTGCTGCATGATCCCACTGGGCACGTCATTACCGAAATGCCAGCAATCTTGACCACTTTCCGTCGGTTTTATTCGACTCTTTAATCCTCAGATGGAGAGCACTCAACCGAGGCAGACTGTTTTCTTTCCCAAGTGACCCTCCCAAGTTTCACCATAGAGCAGCTAGCCCATTTAAATGGCCCCATTACTACCCAGGAGCTTCTCCAAGCTATCCAGCTAGCGCCTCGTCTTAAAGCTCCTGGCCCGGACGGATTCACAGCGGAGTTCTATAAAACCCTCTCTGTGGAATTGGGGGGGTTTGTTGTCCTCTGGCTTCAATGATTTAATCCATTACATATCCGGCGCACACTAACACAGCGCACATTACATTAATCCCCAAATATGGTAGAGACCCACTGTCCCCGGCTTCCTACCGCCCCATTTCACTTTTAAATTTTGACCAGAAGCTGCTTGCCAAGATTTGGTGGAGCGGCTGGTGGTTATATTGCCGGAGATGATACAGCCGGGACAAGTGGGTTTTTGTTTGGGGACATTATGCCCTCCATAATATTCGCCTGGTGACTACCGCTATGGCACTGTGCTGGAGGATGGGAGATCCATTCCTGGTTGTTAGCCTGGACACGGAAAAGGCGTTTGACCGAGTTGAATGGAGCTATATGTTTCTTCTTCATCGTTTGGGCCTTGAGGATTTTTTTTAAACAGTATCCGTCTGTTGTATGCAGACCCCACGGCCTCCATTATCGCCAACAATTCAGTCTTCCCCATTTTCCATTCATTGAGGCACAAGACAGGGATGCCCGTTGCCCCCCTGCTATTTCTCTTGATGTTGCGTTCGTGCCTATTCTCGCCCTCGCTCCACCCTCTCTACCTTTGTGATGACTCCCTTCGGCTCAGATGGACAGATGCAGCCGTGGCTTCTCTCTGCCTCTTGGTCCCAGTATCACCGGGCTGGCTTGATGCTACGGATCCGCCATGTTCCTGATGACGTAAGGGCGTGCGCGCGCTCCAGACTTTGTACCAGCAAGGGCGCGAACCTCGGGGGCGTCCCCCCGTACTGACGTCATCCGTTTTCTATTTAAAAGGTCTTTGTTTGCTAACTACAAACGAATTAGCAAGGAACTCCAATGGGACTTGCTTCGGCAGTCCAAGCTACTTGCAACTACGCTCCGAGTCAGCAAGGGGAATTCTTCTCCACTGCTCGGCCTTTTCAAACTTACCAGGAGTACCCACTCCTCGGGGGCTCTGCTCTCTCTATTCTTGATTTCAGATTGTTGGACGGGATCTGGTACTCGCTCCTTGATGGCCTACGTTCCTGAAGACTCAGAAGACTCCTATTGCCTGGAGACAATCGCAGACGTGAACACAGTGAGTCCTATTGCAGAAGGAGCCAGTACTTGCTCCACGAGGGCCATTGTTCCTAATCGCTAAGACTCCCTTCAGTCTAAGACGTTATCGCAGGAACGGAGATCGTGAGTTACCATTGCAGATTGCGGATAGGAATTGGTACTCGCTCCACGAGGGCCTATGTTCCTAATTCCTTTCTCATGCTCTCTTCTTCCTCAGAAGATATCGCATACCTATATCTTATGGATTATTATTACAGATTAACAGATAGGAACCTGTACTTGCTCCACGAGGGCCTTCGTTTCTAAATTTCTCCTAGCCTCTCTTCTATTCCAGAAGCCATCCCATACACAGTTATTATGAGTTCTATTTCAGACTGCTTACAAGGACCAGTACTTGCCTGCGGCTCCTGTTCCTGAATACTGAAGACTCTCTGTTGCATATAGAAGACTCTACAGAGATCTACAATTGTGAGTGTATCATCTATCACTGGTTATGCCCAGCATATCCGGTCTGCTCACTACCTATAGTCTCTCCTTACAGCTCAGCAACTCAGAGATCGTAGTTCCAGTATCAGAGGGACTTCAGCCCTGCCGGGCACATCAACTCAATACTGCCACCTCAGGTGGTTCTACTTCCAGTCTAATAAAGAACTATCTGTGTTTGTCTCAATACTCCAGCCTAGCCGGTGGTCCCTCTCAGGATCTCCACTTGAGGGCGCTGTCAACTGCCATCGACCCAGGGATTCACTATTTCTACTAAGTATTATTCCTACACTAATAAGAACGGTATCATCATCTACCACTCTGTGGGAGACAACCCACATCAGACCATCACTCCTCTCTCTGCAGAAGCTGATCCATATCAGATAGCTATCTTCCCGTGGGAATCATACAGATTGCTGGTTCATCTTCTACAGGAACAAAGCATAACAGTTGCTACTCCTTCCCTCTGGAAGAGCAGAGCACTAACAGATTGCTACTCCTTAGTAAGATCCGTACAGAGTGCTACTTTGCACCTTGGCGGGGTGATCGCTTATAGCTTGTTAACTCCTCCTTCTACGGAAGTATCCAGCATCCAGATTCATAACAGATTACTAACTCCTCCCTTCTGGGGGAGCAGATCTATAACAAATTGCTAACTCCTCCCCTCTGGAGAGCTGGCCTTTATCAGATTGCTAACTCCTCCCCTTTGGGGAGCTGGTCTCTAACACTTGACTCTGGAGCCCTTGTTGCAGAGCATTCAGGCTACTCCGAAAATTAGAGGTATTCGGCTGTCGGGGCCAGTGTTCATGTACAGCGCCTTCGTGGATGATATCTTATTGTTCCTTACCATGCCCAAACGCTCGCTCCCTCCATCCCTACAGATTTTTCAGACTTTGGGGTTTTTTCCAGACTCCAGATAAACTGGAAGAAATCAGAAGCTCTAAATTTTCCCACTACCGTTAGGGACCAGTGGCAGGGGCCTTTCCCGTTTTGCTGGGCGACCAAGCACATTAGATATTTGGGGATCTTGGTGTCCACCGAATTGGAGGCTTTGTATGCTCTTAATATCTCAACCCTATTGTTGCAAACAAGGGATAAACTCTGATTGGAAGGATTTGCCGCTCTCTTTGGCGGGCCGTATATGTTTAAAATGATTTTGTTCCCTAAATGGCTATATGTGCTTCAGAATCTGCCACTCCTTCTCAAATGGACGGACCTGGGTGTTTTGGATGCACTCCTCTGTAAATTTTTGTGGCGGGGCAAACAACCACACATTGCCTTGGTGCGGCTTAGAGAGAGATGGGGACGGGATGGTATGGGAATCCCTGATCTTGCCCTTTATAATTTGGCTAGTAACCTTCGTATTGTGAGGGGATGCTTGTTGGGTTCTTCTACTTATACACACCTCCAGCTTGACCAGATGCTAGTGGCACCCCTGGACTTAAGATTTGTCTTACAGGTGCATACTTCTCACCTTCCAGATACACTGAGGAACACACTCTACTAGAGCCCATATGGCAGGCTTGGCAAAGGCTGTGCAAAATCTTGGGTATCCCATCTCAATGCGCTTACCTTCTCCCCTTACAGGGGAACGTGCAATTTATGCCGGGCTCCCATACCATGGCTTTCCGATACTGGGCAAAGCAGAGAATCACTCCATTAGGGCACGTCCTGGATGAGGAGGGGGCACTTATCCCACTTCCCTAACTTAGGGATATATATAAGTTAAGACCCAATCAGGTTTTCCCCTATTTACAGCTGCAACACTATGTGAATTCCTTGCCGATGAACAGCAGGGCGTCAACAGTTTTTGGGGCGGTGAACAAGATGCTGCAGTTGGAGAAATCAGTAAAACTGACATTGGCAGGGGTGCATAAAGGCCTAAAGAACATGGTGGTCTGTGATTCAAGTGTGAAGCTGGCGGAGAGAGGGAACAGTGATGGGGTGTTTGTGGTGTCACCGGGGCTGCTGTATGGTAGCTTCAGAATGATCCCACGGGTTTCTAGCAATATGTACCTTCGGGAGATGCAGTACAAATTTTTGTGGAGGGCCTATCTGTCCCCGCAAGTTAAACGCATCAGACCAGTGTGAGAAATGTTTAGCTGACTCCTGCACTCTTTCGCACACTTTTTGGGGCTGCCCAAGCATCCGCACCTTCTGGACCCGCATTACAAATTACTTGGGTGATTTAATGGATGTTCGAGTTCCCTTCTCTCCGTCAGCCCTCTTGTTTGGTTATATAACCTCTTCCATGATCAGGGGGGCAGAGTGTCGCCTGCTCATTTATAAGGTCTGTCAGGTTGGGAAGAAATTGATCTTACTTTAGGAAGCAATTTTTGATATTGAAGCCAAGGGTTTTGGCCTTAGGGGCAACTTTTTACTTGAGATTCTCGTGTAAATGTCTAATTATTCTACAGAAAAATACATTTATCTTTCAGGAGCCCACGCATCTTGAGACATTCTTGACTGATAAGGAACGGTTGAGGTAAAATGACTGTTGAAAAAATAATAAGGCTCTTTATAGTATAATTATTCTAAATTTGTTTAAGTAATATTGGTTTCTTTTTCTTATATAACCTCCCATTATTGGGGACTATATATCTAATGTACTGAACTGTATTCTTTTTTGAGTAATATTTTGTATTCTTGTTTCCAGTACTAAAGATTAATTTCTTAGATTTTTTGCAAATGTAAATGAATTTGTTGAAAATCTGAATAAAATATAAATTAAAAAAAAAAAGAAATTGATCTTACTTCAATGGCGTTCCTCCGAGGCCCCTTCATATTGGATGTGGAGGAATGCTTTTCACAGACTGTTGGAGATGGAACGCCTAACTTCCAGATCATCAGCTCTGTACCGCCATCAGCTTTTGAAGATTTGGAACATTTATATACACATCGAGTTTGGAGCTTGATTTTGAATGACTGAATGTGGCCTACAGTATGCTGGATGGGTCAGTTTGGGAACCGTTGGGTATTCGCCATAGGCCTTGTGTTGCGTTTAGTTATTTTGGCCCATGACCAAGAAGTGACAGAGTTGTGAATCTAGGAGGGATGGGGGAGGGGGGGGGGTAGGGGGTGGGCAGGGGAAACTGTAGGAGAAGGCGGGGTCTCAGTGAACATGTAAATGAGCAAGAGCATACTGTTCCTTTTATGTATCCCTGAGCTGTTGAAGTGTCCACACAGCCTGGGTCATGTGTTTTGTTTCTGCTAAATAGAAACTGATTATTCATAAATCTAGCAATTGCTAGATGAGATACCTCAAAATAATTACAATGACCCAGCCTCATTATTAGCAGGATCTATCAACCTAGCATTCAAGAAATCTCGTAGTTGTTCTGGAATAAAAAATATATAAGTATTATCTCGAAACATAATTATACATTTGCGTGGGTAATGTAACAAGAAACTTGCTCCTAAGTTATAAACTTCTGAGCACATATTCAAAAAAGCTTTCCTACGCAATTGAGTAGGTCTAGGTAGGTCAGGATAAATATGAACCCTGTTCCCCCAAAAGGTAACTTCTAAATTCTTAAAATAGTATCCCATTACCAAACTTAAATCTTGTTTGGAGAAAAAGGGGCAAGTAAGACAGATCTAATCAATCAATTCAACATCAGAACTTTCCAAATATTCAGATAAATTGGAAATATTTCCCCCATCACTAAGTAAATCAGATTGGGGTAATCTTTGTGTCTGAGAAAGAAAATCAATCTTCTTAAAAGCAGGAACTAACTCAGAGGGAATGTTTAACACATCAGACATAAATTTCTTAAAGGTAATCAAAAGAAGTTCACCAAGAACCTTAGGAAAGTTCAAAAGACGTAAATTCAGATGTTTCAAGGAATTTTCCAATGATTCCAATCTTCTTGAATAATATGTACAGTCACAAAGAATTGCCATATTAGAAGCTTGTAAGGTTTTAATATCATCTCCCAGAACTTGAATAGATGAAACATGTTCTTGGAGGATACGCTGATGATTTTGCGCTACTGAATCAAGTTTCTCTGAAACTGAATCCAAACGCTAGGAACAGTCATTGAAAGTAGAGGTCATTCCTGCAATCAAGTCTCAAAGGGACTCAAGAGTTACAACTGCTGGTTTTATAATTCCCACAAAAGGCCAAGCTGCTCCAACTCCAACACAAGCTCTCACTGCTGCTGAAAATGGGGAAGCGGCTCCACAAACGCCAGCATTCCCTGGCGCTGAGACTGGGAGGGCAGATCCAACAAATGTTTCTCTCTTCCCAGAAGTCTCCGGGGTTGAGGCGGCACAAAAACTCAGTACAAGCTCAGGCATAACACTGGCGGCTCCATCCAACTGAAACGCCAAAACTGAATCATCACAGGGCACTCCAGCGATGTCGGTGGTGCTGGAGGGAGAAGTCGATGGTGGTAATCATGGGTCAGGAGGGGTCAGAGAAATTTCCCCAGGTGAGAGCAGGGCTCCTCTCACTGCCTCACCAGTGGGGGTAGACACCCTCAAATCTGGGATTAGGACCGAGTACTGGTAGATGGATCGCTGATCTGAGGGGGTGCAGGGTTAGGATGGAAAAACCTGCACCTTACCCTTTCTCTTGTAAGGCATATCGAAAGAAGGATATGAAGAAAACAAGATACATTTGAGAAAACTCATACAGCATGGTAAGCGGTGTCTTCTCACGTGGCCATCTTCCTCTGGGTCTATTTCAAGGGATTTTTGAGATTTTTATTACACGCCTCACTGGACACCTGCCCACAGGGATTGGGGACCCTGTGTGTAGGTGTCCCAGGGATAGGGAAGATACACCCCTGAAGTGGTGGTGATCTGCTGTGAGGACGAAACTCCACTATTTTGATTCTGTTCATTTTGGGGGGAAAGAATACATTTTGTTAGAAGATCCAGGAGGAAGTCTGGCTGCCTTTTCCTTCCTGTTTGAAGGAAGAGAATATTTTGTTTCCAAGAAGATTTCTTACCATCAAGGATCCTGCAAGAGAGTACTAAAGAGACCATGTAAAAATTAAAGAAGATCCAGAAGATCTCCTAACCATGAGTAAAGGAACATTTCACCAACTGGAAACACCCATCAGGTGCTTCACACTCTGGGGAGGGAAAGAGAGGAATTAACTCTCTGCAAGTTATCAGTTTGAAGGGGTTTTGTCCAGCGTAAAAGACCCTACCTATCTGAGAGCTCCACAATTAATCCAAGAGAGTGAGTTTTTTCCTTTGCCCTGTACCAGTGAGTCCTGTACAGACAGAGGAAAGAGACTATAAAGGATTTGAGAAGGTAATTCTGTGTCATTGCAGTTTGAGTTGTGTGCCATTTATCATCAGTTTTCACAGTAAAGACTTTTATTTTGGACACTACTGAAGTGACTCCAGAGTATTTATTTTGCACTCATTGCTCCCACATAAAGGACAGATATCCTCCCTAGGGAAAAAACTGCATACATCAGGGAATGTGTAGAGAAACCATCCTTGTCATATCGGGACCTGCAAGGACTCCTTTCTTCCCCAGTCCAATGAATCCACACCTGGGGAAGTGAGGGAGACAGAACACCTAGCCAGGGAAAGGTTCCAGAAAATAGATTTGTATACCCACCTGTGAGGAGAGGCACACCGGGTTGGGGTTACATAAAGTTGTCAGAGATACACATTCCCAGAATTGACATAGTCCAATCAATATATTGAAAATAAAATGTTTTTTTCTACCTTTGTTATCTGGGCATTTCATTTTTCTAATTATATTGGTCCAGTTTCTCTCCCACTTTTTTCTGTTTTTCTTCCATTTCCTTTTCCAGGGTCTCCTTTCCATTTCCATTTATTTTTTTCTCCTTGCCATCTTCACTTCTTTCCAACATCTGTCTCCTATATTGATCTTTCCCTTTCATGTCTCTTTTCTTCATTTTTCCCTTCTCTGCTTCTCTATCCACTCATTGCTAGATTTTACCCTTCCTCACCCTATAGTCTTTAATATCCCTCTTTTCAATTCTTACTTCCCTCTCAACTTTTCATCTCCCACTTTCACCTCCTTCATAGCCCATCTCTCCACTCTCTTTAAGCTCTCTTTAAGCTCTCTCATACCCTTCTCAGCCCTCATCTACTTTCCTCTGTCTCTCATCCCTTCACCAGCCCTTGTTCCTTCCCTCTAATTATTCCCATCCCCTGCCTCTTTCTTCTCTTATTACCCATCCAGACTCTCTTTATCCCTCTTTTACCTCATTCTCAGTCCCATTTCCACTGTCTCTCACTTCCATCACAGACCCATATGTTTCCACTGCCTCTCTCCCCTCCCCAATTCTCAATTCCTGTCCTTTTCAACTACCTTTCACCCCTAACCTCAGGTTTTTTTTTATCATCTCTAAAAGTCTCCCCACTCCTAAGTCCCTGTTCTTATACCCATTTCATATACATAGCCCCATCTAAAACCTCCCATTCATATCCTCCAATGGACACTCCTCACTCATATCCCCCACCTACTTCCAAGTTCCTACACTCTCCCCAAGTCCCTGCTCTGTCCCCCACCCCAAATGATAATTGGCTCAATATCTACAATCCTGCTTAGTCTCTCAGATCATCACAGAGAGGCCTACTTGATGTTCCATCATTGCGCTATGCACACCTTGCTGAAATGCAGGAAAAACCCTTTTCCGTTGTGGGTCCAGGCCTGTGGAATTCCTTGCCAGTAAGCTTCAGGTTCATGACATGCACAAAAATTTCAAACCTATTTGTTCCAACAGGCCTTTGCCAAGATACTTTAGCAGTTTGTAAAAAACCTCTGATATGCAGGAGAGTACAGATGGACTGAGTCTGGTGATTGTTTGTGTTATGATTTTGTTAATGTATTTACTTTTATGGATGTTTCTATGCCGGCTGCTTTGAGCTGAGGATACATGAGGGATAGAAATGTTCTAAATAAATAAATGTAGTCTAACTCAGCAGGACATATCTTACATTCTTATTTAAATCTCTGTTCTACCCTGAATCCTCCCCAATTACACCCCAATCCCTGATATACCCGGATTCCCCACTTCTCCCTCCAGCTCCTGGAGCTTCACCTCTTTTTGCCTCTCATCTCCTTCCATGTTGCAGTGCTGGGTCCCTCCCTGCGTCTGATTCTGCAGATCCTCTAGCTGATGGCATGCTCCTTCCCCTCCCAAGCAATTAAATGATCTTGGGATAATGACTCCAAAGAATTAATTTTGTGCATAATTTGACAGGCGTGAACCTCATTCGTAAATCAGGGTATGTTGAGTATGATCTGCTCTTCTGTTTGACCCGTGCAGTGCTTTTTATCTATGGAGCCCTGCACAGTTCAAACAGAAAACCATTGAACTGTGCAGGAGGGGCAGGAGTTTGCTGGTGCCTACAAGTTCTGCAGAATCAGATGCAGGGACTGCCTGTGTTGGGGTAGATAGGAGGAAGGGATAGTGGGAACAGAACATGGAGTCCAAGTGATGTCCCTTCCTTTGGCTCTGCTTCAGTCAGCTTTGCAGCTGCTGCTGCTGCTGCCAACACTCTCTGTTCCTTTTCAGCTCCAGGATGCCAAAATTTTAAAAGAGAAAATCATGCCTCCTGCCCCTCCCCAACCAATGGCTGGCCCCCAAACACATATTCCAGAGTCCCCCCAAAACATGATCCATGATCTTTACTAAGTCTTCAGAGCCTCCACCTCCATATACATCCCACATAGCCCCCCATGTCCCATATATATTCTGCAGTTTCAGAATCTTGCATTCATATTCATATTGAAAGCCTTTCCAGACACCAACTGAACCCACTCTCAACTTAAGCAACTAAGAACTCCCGTCAGAGTAATCAACAACCTTTGACAACTCAATAATGTTCTCTCTTTTTTAATGAGGCAGGTTTATTTACCTTGGTTCTATTTACCTTGGTCATTCTTTTGTTATCTCAGTGTTAATCTCTCTTTTGCCTTCTCTTCATTCCAAGTTGCATTTTATCCCTGTTTTATTGTAACTGCTACCTTATTCTTCTATCACATGTTAATGTTTTTAAGTTATTAAGTATTTATTCTGTTGTCACACCTTGTTATTTGTAAACCGGCATGATGCGACTCCCATCGCGAATGCCGGTATATAAGAAATTTAAATAAATAAATAAATAAATATTCCCAAGTCCCCAGATGCCCCATCTTTCAACCAGACCAAAGTAGGAGCAGAGCAGCTCCCTCTCAGACAGGCGCATTGCCAGTGGCTGGCTATGCTGCTCTCTGTGATGTCTCACAATGGAACTTGATTGTGGTCTGCAATTACACTCTTGGCTTAGTCAACTGGAAGTGGGACTGGGACTTGGAGACAGAAAGCAGGGAAAGAGTGCCTCAGGAATTAGCATGTGAGGGGCCCTGATTATGGGTTCCTTCCCACTGTATCTTCACCCTCCTTTTCCCACCCTTTCCCCATGGTCCTTTCTTGGCAATTCTCTCTCCTCCTTACCAGAGCCCCTTTCCCTCCTGCTCCTCCCCCCATGACTTCTCCCTCCTAAGTCCCCTGTATGATCCACTCCCTCTTGTGCTCCCTATATAGCCTCTCTCACTCTAGTGCCCTTATAACTCTTCTCCTTCATTTACCCCCATCTAGCCATTTAACCCCATCTAGCCAATCCAGTGGGAGCACTGAGAGGAGAGGATCACCTTGCTGGTGGCTAAAAGGAATCAGTAAGTTTTTGCTTGGGACATTGTCTTTTTTTAAAGTAATGGGGCAAAGTTAATCATTTGGGAATATTATTTAGTGTGTTTGTGTGTTTGTGCTTTTAATAGTCAGTAAGGCAGTGAATAAACAGAAGTTAGACTGTATTTTTAAATAGTCAGTCAGTAAGGCAGCTAGTAAGCAGTAGTTAGGGTGTTTATTTTTATTAGTCTGTAAGGCAGCAAGTAAGCAGAAGTTAGAGTGTTTGGTAAGCTAACCAAATTGGTAGTGCGTAATAATGGGAGACTTCAATTACCCCATTATTGTATCATCGGTACATGCTAGAGATATAAAGTTCCTGAATGGAATAAATGACATTTTTATGGAGCAATTGGTTCAGGAACCGATAAGAGAGGGAGCAATTTTAGATCAAATTCTCAGTGGAGCACAGGATTTGATGAGAGAGGTAACGGTGGTGGGGTCGCTTGGCAATAGTTATCATAATATGATTGAATTTGAATTAATGACTGGAAGGGGGACAGTAAGCAAATCCACGGCTTTCGTGCTAAACTTTCAAAAGGGAAATTTTGATAAAATGAGAAAAATTGTTAGAAAAAATCTGAAAGGAGCAGCTACAAAGGTAAAAAGTGTGCAAGAGGCATGGACATTGTTAAAAAATACCATCCTAGAAGCACAGTTCAGATGTATTCCACACATTAAGAAAGGTGGAAAGAAGGCAAAACGATTACTGGCATGGTTAAAAGGGGAGGTGAAAGAAGCTATTTTAGCCAAAAGATCTTCATTCAAAAATTGTAAGAAGGATCCAACAGAAGAAAATAGGATAAGAACATAAGAACATGCCATACTGGGTCAGACCAAAGGTCCATCAAGCCCAGCATCCTGTTTCCAACAATGGCCAATCCAGGCCATAAGAACCTGGCAAGAACCCAAAAACTAAGTCTATTCCATGTTACCATTGCTAGTAATAGCAGTGGCTATTTTCGAAGTCAACTCAATTAATAGCACGTAATGTACTTCTCCTCCAAGAACTTATCCAATCCTTTTTTAAACACAGCTATACTAACTGCACTAACCACATCCTCTGGCAACAAATTCCAAAGTTTAATTGTGCGTTGAGTGAAAAATAACTTTCTCCGATTAGTTTTAAATGTGCCACACGCTAACTTCATGGAGTGCCCCCTAGTCTTTCTATTATCCAAAAGAGTAAATAACCAATTCACATCTACCCATTCTAGACCTCTCATGATTTTAAACACCTCTATCATATCCCCCCTCAGCCATCTCTTCTCAAGCTGAAAAGTCCTAACCTCTTTAGTCTTTCCTCATAGAGGAGCTGTTCCATTCCCCTTATCATTTTGGTAGCCCTTCTCTGTACCTTCTCCATTGTAATTATATCTTTTTTGAGATTCGGCGACCAGAATTGTACACAGTATTCAAGGTGTGGTCTCACCATGGAGCAATACATACATTCTGTTTGCTTTTTTGACTGCCGCAGCACACTGAACCAAAGATTTCAATGTGTTTTCCACTATGACGCCTAGATCTCTTTCTTGGTTTGTAGCACCTAACATGGAACTTAACATTGTGTAATTATAGCATGTATAAGCGTTGGCAAGTTAAATGTAAGACATTGATAAGACAGGCTAAGAGAGAATTTGAAAATAAGTTGACCGTAGAGGCAAAAACTCACAGTAAAAACGTTTTAAAATATATCCAAAGCAGAAAGCCTGTGAGGGAGTCAGTTGGACTGTTAGATGATCTAGGGGTTATAGGGGTACTTAGAGAAGATAAGGCCATCACGGAAAGATTAAATGATTTCTTTGCTTCAGTGTTTACTGAAGAAGATGTTGGGGAGGTACCCGTACTGGAGAAGGTTTTCATGGGTAATGATTCAGATGGACTGAACCAAATCACGGTGAACCTAGAAGATGTGGTAGGCCTGATTGACAAACTGAAGAGTACTAAATCACCTGGACCGGATGGTATACACCCCAGAGTTCTGAAGGAACTAAAAAATGAAATTTCAGATCTATTAGTAAAATTTTGTAACCTATCATTAAAATCATCCATTGTACCTGAAGACTGGAGGATAGCTAATGTAACCCCAATATTTAAAAAGGGCTCCAGGGGCGATCTGGGAAACTACAGTCCGGTTAGCCTGACTTCAGTGCCAGGAAAAATAGTGGAAAGTGTTCTAAACATCAAAATCACAGAACATATAGAAAGAAATGGTTTAATGGAACAAAGTCAGCATGGCTTTACCCAAGGCAAGTCTTGCCTCACAAATCTGCTTCACTTTTTTGAAGGAGTTAATAAACATGTGGATAAAGGTGAACTGGTAGATGTAGTGTACTTGGATTTTCAGAAGGCGTTTGACAAAGTTCCTTAAGAGAGGCTTCTAGGAAAAGAAAAAAGCCATGGGATAGGTGATGATGTCCTTTCATGGATTACAAACTGGTTAAAAGACAGGAAACAGAGAGTAGGATTAAATGGACAATTTTCTCAGTGGAAGGTAGTGGGCAGTGGAGTGCCTCAGGGATCTGTATTGGGACCCTTACTTTTCAATATATTTATAAATGATCTGGAAAGACATATGGTGAGTGAGGTAATCAAATTTACAGATGATACAAAATTGTTCAGAGAAGTTAAATCACAAGCAGATTGTAATAAATTGCAGGAAGACATTGTGAGCCTGGAAAATTGGGCATCAAAATGGCAGATGAAATTTAATGTGGATAAGTGCAAGGTGATGCATATAGGGAAAAATAACTCATGCTACAGTTACACAATGTTAGGTTCCATATTAGTTGCTACCACCCAATAAAGAGATCTAGGCATCATAGTGGATAACACATTGAAATCTTCGGTTCAGTGTGCTGCGGCAGTCAAAAAAGCAAACAGAATGTTGGGAATTATTAGAAAGGGAATGGTGAATAAAACGAAAAATGTCATAATGCCTCTGTATCGCTCCATGGTGAGACCGCACCTTGAATACTGTGTACAATTCTGGTCGCCGCATCTAAAAAAAGATATAGTTGTGATGGAGAAGGTACAGAGAAGGGCGACCAAAATGATAAGGGGAATGGAACAGCTCCCCTTTGAAGAAAAACAAGAGGTTAGGACTTTTCAGCTTGGAGAAGAGAAGGCTAAGGGGGGATATGATAGAGGTGTTTAAAATCATGAGAGGTCTAGAATGGGTAGATGTGAATCGGTTATTTACTCTTTCAGATAATAGAAAGACTAGGGGGCACTCCATGAAGTTAGCATGTGGCACATTTAAAACTAATTGGAGAAAGTTCTTTTTCACTCAATGCACAATTTATCTCTGGAATTTGTTGCCAGAGGATGTGGTTAGTGCAGTTAGTATAGCTGTGTTTAAAAAAGGATTGGATAAGTTCTTGGAGGAGAAGTCCATTACCTACTATTAATTGAGTTGACTTAGAAAATAGCCACTGCTATTACTATAAACAGTAATATGAAATAGACTTAGTTTTTGGGTACTTGCCAGATTCTTATGGCCTGGATTGGCCACTGTTGGAAACAGGATGCTGGGCTTGATGGACCCTTGGTCTGACCCAGTATGGCATGTTCTTATGACTCTCTGACCTCCGGACACCTGGGCCAGTCCAGGACTGGCCCAGGTGTCCGGAGGGACCACATCACTCAAACTCTTGCCGAATTACACTGGCTGCCAATCGAACAAAGAGTACAATTTAAAACTCTTTGCACAATCCACAAGTTAATTAATGAAGAAAATACTGATTGGTTAAACACTGCATTAAGACTACATGTTCCCCAAAGAAATCTCAGATCAGCAAATAAAGCCTTACTAACCATACCCTCTGTAAAGACAGCTAAACTGACACAAGTAAGGGAGAGAGCACTGTCATTATCCGGCCCTATATTATGGAACTCAATGCCACCCGAAATAAGACTAATGAGGGATCAAAAACTCTTCAAAAAAAGCTTAAAAACATGGCTTTGCAAAAAGGCCTTTCAAAGTGAGAATGGGAAATAGGTAGTACTAAGAAACAAGAAAAGGACTTATACGCACAAGCAAAAGTCACCTGAGAACACATGTGTGTTTTTATTTTTATTTTAGCACACTTAAGTATTAAGTTAAAGAATTACAGTATACCGCATCTACGGTTAGCCCATAAAGGGAATTTTAATACACTTTACATATAGCTTATAATATTGAATCATGTATCTCAACAACTGCCTCACCCCCTGGTTAAAGTACAATCCATCTCGAATTTATTTATGTGCCTATTTGTAAACCGTTGTGATGGTATATCACTAAACGACGGTATAGAAAAATTTATAAATAAATAAATACTTTCCGATACTATTGGTGGCCTACAATTTGAAAGGACACTCAAGCATACATCGAATCCTGTCCTACATCGCCCATCATAAGCCTCCAGCAGGGAAGCCTTGGGGACTTTTGCATTCACTTCCCATTCCGAGTGAACCCTGGACCCATATTGCCATGGACTTTATAGTGGATCTGCCTGTCTCCAATGGGAACAACATCATATGGGTCACTGATGACCGCTTCTCTAAGAAGGCGCACTTTGTGGCTTTACCTGGTCTACCTACAGAGCCGTAGCTGGCAAAAGTGTTTTTTCAGCATGTGTTCCGGCTCCACAGTCTCCCCAAACATATTCTCTCAGACTGTGGGGTTCAATTCACAGCACATTTCTGTAAATCTCTTTGCAAGAAGTTTTATATTTCCTTAGATTTCACCTCGGCTTACCACCCTCAAGCCAATGGCCAAACTGAAAGTACCAATAGAACTCTTAAACAATTCTTGCGAGCCTACGTGAGCCTGTGGCAGGATGGCTGGACCAATCTCCTGTCTTGGGCGGAGTTTGCATTAAATTCTCATGTGTCCACTTCCACCGGTTCATCTCCTTTCCAGCTGGTCTATGGACGCCAACCCTTGCCACCACTTCTTCTCCCGCTGTCCGTTGCATCTCTAGCAGCACAAGCGACTGCTCAAGAATTACACCAACTGTGGCAAAATACCCAACAGCTGCTCGAACAGGATGCCCAGAGGTCAAAAAAGGCATTTGATGCTCATCATCGCACGGCACCCCAGTTTCAACCTGGGGATAAGGTATGGCTCAGCACCAAATTAATTTGCCTCAAGTTGCCTTCAGCATGTTTTGCTCCTAGGTATATTGGGCCCTTTCCAGTGCTATACCACCTGGGCCCTGTCACCTACCGACTTCAGTTACCTTCCTCTCTCAAGATTCACAATGCCTTTCACGTGTCCCTGCTAAAGCCTCTGATTCTCTCTGGATATTCGAAGAAACCACCGGATCCCTTACCATTATCCTCTGAGGCTGATGTCACCTATCAGGTCCGTGATGTCCTGGACATCAGGAAACATGGAAGGAAATGGAAATACCTCCTATCGTGGGAGGGCTTTGGGCCTGAACAGAACAGCTGGGAACCCATGGCAAATATCCTGGAGAAAGATTTAATTTGACAGTTCCATGCCAAGCATCCTCACAAACCCAAATCCCCGGGGAGGGACATTAAGAGGGGAGATACTGTTATGCCTGTCGGTTGCAGACGGCTGCGACCACATGTACTTACTTCCTGCATCGCTCTCCTGCCCTCCCCAGGTCTGCTCGCGGCTCGGGCCAACTTCTACCACTGCGTTCGTCAGGACTCCTTGTGGCGGCCTGGAAGCCACCGTCACCCACGTCTACTTTTGGCCTTCCTAAGCGCGCGCGTGCGCCACTGGGCCCTCCTTTGAAGCCTCTTCAGTGGGAACCTCGGGGGCAGCCCTGGTTGATGATGTCATCGGACCTGTGTATTTAAGCTCCACCTTTGCCCTCAGTAGCTGATTTGGCAACAAGTTCTGTACGTCTCACGACTACTGCCTTTGTGTTCCTGTGACTACGATATCGGGCTTGGACATGGACCCTGTCTGGTGCCTGCTCCTTGGGGGCCAGTGTGCACATCGGGGACTAGGTCTCCTAGCCTACCTCGCTCCTGTGGCTGGCTCTGCGCCTCCTGGGTTCTGTCCTGCAAGGCCTCCAGCTCCTCGGGACCATCCCTGGAACACCTCTACAATCCGTGAGTTCTACAACAGGGTTTCCCCACTTCTCGGGGTTGTCCCTGTGCCCTGTACAAGTCTACCTGTGCCTCCCCGCTCCTCGGGGCTGCACCTACGTGTATCTCAAGTGACTGCCTGAGCTGCCCTGCTCCTCGGGATAGTGTCTCCTGCTTTCAGTGACTGTCATCATCTCCCTGCTTCTTAGGGTTGTGTCTACATACTGTATCGAGACTGCCAGCACTATTCTGCTCTTCAGGGCTGTGCATACATCACCAGTAGAGGCTTGGCTCGGGCTTCCCTGTTCAGTGGGTTGGCCTATGGCATTGCATCATCATCCTCTATGCTGCACAGCTCCTTCCTTAGGGATTGCCTCTCCGGAGTACCTCCTGTACGGCCAGTCTTGCGCCTTCCACTCTGTGGCCTGTCTGGTGCCTCTCCCTTCGGGGTCCCTGCCTAGGTACTGCCTTTAACCTGTCTCTCTCCTGGGGTATTCTCCTGGCTCCTTGGGACCTCTCCATAACCTTCACTCAGAGCTCCCCGCTGTGTCTGGCCTCGCCTCCTGATGGTGCAGACCTTTGGGGCCCCTCCCCACAGGTGGTAACATCTTGGGCAAGGGCCCATATACCCACAAACCATAATAAGGAACAGGAGACCTACAGGGGGCCATAGGGAGGACTGGACAGGAAAAGACAAGGTCTGGAAAGGAACACAAAAACAGGGCAAGGAATATATAAACACAGAAAACTAAGAACTAATGCAAAACAAGGTATATATAAGACAAGACAAGTAAGCAATAGACAAGAAGGCATAAGAAGACCACAAGGCAAGATGAGACTAGAATGCCCGAAAGACAAAAGACAAGGCAAGGTGATTCTAGAAGGCCTGAAAGCAACAAGGCAGGGCAAGAAGACCAAGAAGGCTACAGGACAAGGCAAGAAGGCCAAGGAGGCCACAGGACAAGATAGAGCAAGAAGGTCACAAGGGCCACACAGTAACAAGGCAGGAGGGCCAAAAACAAGGAACCAAGGTGACTTGATGATGAGGCACTGAGTTGTGAGAGAGGCAGGGTTAAATAGGGCTGGTCTTGCTGTGTCATGGATTCATCAAGGAGGTGGCTAGAGTGGAAGTGAGCATGGCTCAGTTAGGACCTCTGCTGGTGGCTCAGTTGGGACCTCTGCTGATGGGGTGGGGGGCTGCTTAGCAGCCTAGATTGTTACATGTTTACATTAATCTCATTCCAAACATTATATTACACTGTGGGAGAAATCTGATCAAGGTATGTCCAAATACAATTTATATCTATATAAATATTGAGGATTAGACCCATCAAGGTGTGTTGTGTGTATATGTGAGTGGCTGCATGTCTTGTGTTAATGAGGTTGCCTCAGCAACAAGTTAAAGAAATGAGGGAAAAGTTGCAATAGACAATGCATATTTTTATTTTTTCTTATTATACATTCATGAGAGGTGGAATGTTCTATTACACATTTAAATATAATAAAAAAAAAAGTGGAAACCGCTTGGACTGATATGATGAAGATGACACACAAATAGGTCAAGTTATAGATAAGATGCATACAATTCACAGTGCTTGCATTGCTGACAAGTCCTTGAGAAAGAAGGCAGGCTATATCCAAGTCAAGAATGAAGTTCAAAACAGATTATGGTAAATTAAAAACAAATGGTGGGAGGAGAAAGCTGGAGAACTGCAGGAAGAAGCAGATAAATACAACATGAAACTTTTCTAGCAGGGTCCCTGAGCTATTTATGGCCTTACATCAAATGGCAGTGTACCCATTCATTCAGCAGATGGTGCTAAAATCTTGGCAGAGAAGACTGAAATCCTGAATTGTTGGGCAGAACATTTCAATTCTTTCCTAAATCTTCCTTCCAGCATGTCTGAAATGGCTCTGAATGCCATCCCCCAGTGAACAATTCCTGCAGAGCTGAACAACCCATCATGTTTTCATGAGGTCAGTAAAGCCATCAGCCAGCATCACCAGGAAATCCCCAGAACCAGATGACATACCAGCTGAGATTTTCAAACAAAGAGGTGATCACATGCTCCTGAAACTTACAAAACTCTGCATCACCTGTGGTCTCAATTGTGGGTTAAAGACTGGTCTTATATCACCTCAATGGACACATACAGTAAATTTGGTCAAAGCTAGTTGCTGAAAACTTATGTGTCATGATCGATGGGAAACACCATCATCTTCATCAATATGAGGGATCTCTGCCACAGCAGATTCCGTTAGACACTGGATTTTTTCTGATGTCCTGTTTTCTTCTGATCTATCTTCATGGAGCAATTCCAAACCTCCAGCCTCCAAAACAATCTTAAGAGAGGAACTGCCCAGTTCTAAGACTTTAACTAACTTATTTGTAAGATGAAGCTGCAATTTTGGAAATGGCATGTTTCAGGAATCTGTCCTTCATTCAATATTGTAACGTGGTTCAGCTTGTGATGTCACTTCAGGAATGCAGCTCTATGTTATGAGCTGCAATGGTGTTACTCCAGGAATGTCATCCATGCCATAGCAGCAGGAGTCTAATTCATAACAGTGCAGTACCACATTAAAATCTACAAAAAGAAAAAACTTATTTTTAAAGCAGACTCTTTTTCCAAAATTACAGCTTGCAATGATGATTGAAGAATTCATATACAGTAATATAATTTAAAATGTTTTAGATAATTCTTTAAAATTAGCAAATCCTCTGTTCTTCTAAACTGTTACTGGGAAACACATAATACCCATTGACGTATTACTAAGTATTATATCTGTTCTGTAATGCTAACCGAAATGCAAAGAACATCATGTATAATCACCTTATAAAAAAATGAAAGGAGAAGGGACATAAATACATATTTAGATTCACATTACTAACAAATGGTGTGAGGAAACTGTTCACTCCTGTTATAGATGACCCAAATATTGTGATCCATCATCACAAGCCCACTTGTAAACCAGTATTTGACCACCGACAATAAAAAGAGCCCAGGAAGCCTGGGGATTAATGGAAAAGTCCAATACAGCTGAGGATTAAGAAAATAAGATATGTCAAGCTGAGTCAGACCAAAGGTTCATCAAGATCAGTAGGCAATCTGTGTCACAAGTACCCAGAAGATCCCAAAGAGCAGATCCATTCCTTGTTGCTCACTCCCAGGGATAAACAATGGCTTCACAAGTTTACCTGGCTAATAATGGTTTCTAGACTTTTCCTCTAGAAACTTGTCCAAACCCTTTTTAAACTTCATTGGCCAGTTGCTTTGGCCACATCTTTGTGATGAGTGATCAAATATTTTCTCCAATTTGTTTTAAATCTGCTACCTGTTAGTTTCATGGCGTGTCCCTTAATCTTAATACTATTGAGATCCGTTTATCAAATTAGCCCTTAACTTAGAGAAAACTAGGGATCATGAAAATGAAACTCCAGGTGGGACGACTCAGAACCAACATCAGGAACTATTTCTTCATGGAGAGGGTGTGATGCCTGGAGCGCCCTTCTGGAGGAGGTGGTGAAGGCAAAAACAGTCCAAGAATTCAAAGGGGCATGGGATACACACTGTGGATCTCTAAAGGCTAGAGGATGGAAATAAGAAAAGCATACAAGAGGGTATCTTGCTGGTGCGGCGGTTACTACCCTTAATAGAAGGCATGGAGATCACTACCCTTAACCAATATGTCCTGATGATTCTATTGCAACTGCAACATCGCTCCCCACGGCAGGGGCAAAGGGGAATAGGATACAGACAACCACCAAGAGGGCCCGACTTCTACAGTCTGGGTACTGATATGCAGACATAAGACAAAAGCACAGGACTGCTTCTAAGACCAAGTACATAAGCAAAGCTCATCACCCAGTAAACAATGTTGCTAGCTACAATTTTTATGGGTACTATAAGGCTTGGGGATATTTTTATTTATTTATTTAAAAACTTTTCTATACCGTTGCTAAGTTAAATACTATCGCAACAGTGACATTTACTACCCTTAAGAGAAACATGGGAGTAACCTGCACAGAGTGGCAATTACTGTTATGATCCCCCCTGTTGCTGCGCTACAGGAGGTATCTCACCTTCTCCTCTGGAGGCCGCTCCGAAGCCAGGGCCTCGCCTGTGTTCCATCCAGGAGTTGCTCCAGGGCCTGGAAGGCCTAGCTGTTCCTGAAGCCTGCCTGTGGCTTAGTGGCTGGGTTTGGACTTCCTGGTCTGGCCACGCCCTTCTCCCTAGGGGCCGGCCCGCAGCTCTCCACCTCAGTTATAGGGCCAGCAAGGGGCGGTCCAGGTAAATCCCTCCCAGGGAGTTGCCCACATCAGCTGTATAAAAGGACTTCCTCTTCAGTTCCAGTTTGCCTTCGGATTAGCCTTGCACATTGCTGTGGTCTGTCTGCTGATCCAGGTCCTCCGTGGTCGTCTTTGCTTCGATGGCTCCTTGTCCTGTCTATGAAGTTGCCTTGATGTCTGTTCCTGATGTTGCCTGATGTCTGTTCCTGATCCAGTGCCTGATCCAGTTCCTGATGTTCCTTCCTGCTTTAGGCTGCCAGGAGTGCAGCAAACCTGCTTTAGGCTGCCAGGAGTGCAGCAACCTGCCCTACCTTCACTGCCAGGAGTGCAGTAACCCACTGCTTCCTCTTCCCTGCACTTGTCCGCTCCCGCATTTGTAGGACAGGGTGGTCCGTGACCAGTCCAGCCGTGCTGGCTGTGTAGGGCGCCCTGAGAGACAGTGCCTGTGTCTTGCTTCAGCCCTTGCCTTTGATGTCTTGCTTCAGCCCCATCTTGGATGACTTGCTTCAGCCCCCCGTTTGATGTCTTCAGTGTTCTAAGGACTCTGTCTGCCCTCGTCTTCTCTCCAGCCTGCTGCCCTATGCCGTACCCAGCGGCAGGTCCGAAAGGGCTTGGAACAGTTGGAGAACCGTTCATCAATCAACATAGCCTTGTTGGTTGCCATGGGCGTGCAGGTCCGGCTGAGGGTCATACTCCGCTCCTTACTCCTGCTTCCACACCCGCCTGGCTCTCCATGCCTGCATCAGCTCACCTCCCACGGTGTGGCTTGGGGCTCCTCCCTAAGTCTTGCTGTGGCCCAAGGGCTCACGACCTGCTTAGAAGCGACTGCGCTCCTCGCGCTCGTAACAAAAGAATCCGAAGGCCCTCAAGCTCAGCTCGGTAACAGAATCCGAAGGCAAGCAGGAAGTGGAATGAAAGTCCTTTTATACAGCTGATGTGGGCAACTCCCTGGGAGGGGTTTACCTGGACCGCCCCTCGCTGGCCCTATAACTGAGGTGGAGAGCTGTGGGCCAGCCTCTAGGGAGAAGGGTGTGGCAAGACCAGGAAGTCCAAACCCAGCCAGCAAGCCACAGGCAGGCTTCAGGAACAGCTAGGCCTTCCAGGCCCTGGAGCAACTCCTGGATGGAACACAGGCGAGGCCCTGGCTTTGGAGCGGCCTCCGGGGGGATCGTAACAATTACTAACTTAAAAAGCTTGCTGGGCAGACTGAATGGACCATTTGGTCCTTTTTTCTGCTGTCATTTTTGTTTCTATGAGATTATTAGAATTAGCAGACATGAATTTCCATCCCCTCACAGCTTGCAGTTTGAAGGATTTACCATACTAGACATAAATTAAGCTTAGAATCTGGGGGTTATATTAGGCTGTCAATTATCTTTTAAAGCTCATGTGATATCTGTTGCACGGAGCTCCTTTTTTAAGCTTTGAATTTTATGGAAACTTAAGCCGTTTTAGAACCAAAACAACTTTTGCACAGTTCTTCGAGCTTTGGTTCTAACAGGTTTGGATGATTGTAATATGATTTATTTAGGGATCCTCTTATCTACTTTAAGAGTCCTACAGGTTATTCAGAACTCAGAAGCGAGTCCTTACAGGAATTTGTTGATATGATCGTTTTACACTTATACTTTTTTTCACTCCATTGACTGCTAATAGAATAGAAATTAACATTTAAAATCCTTACTTTAATCCATAAAGCCATGAATAATGAGGCTCTATGATGTATTAGTTCATTGCTAAAGATATATAGGCCAGAAAGGAATTTAAGATCCTGTGGGTAATGTCTGCTTGATGTTCAATCTGTGCCTTCAGTGAGGTTAGCAGAATCTCGAGAAAAGATGTTTGATGTGTCAGGTCCTATACTGTGGAACCGTTTACCAGATGCTCTGCAAAGAGAACCCTGTCTTGAAACCTTTAAAAGGGCTTAAAAACACACCTATTTGGAATAGCTTTTGCTCTGATTTCATGCACATAGCAGAGTGAATTTTCTGGTTTTGAATCCTGACAGCATGTTGATGAAAGGATGAATTTAAATGCTTTAGTTGCAGGGAAGATGGAGAATGGTTGTTTCTGAAGGATGTGATTTTTTTTTTTTGTACTTTTCTAAGTATGTTATCGTTATGAGCTGCTTAGAATTTTAGCTAATGTGGCATAGATAATTTTAAATAAATATTTGAAAGAATAAATAACCATTCCTTATTTACTTGTTCCACCCCACTCATGATTTTGTAAATCTGTTTTCCCCTCTCAGTTGCCTCTTTTCAAAGAGATATAACCGGTTTAGCTTTTCTTTATATGGGCTAGGGATGTGCATTCGTTTTGAACGAATGTGCAATGCGCAACGCATAAGTCCCTGTTCGTTTGATTTGTGGGTTCGCGAAATGCATGGCGATCCCCCACGAATGAAACATATCATATTAGTTTCATTCTTTTGGTTCGCAGTGATTTCTTAGTGGCCATTTGAAATAGGAGAAGGCCATGTGGGAATATCCATAGCAAAAACCAGCCCTTTCCTGTGAGTCATAAGTGACCTCACAGCCCTGTCATAGAGTGGGTCAGACAGGTTGGCAAGGAGATGAAAATGCAACCTATCAGAACTAAGCATTTTTCTAATGCAGCCAATTGCTGCATTAGTGCTCTGTGACGCTGTTCCTGATGACACTGTACTATTTATACCTTAAGCATGCAGCGTGCCACACACTTTCTTTTCGGGTATTGTCTGGGGAGGTGGCTTTACTCAGAGCTAGTCTGAGTGTCTCAAATCTGTATTCAATTGCTAGCTACTTTGATAGAATTTTCCATTGAAAAAGATATTTATTTGTTTTTGCTGCTGTGCCAGCCAGGCTTTTTTTGACTGCACTTATTTTATTGAACTTAGACTGTCTCTCCCACTGAGACAAGCTGCCAGCAGTAGCATTTTGCTGTGGATCTTACCCCCCATGGGGTAGGTTGCAGGCAGGGGTGGGTGGGAGATAGTGTGAGAGTTGCAGTGGCTGTCTGAAGCCTGCAGGGCTTTTCAAACAAGAAGCATCACTGTAGGAATTGGGCTTGCTCAGGCTTCCAGTCTTTTCTCTGTGTGTGTGTGTAGTTTTACACACTCACATATATTGGTACAGAGGTGTTCAGTCACCAATAAATAAATAATTCTTTTAATTGAAATCCCTAGTAGGCAATGACATTTACTGCACTTTTTTAAAATTGAACTCAGACTGTCTCTCTGTCTCTCCCACTGAGACAAGCTGCCAGCAGTGGCATTTTGCTGCTGATCTTACCCCCCTGGAGTACATTGCATACAGAGTTTGGGTGGTGGGTGTGGGTGATAGTGTGAGAGTTGCAGTGGCTGTTTGGGAGTTGGTATTTTCAAAGAACAAGCAGCATCACTGTAGTAATTGGGCTTGCTCAAGCTTCCAGTCTTTTCTCTCTATGTGTGTGTAGTGTTCCACACTCACATATATTGGTACAGAGGTGTTCAGTCACCAATAAAGAAATAATTATTTAATTGAAATCCCTAGTAGGCAGTGACATTAAATCCATGCTGTCAGGAAAATCTAGACATAGTCAAGTGATTGGGACTGGCAGAGGAGGCACTTCAAAAGGCAGTGCCAGTCCCCCATTAAAGTTAAAAAGGGAGCTGTTCCAATCTAAAATCTCTGGAGAGGCAGGCAGTTCCATCCGGAAAAAAAATGAAATTTTAAGATGATGCACCACCATCACCTGTTTCTGACCCTGTTGTTTTGGAGGTGAGGGAAGGGGAAGCTGAGTCATGCAAGACAAAAGGGCAAGACCCAAAAGCAGCAATGAGACGGTAGACTCTAGTTAGTGCTGAAAATGTAGCACAGACACTGTTTGCTTCTGATTCCGATGCAGAATTAACTTGTGTGGGATTCTCATCATCAGAAATGGAAGAAGTAATAGCTGAAGAAGGTTTAGGAAGATTAGTTAGTTCTGTCAGCCTCCACTTCAGTGCTGTAGGGGAGAGATGAAACTGATGATGATGAGAAGGAAGAGCAGTCAGCGCAGGCACAGAGTGTGACTGATGCCCCTGTCATTGCTTCTCAGTGTGCACCCATTACTTCAACTCCAGTGCCAGCATCCACCCTGAAGGCTATAGAGAAGGGATCACGAAAGAAATCTGTGATCTAGAGCCACTTTAAAGTGATGGAGGACCCACATTTTGCTCAGTGTAATTACTGTGCCATGGCTATTAGCAGAGGCAAGCAAATGGGACATCTAACTAATTTTGGCATGATGCATTATATGCAGAAGCAACACCCAACAGTACTGCCATCTGGGGATGTGGTAGTACCAGTCAGGGGACCCCATTTTCCAGGCAGTATAAAGTGGTTGAAAAGGAGCAGAGTCACCCCATGCCCTCTGCCCCTTCTAGCAGACAGGTGGCAGGCCAGCAGCTCCCTGCCATGTGTCAGAAGCGACAACCCGCCATGGAGGAAATGGGGTGGTGTTTGGTAATGCTATCCCGTGGAAGGAGGCAGGCAGCCTCAAAAGTTGTAACCGGGAGCTTTGGGGAAATGATTGCCCTTGATGACAAGCCCTTTCAGGTAGTGGAGAATGTGGGTTTCAAGCATTTGTTGAAGGTCTTAGTTCCAAATTACAAAGTCCCCTCCAGAACCATATTTAGCAGAAAGGTCATCCCCAGCCTGTACAACCAGTGTTGCAGTCGCAACCAAGCGCTGCTAGCTAAGGCAGAGGGGAGTGTGCATGTCACCTGTGATATTTGGACTGCCATGATTGCTGCACACTCTTACCTCTCCCTGATAGCACACTGGTGGGACCTGGCTGAGGCAGGGGCAGGCAGCAGCTCTATTAGTGAACAAGTATCAGGGTGGAGGTGTGCTTTACTGCACACCCACCTGACGATGAGGCCCATTCCTCAGCCAATATTCTAGCATGCATCAGACAGATTCTGGAGGGCTGGCAGCTACACCAGCGAGACAGGAATCTTCAGGCAGGGTTCTTTGTCACAGACAATGGTGCAAACATGGTAAAGGCAATATGTGATGGGCGATTTCAGAACATCTGATTTTTGCACACACTCTGCACCTGGTAGAGAAGTCAGCTCTGGGGTTGGAGTCCAATCACCAAGAGAATGAATACCTGCATACGTTATTACACAAGTGTAGGAACATAGCAGTGCACTTCCACAGAAGTATGAAGGCGGGGTAGGTTCTCCGACAAAAGCAGACTGATTTGGAGATGCCTCACAAGCGTCTCATTCAAGACATTGGCACATGGTGGAATTCCACCTATATGATGCTGCAGAGGTTAGTGGAGCAGAAGACACCCCTTCATGAACTTTCTGCGGCAATGGACATAGGTGTGCAGAGTCCCCTAGGGCATCATGATTGGTTAGTCATGAGTCAGCTGGAAAAAATCCTGCAGCCCTTCAAGGATGCCACAGAGGAGCTGAGTTCCAGAAGTTCCACCTTGGCTGAAATCATCCCTATAGTTAATTTTCTGGAGGAAAATTTGGAGGGTTTTAAACAGGAAGAGGGAATGACAGCAAAGGTGCTGCATTGTCTGGACTTTTTGCAGAAGCAGGTGCAAGAGAGATTAAGACCTTTAACAAAAGACCACACATACATGCTCGCCACAGTCTGTGTTTCCCATGTGAAAGGGAAACTCGCCCTACAATCTGATTGTCTCATATTTGTGAAGGACCTGCTGTTAGTAAAAGTCCGTGAACAGGAGCGCCATAGGCAGAGACAGATTAGGCATGAAGCAGAGGAGGAAACAGCAGGCACTTCAGAGAGTAGTGCAAGCCCAAGCAAGAGCAGCACTCTGTCAGCAACAGCTAGTACTTTCTCCTCCACTTCAGTATGCCAATGCCATGTTGCCCCTAAAAAAGCATTTGTTCTGGAATGGGCTAGAGCGAAAGCAGCTGGCAAGAAGGAATCTCAGCCCACCCAAGCAAAGGAGACACCAGCACAAATGTCAGTGACACGGTATCTCACAGAGCCCATAGAGGACATGCAGACAGATCCACTGGCATATTGGGCACACAAGTCCACTGTCTGGCCACACCTAGCCAAAGTGGCTCAGCGATATCTATTATGTCCACCAACTAGTGTGCCCAGTGAACGTGTGTTTTCAATGTCAGGGGATATCATGAGCCCTCACCGCTCAAGGCTGGCACCAGAGTTGATGGAAATGCTAGTGTTTTTGAAAATAAACATGCCTTTGCTTTGGTTTCCAAATTTTCCCTGTGAATGGCAAGATGAATAAAAACAATTTAAAGCCTTGCAGCAGCTCCAACTGCCTCATATGCTCCAGATAATATCAGCACATGTACCTGACCTCAACCGCTGTGCCTGTCTGTCCACTGTCCAGCCCTTACGTCATCACAAGGGCATGACCTCAAACGCTGTGCTTGCCCGTCCAGCCCTTACGTCACTACAAGGGCCTGACCTCAAACGCCATGCCTGCCTGTCCAGCCCTTATGTCACTACAAGAGCCTGACCTCAAACGATGTGCCTGTCTGTCCAGCCCTTACATCACTATAAGGGCCTGACCTCAAACGCTGTGCCCGCTCATCTAGCCCTTATGTCACTACAAGGGCCTAACCTCAAACTCTGTGACTGTCTGAGTTTAATTCTAGTATTTCTAATTTCAGTTTCATGTATTTGTGCATCACTTCTTTACAGAATATTCTTTTTCCTGTTTTGCAACATTTGAAATGTAAGAACATAAAAAGCTGACTTAAGATGTTTGTTTGGAGCTTGCATATTTCATATGCTCAATAATTTTCATGACCTTCATAATATGGGCCATTTTCCCTAAATCTTTCTTAGGTGCCAAGATTAATGTTTCTAGTACTATAGAAAACTGGTGGTAGTTGCACTCTAGTTCATCCTCTGTGTTCCCATAGTTTACAGAGGCACTGTGTAGGGTACAAAGTTAACATAGGTTGATATTGTAGATTTGGACTTGAGTAGCAGTTTTCTTATTTCTGAGAGCTCTTCAAGTTCCTTTGTCATCAACTGAAATGCACAAGCAGTTAATAGCTTCTGGATATTCACTAGATGCCAACAGAACCATCACACTTTCAGGGTCAACACATTCCAGGGAGCCCTTTCCTGCACAAAGGAAAGGGAACTCTCTCCGGGTGTAGCCAACCTATCTCTTAGTACCCACCGACCCATGTTGAACCAGAACCACTGTTCACATGGAAACCTCCTGCATGTCAACTCGCCACACTTTGAAGGCTCGTGCTCCACTCTAGGGGCCAACAATCCATTCTAGGGAGCCCTTTCCTGCGCAAAGGAAAGGGAACTCTCCCCGTGTGTAGCCAGCCTATCTCTTAGTACCCACCGACCCATGTTGAACCAGAACCACTGTTCACATGGAAAGCTCCTCCACCTCGGCATTCAAAATTCTCGTTTGTATATCTGCTATGTCCACCAGATTTTAAAAGACCAGCGAGAACTCACTAGTAGAGATGTGAATCGTGTGATCGATAGTCTTAACAATCGATTTTGGCTGGGAGGGGGAGGGAATCGGATCGTTGCAGTTTGGGTCGTGTAAATCGAAAACCGGCACACTAAAACATCCCTAAAACCCACCCCGACCCTTTAAAATAAATCCCCCACCCTCCCGAACCCCCCCAAAATGCCTTAAATTACCTGGGGTCCAGAGGAAGGGTCCCGGTGTGATCTTTTACTCTCGGACCTCTGGTGCGTTGTAGAAATGGCGCCGGCGCTACGTTTGACCTGTCAAATGACAGGGCAAAGGTAGCGCCGGCGCCATTTTGTTTTTTTGTCCCCCGACAGCAGGAGCGTAGGAGATCGCTCCCGGACCCCCGCTGGACCCCCAGGGACTTTTGGCCAGCTTGGGGGGGCCTCCTGACCCCCACAAGACTTGCCAAAAGTCCAGCGGGGGTCCGGAACGACCTCCTGCAGTCGAATCGTGTTGCCGTACGGCCGGCGCCATTTGCGTAGTTGTTCCACTACATCTTGCAGGATGAAGCTTCCTCTGGGCCCCAGAATCTACTAAAGCCAGTATAGAAAATTGGTGACCTCCGAGAAGCAGGGAGACATTTAAAGTAAGTGGGGGAGCCGGAGAAGTGATGCCTAGGGTTACTCCCCCAATGGAACCTAGGCTTGGGAGTTTCCTGGACGCATAGGACAACGAGCAATGAGATGGCCCGATTCTCCATAATATAAGCAGAGACCTGCCTTACAACGCCTTTGCCATTCCTCCGGAGAGAGCGGGCCTCGACCTAGCTGCATCGGTTCTTGGACGGTCCCCTCTGTGGTAGAAGAAGTTTGAGATGGAAGAAAAAGGACGTGAAGGGGTAGAGCTCACCAAGCGCTTCCTCGTGCCTGAGCCTTCATGAGCCCTTTCCTGTAGACGACGGTCTATCCTGGTTACGAGCTCAATAAGGGAATCCAACGAGCATGGTAGTTCCCGGGCTGCCATTTCATCCTTAATTCTGGCTGACAATCCTTCCAAATATATGGTCCGGAGACAATCCTCCCAATGGAGTTCTGAGGCTAGAGTTCTGAATTCAATAGTGTACTCTGTAAGCGCACGTCCTTCTTGGCGAAGTTATAGAAGACTGGAACCCGCAACTACTTGTTTTTCTGGATCATCAAATACTGTTCGAAACAGTACCAAGAAGTTAGGAAGGTTTTGCAGCACTGGATCTGACCATTTCCAATAGGGAGAAGCCCAAGCCAGGGCCTTACTCTCCAACAGGGATAAGATGTATGTAGTCTTTGTAAGATCATGCGGAAAGATGGAAGCCTGGAGACGGAAGTGCATGCTGCATTGATCGAGAAATCCCTGGCACAGGCGGGGTTCACCTGAATAGTGTGGAGGAGTTGGTAATGGAATTGCTGGTCGAGTATTTCCCTGCATCACGGACGGTGAAGGTAAAGGTGGAGGAACTGCATGAGCCACGACTACCGAATCCAGACGGGCGTTGAGTCGCTTCATGGAAGACGCCATGGATTCTAACATTCGTTGTTGCTCCATAGTTTTCTGGGCCATTCCAGGAATGGCCTGCAGAGCTGAGGCTTCTGCCAGGTCCAAGGCCTTGGTATTCTGTTATGAAACTGAAGGTGGACCCTTAGTCCGAGGTAGAGTTGATGCTACCTAAGGGACAATAAACTCTCTTAGGTCCCCACCGTCGGAAGGCAAGGCCAGGTAAAGCAGACGTTGATCAGTTACTTCGCCACTGGAAGCCCACGGTCCCCCCAGGAGGAGCCAGTAGGGAGCCAGTAGGGAGCCGCTTGGACTTAGGAGACTTCCTGAAGATTGAAGATAGGTCTGGATGCAGGCGCTTCCTGCAAGCCATGAGATCCAGGCCGCTGGCACCTCCAGCAGATCATAATGCAATCCGGAAGTCAAATCCAAGGAAAGGTCGGAAGCCGGTCCAGTGGTCGAAGCCAGAAGAGTCTGTCCAACAAGAGGAGAAGCAGGAACTGGGAACAGAAGGACAAGACCAAGGAGAACAAGAAGTGGAGTCCAGGAGCAAGAAACAGGAACTCGGAGCTCATGAACATCACCAACCAGGAGCCAGAATACCAAGGCAAGGTCTGAAGAGCAGACCTTGTCCTTAAATAGTAACCAGTAGGGGAGGTTCCACGGAAGGAGCTTCAGTAATATCCGGTAGTGGTCCCTTTAAGAATCCTGCTTAGCCGCGCGTGCGGCTCTAAGCAGGCTCGGCGGGGGCGGAGTCAGTGGCAGAAGGATGTCGGCAGGGACACGGCCAGGCCTCAGCAGCGGTCACGGAGCTGGTTGCCCGCTCCCGCAGGTGCCCTGGGACTGTCCCGACACCGCAGGTGAGTGCTGGCCTCGGTTGCGGACCGCCGCGACCGGCGGCCATAACAATGGTGGTGTTGGCAGGAAATTAGAACCAAAAAGTTACCAATAAGGGCCCTGACCTCAATGGTCAGAGTAACAGATAAGTATGAGAAAAATAAGTGTGAAAGCTTGCTGGGCAGACTGGATGGGCTGTTTGGTCTTCTTCTGCCATCATTTCTATGTTTCTATGATTCTCCATGGTATGGGGTAGAGGTAGGGAAAAGGATAACCTCCTGGGCCCTGGCATCAATTAGTGAGTATCCAAGAAACAAATAATGGGGAAACAATATTTTCTTTGTGAACTCTGGTGTCCGGTATCACTTTTATATGTGATAACCACTCTAGTGGAAGTTAATACCATTAAAAATTTGTGCTCCCATAATTAAGTGCTCAAAAGTTTAATGTTTTATACATTTTTCTATTTGCTTGAAATATAAAATATATTCTCTTACATGAAATAACCTTCAACGCTTCTCAACCAATCAGCCCAAGTCATATGCTCACATTAGAGCCTCTTCACTTACCTTTTGCGAATGCGGTATGCAAGTGCCACTGATTATGGTCATGAATTCCTCAAAGTAGAGTTGAGCCATCTGCCTGACACAGGCAGTGTTTCGACAATATACGTCTGCTTCATGGACTAGGAGAGCTGAACACAAAATAGTTAAGTCATAAAACTACCCTCCCCAGTTACAACATCGTTAAACATTCAACTTACTAATTTCTCCTTCTAACTGCCGTTCATGCTGTCAGACAGCATTTGCGCTGCCTGCTCTGTTCTTTTTTTAAAAGGGTATTGACCAATCTGTTATGAACGTGGACCCTTGAGTGTAGGATAGATCCTCAGCAAAAAGTAACAAAAAATGACTCCAACAAGTGTACCATCATATCCTGTAGGTTTCTAGCTCTTTTGAGAGCATATGGGTTGGGCTGATCGGATGAGGAGAGCTGGATATTATTTTATATAAGAGAAGAAGATATTTTATATTTCAAGCAAATAGAAAAATGTATAAAACATTAAACTTTTGAGCACTTAATTATGGGAGCACAAATTTGTCAATTTTAAAATGGTATTAACTTCCACTAGAGTGGTTATCACATATAGAAGTGATACCGGACACCAGAGTTCAGAAAGAAAATATTGTTTCCCCATTATTTGTTTCTTGGATACTCACTAATTGATGCCAGGGCCCAGGTGGGCCATGGTGGAGCTCTTCCCACTATGGCCCAATGTCAATAGGAGGCTCACAGGGCCATGGTGGAGCTCATCCCACCATGGCCCGATGCCAACAGGAGACCGTGTGTGTGAGCTTGTATGTGTGCGTGAGTGAGAGGCTGTTTATGTTAGTGAGAGCCTGTGTGTGTGTGTGTGTGTGTATATTCCAGTGTCTGTGTTAGAGTCTATGTTGTTCTTGTGAGAGCCTATGTATGTGTGTGTGTGTGTGTGTCACATATAGGCTCTTATAGGCATCCACAAACACACACAATATATCTGCGAGGGAGAGGGAGCCTATGTATGTGAGAGAGAGGGTGTGTGTGAGAGAATGAATGTGTTATTGTATATGTGTGTGAAAGAGAACATAAAATTTGTGTGGTCCTACCTCCCCAATCCACGATGGACTTAGGGTGACTGGAAATCAAAAGATCCCAGGTATGGAGAGCAGAAGATTTGTAATCCTTATTAGTTTTACTTATTGGGTATAATTCTATGTTTCTACTTTTTTAAAATGTTTAATTTTTTAGGGGGGAATAGAACTTTTTTAATTATTGGAATTTTTATTCATCAGATGTTTTGAAATATTTTATTGGTGTTTAGGAAATTTTCAATAATCAATTCATTAACTGGATTGAAATAATCTTTTTATGAATATGATTTTAATATTATGATTGATGCTTTATATTTCTTGATTTTTTTAATTTAATGTTTTATAAAAAATGGTAATGTTTCTGTTTTTCCATTGTTGCTCTGCATATAGAGGCTGGCCTGTTTTGGGCCCCAGTTCAGCTTTTCTCAGCATGTTTCTGTTTATACTTTCTGTTCTCTTTATTCTGTATTTGGTCAGGGTCTCTCTGTGTTCTGTAAATGTGACCGAGGTGAGGTATTTAGCGGGCATGTAATTTCTGTGTAGGAATCTATAGTAGCCAGGTTTCCTAAAATAGTTTTATTAGTGTTCTAGGGCCTGGGGAAATTTGTGCAGTGTTGTCTTTTCATAGATAAGGTTGTTATGGTTGTTTTGGTATGGGAGGCTTACTATTTTGTAATGATAATTCTATTTATTCATGACTTTCTGAGTGCCAAGCCAACACACATCACACATTACAAAAAGTCTAATTCCATAGGAGTTCCAAATGTCGTTTTTGCTGAGTTTTCTGGTTGGCACTACATCAGTGCATGTAAATATAATATGCATGTTGTAAGTGATGTTTTTGCCTCAGAAAACTGTACTTTTTGAATGTTCTTTGAAGTGTAAAATTTGTTATAAATGCATAATTTAATTGTGCGTGTCTGTAAAGGGTGTGGGAGTGTTTGTGTGTGTGGATGGAGGTGGCATGAGTGCAAACTATAGGATTTGCCTAGGGTACCTAATACCCTTCCCTATCCATGGGTTTGGGGGGGGGGGGGGGAGGGGATGCAGTTTTTAAGAATATTGATTGCAGGAGGGAGCTGGGCTTTATTTGACGGGCCCGGGACAGAGACTGAATGAATCGGGGGCAGCAGAAAAGCTAGCACCGGCCCTGGATCCATTTGATGTGGTGGGAGGGAGATGACAAAGTCCAACAGAATAAAGATCCTGCAGAAGACTAATGCACAGTAGAATCTTTATGGGTGGAAAATCAATGAGTGATGGGGAAGAGTGTAACAGTGAGTCCACCTGGCCCAAATGAACAGATGGACAATGAAATGCTAACAGAGATTAGGGAAGCTAACAAACTGGCAGCACAGTAAAATTTGGGGATTTTAATTAATCCAATATTGACAAGGTAAATATAACATCAGGATATGCTAGGGAAGTAAAGTTTTTAGATGAAATAAATGACTGCTTCATGGAGCAGTTGGTCTGGGACCAGATAAAGGGGGGAAGGAGCCATTTTAAGCCTTATTTATAATGGAACACATGATTTGGTGCAAGAGGTAACAGTGGTGGGGCAGCTAGGCAGCAGTGATCATAGTGGGGTCAATATTGATGTTACACCCGTCGATCGCAGATGGCTGCGACCACTTCTGCTCACCTCTTTCTTCACGTCTCTGACTCCATGGGGTAGATTGGCAGCCTCCGCTAACTACCTACAACCTGCCTACCGCTTCCAGGTCTCCCAGGTTGGCACTGACGCCGCAGACCGCCATCTTGCCATCAGGTCTTTCTAGGCACACGCACACAGGCCTGTCTTATCCACATCATGGCGGGAACCTTGGGGGTGTCTCCTCCAGATGACATCAGGCTCTGTGGATATTTAAACCTGCTGGCCCTCTCCGAAGACAATTTGGCAAAGAGTCTCATCCTTGCTATTTCTGCCTCGCTTCCTGTGGACCTGCATTCTAGATTCCAGTTCCGACGTGGACGTCTCAGGTACCCACTCCTCGGGGGCATGTCTCTCGTCCTGGCTATCTGCTCCTCGGAGGGCTTGATGCCTGGAACTCCATCTGCCCTATTTCCCGGTGTTTCCTGGAACCAACTTGCTCTTTGTGAGTAGTCCGCTCTGCGGATCACTTCCTACCTACCAAGTGCCTATCGAGTGTACCCCACGCTGCGGGCCATTACCATCGCTACAGAGAGCTCCATCAGAGGTGCCTGCTCTACTACACTGAGGACCTCACAGGTGCTTCCCACCTTGCAGACCGCTACTAGACCGACCGAGGACCCTCACCGGTGTACCCTGCGCTGCGGGCCATTACCACTTCCACTTTGGGCCTCGACTGTGTTCCTCGTTCTGCGGGCCACTGTCACTTCTTCTGAAGACTTCATCTGCATATCTTACTCTGCGGGCTTTTACCATCGCTACCATGGACATCATTGGTGTACCCCGCTTCGCGGAGCACTACGATCTCTATCAAGGCCTCTTCGGTGTACCCCGCTTTGCGGGCCACTACCATCGCTACAAGAGACCTCTCCGGTGTACCCGCTTCACGGACTACTACCATCGCTACGGAGGTATTCCCTCAGGGCACCACCTATCCCATCGGCCTTTGTCTCAGAGCCTGTGTGACCATCTCTCTCTGGCACCTCCCGCTCCATGGGTAGTGCTTCTATGTCTATTAATAAGGACTCTATTCATTCTGTGCCTTCCTTAGCTGATATCTAGCCTCCTGACAGTGAGGCTCACAGGGCTTCTCCCGTGGACGGTAAAACCTTAACAGATTGCCAAATCCTGGACCCGGCAGAGGTCTCAGCAATTCAGGCCATTCTTGGCCTGGCCCAGCAACAGAAGATTCTAGAGACTTTGGCTAATGCCGTCAATCAACTGAATAGCCAGCTGGATTCCATATCTACCCCTGCCAAGCCTGATCTGGCTATGCAAGCACCGCCCTTCCGGCCTCCTGTACCTTTGCTGGCTCCTCATCGTTTTGCAGGTGACCCCTCATTATGCAGGGGCTTCTTGAACCAGTGCAACATGCAATTTTCGTTACAACCTGCATATTTTCCAGATGTAGTCTCCAAAACTTCATATATTTTATCCCTTCTGGACGGTAAAGCATTGGCTTAGGCATCGCCTCTTTGGGAACGTACAGATCCCATCCTGAATGATCTACCAGGCTTCCTTGCTCTCTTCCGAACTGTGTTTGATGACCCAGGGTGAAGGACCATCTCCGGATCCACCCTTTTGCATTTGCAGCAAGGTTCCTGATCATTGATTGATTACTTCATTGAGTTTCGGACTCTCTCATCAGAATTACATTGGGACCTGGGCTGTCTGCGAGCCATTTTTCTTGAGGGCCTTAGCCCACGTATTAAAGATGAATTGGCAGCACGCGAGCTCCCTGAGACCCTGGGCTCGCTTATTGATCTCACCGGCCTCATAGACCGTCATCTACGCGAATGTTCCCAGGAGATCAGAGGAACCAAGACAGTGGCTGCTATTGCCCCACGGGTTCGCACCACATCCACCAGTCAGGGTATCTCAGCATCAAACTCAGAAGAAGAGGAACCAATGCAGATGGGCAGTAGTCATCTATCTGCAAAGGAGAAGCAGCGGCACCAGAAAGCAGGCCTCTGCACGATTTGTGTCCAATCGGGTCACGCTGAACCATCCTGCCCTCTCCGTCCAGGAAACTCCCAGGCCTAGGATCCGCTGGAGGACTCCTCCTAGGCCTAACCGCACCTTCTCCTCCACTAACCCTACCTGTCACCATTAACTTGGATAATCAGGAGTTACACACCCTGGCACTAGTAGACTCCGGAGCTGCGGGAAACTTTATTCTCCGGCAACTTGTAGAACATTTATGCATTCCCACCCTCCCAACCCCCCCAAAACTTTCCTAAAGTACCTGGTGGTCCAGCAGGGGTCCCAGGAGTGATCTCCCACTCTCGGGCCTTCAGCTGCCAGTAACCAAAATGGCACCGGTGGCCCTTTGCCCTTACCATGTGACAGGGACTATCGGTGCCATTGGCTGGGCCCTGTCACATGGTAGGAGCAATGGATGGCCCGCGCCATTTTTAAGATGGCACCGGCCATCCATTGCTCCTACCATGTGACAGGGCCCAGCCAATGGCACCGATAGTCCCTGTCACATGGTAAGGGCAAAGGGCCACCGGTGCCATTTTGGTTACTGGCAGCTGATGGCCCGAGAGTGGGAGATAGCTCCCAGGATCCCTGCTGGACCACCAGGTACTTTAGGAAAGTTTTTGGGGGGTCAGAAGGGTGGGGGATTGTAAATAATTAGATTTAAAGGGTCAGGGTGGGTTTGGGTTTTTTTTGGCTCGGGACAGCCAAAAAAAAAAAACATCTGGACCGCAGGAAACGGAATTTCCCACGGGCCCACGATACCGAAACCGGAACCGATTCCAGCACCTGATTCACATCTCTAGTTATTTACTCTTTTGGACAATAGAAGGACTAGGGGGCAATCCATGAAGTTAGCATGTAGCACATATAAAACTAATTGGAGAAAATTCGTTTTCACTCAACGCACAATTAAGCTCTGGAATTTGTTGCCAGAGGATGTGTTTAGTGCTGTTAGTGTAGCTGGGTTTAAAAAAGGTTTGGATAAGTTCTTGGAGGAGAAGTCCATTACCTGCTATTAATCGAGTTGACTTAGAAAATAGCCACTGCTATTACTAGCATCAGTAGTGTGGGATATACTTGTTTTTGGGTACTTGCCAGGTACTTGTAGCCTGGATTGGCCACTGTTGGAAACAGGATGCTGGCCTTGATGGACCCTTGGTCTGACTCAGTATGGCAATTTCTTATGTTCTTATGTTCTTAAAAGAATTTGGACTTTGAAATCCTCAGCTTATTGAGCAGCAGCAGTCAAAAAAGCAATAGAATGTTAAAAATGATTAGGAAAGAAATGGAGAATAAAATGGAGAATGTCATAAAGCCTCTGTATCGTTCCATGGCAAGGCTGCACCTAGAGCACTGAGTGCGGTGCTGGTCCTGAATCTCAAAAAAGTTATAGTTGCATTGGAAAAGGTATAGAAAAGGGTAACCAATTGAAAAAGGGGATGGAAAGGCTCCCCTATGAGGAAACGCTAAAGAGGTTAGAACTATTCAACTTGCAGAAAAGATAGCTGAGGGGGGGGGGGGGGGGATATGATAGGGGTCTAGAAAATTATCAGTGTAATCAAATTAATAAATGTTAATCTGTTATTTACTCTTTCAATATTAAGCTCTGGAATTCATTGCTGGAGGATGTGGTTAAGACCATATAGCTGGGTTTAGAAAACTTTGGATAAGTTTTTGGAGAAGTCCATAAACTGTTATTAACCAATAAGGCTTAGGAAATAGCCATTACCTATCACTGCACAATAGTAACATGGGATCTATTTTGGGGTTGGGATCTTTCTGGGTACTTATGACTTGGTTTGGCCATTGTTAGAAATCTGACCCAGTATGACAATTTTTATGTTATGTTATGTAATGAACTTCCAAAAGGTATGGGAGGAAAACAGAAGTTCCTTACTTGCAAAAAGTGAAGATATAGCAGAAACATGACCTAGTGGCAGCATAAGTCAAGAGCATAGCCAAGGGGTAACCTGCATCGTGCAGCAGATATGACTAACAGTAGTATGACTGCAATGGGCTTACATGAAAACATTGGAATAACCTGAATGGAGAGGCATTTACAACCTTAATAGTAGTGGCAAGACTGCATCGTGATTTCAAAAAGGCATTGGAGTAACCTGCATTGATTATGGTTAAAACTCAAACTTCAAAGTACATAGGCATATTCCTCGAGGAGCTTTTCTAAACATTATTTAAACTCAGCTACACTAACAGGGGCAGATTTTTAAACGAGCGCCCGCGGGGTACATTTGTGTGCGCTACCCGGCGCGCACAAATGTACACCCAATTTTATAACATGTGCGCACTGCCACACTCATGTTATAAAATCCAGGGTCGGCGCGCGCAAGGGGGTGCACACTTGTGCACCTCGCGCGTGCCGAGCCCTAGGGGAGCCCCGATGGCTTTCCCCATTCCCTCCAAGGCCGCTCCGAAATCGGAGCGGCCTTGGAGGGAACTTTTCTTCCGCTCCCCCCCACCTTCCCCCACCTTCCCCTCCCTTCCCCTATCTAACCCACCCCCCAGCCCTACCTAAATCCCCCCCCCCCTTATTTCATTTTTACGCCTGCCTTGGGCAGGTGTATCTTGTGCGCACTTGCCAACTGCCTGCGCACCATCCCCCGGCACAGCCGCTGTGCTGGAGGCCTTGGTCCCGCCCCTGGACTGCCCCCGGATCGCCCCTTCCCGCCCCTTTTTCAAAGCCCCGCATCCTGGGGCTTGCACGCGCTGCCGAGCCTATGCAAAATAGGCTCAGCACGCACAGGAGTGGATTTTAAAGGGTTACGCGCGTATATTACACGCATAACCCTTTGGAAATCTACCCCACAGCTTTTACCACATCCTCTGGCAACGAATTCCAGAGTTTAATGATACATTGAGTAAAACAATATTTTCTCTTATTAGTTTTAAATGTATAACTTAGTAACTTTGTGTGTCCCCTAGCTTTGTACTTTTTGAAGTAATAAATAACAGATTCATGTTTACTCTTCCACTCCACCTTTTATTTTATAGATTTTTGTCACATCTCCCCTCAGCAATCTGTCCTCCATGCTGAAGAGTCCAAACCTCTTTAGCCTCTCCTCATAGGGGAATCGTTCCATCTCCTTTATCATTTTGGTTTCCCTTCGCTGTACCATTTCTAATTCTGCTATATCTTTTTTGAGATGTGGTGACCAGAACTGTACACAATACTCAAGATGAGGTCGCACCATGGAGGGATACAATGGCATTATGATATTCTCTGTTTTATTCTCCATTCCTTTCCTAATAATTCCCAGCGTTCTGTTTGCTTTCTTGGCTGCTGCTGCTGCAGCATTCTGAGCAGGCCGGATGTTTGGGGCAATTGATTCACTGGCTTTGGTAGCTCTGTGGATTACCGAATAATGTGAAAATAAGACTTGGAAAGGCACTTTGGTGTTGGATTTAGCATCAGTCTTATAGGAATTATAGAGCAAGATGGCAAGGTCTGAATTGGGTAACTAGTGGAAGTGGTAGGATCCTGTACTTTAACTGATTCTGGGCATGCACTGGTCTAATATGGAGGACAGTGCTAGGAAAGGATTGGAAATTCAGGTAAAAAAAGACATGATGTGTTGAGAATGTGAATTTGTAACTCTTCTACTCAAAGTGAAGGAATTGCAAGCTTGGTCTTTTTCTGCGGTTGTTTATTATTTACTGCCTCATTATATATGCGAGCTTCTTTTTCACATATTCCGCTGCACCATTTGTAGTTAAAGGTTTCGTGTGACCTTAGGTCTCAGATGCTGTTTAAAAGCGTCTCTACATTGTGGAAGCTTTCACGATAGCTAGCTACTAATTCTGCCCTGCATATTTCCAGCTTTTCCAGGTTTTAATCTCACTTACTAAAGGTGAAGAGCAGAAGAAAACAGTAGGTGGCTATTGAAAATAAGTGGAGCTTTGCATTTCTTTCTTTACCTATTCTTCAGCTTGGTAAAAGATAAATGTTTCAGATTTCAATCTGTGGTTCCCAGCAGTACTTTGGGAACACTGCGGCAGCTCCACAAAACTCCTCTAATGCTGATCCAACCCTAGATAATGCGTCTCAGAAGGGATGACATAGTGTACTAAAAGAAGACTATGATGTAACGCAGACCTTTAGATTCACAGCCAGCTTTCATTGCAAAGCCTTGAAAGTTAGTTGAGCTGGAGGCAATTAACCATTGAAAACACAGAACAGGTTGGGTTTTTTTTTCCTCCTCTTCATTTTGAAAGGAAAATAAAAACCTTTCCCTGACTTACCATATTAAAATGCAATATGAATTTAATTTGAAGATCTTATTACATGTCAGAATTTTCTCATTAGATCTGTGCTTGTGGAGAACCATTAAGCATTCATTCCGGTCAGCATGTGAAAATTAGTATTGCCTACACAGAGGATATTGCAGTATCACTAGTGTTATTTATCACACTGAAGTCAGTCGGTGGAAGAGTGGCATGCAGTAATCATCTCTGGTATATTGATAGGGAGACTGCTTTAGTGAGTGCCACTTAAATTAATATTTGATGTAAAAATAAACCTGTTAATCTGTTAAAAGAACACTTACTAAATGGAAGCCATAAATATTCTCTCCTGTTGGGCTAAGAATAGGTCATGCATATATTTGAAGAGATCCCTCTGCATGAGCTGAGACCAGGTCATATATAAGTAAGTACAAGGTGATATCTCATGTGCTGACTGGCTGAGTAGCAGGCCGATGCATGTTCCCTCTTACTCTTTTTTTTCTTTTTGGATAAAATAGATAAATGTGAGAGCAATGGGCGGCCTAGAGAAATAGGTGAGAAAGAGGAGGGTGCCATGGAGGGAGCAGGATTAAGACGTGAGAAAATGTGCTGTGTGATCACAGTCTGATAGATTGTTAGCTTATCAATGTAGAGGTCAATATTCAAAAGGACCTGTCCAGCTAAGCTCAAGACAATCCCTATGTTTGGAATATCCCTCTAAGCTGAACGGTTATGTTTTAGCCTTGTAAGTCAGTACACAGATAAAACTTAAGACAGATAATAAAGGGGCAGGATGTGGGCATGCCAAGGCGTGGTTTACATTAACCCCGCTAGCTCTGAATATCGGCGCTAGCTGAATGAAGTCCTTCGGCTACCTGTGGTTGTCAAAAAAGCAGCCCTAAAGTTAGACCGAGAACTGTCTCCCTGCCAAAAGAAATAAAAACTACAAGTGGCTGTGCAGCCGCAGCCTGCCTGCTCCCTCCTGCTCCACCCAGTAAAGGTTTAATGTAACAGACGCGCAGTCCCTTTCCTCATTCCAATTAAACCACTACCCTGAACCTCCCTCCCCTGCTCTTCAACTCCCAAAAGTGTTAGCAGCTAAGTCAGCAGGAGAAAGAGAGGTTTTGTCTTTCTCCCGCTGGCTTCAGTATTACAAGCCATTAGGGTAGAGATCTGTACCAGCATTTAATGCGAATTTATTTATTTATTTCATTATTTAAAAAAAATACTTATTGATCGCCTTTCTGATTGGTCCTTTCACTGACAGCTAAAGTTCTCCGGGTAACTTTACCCGGTTAATTTTGCTGCTGGCCGGCATACTGAATATTGACTTCTCAATGTCCAAATATGATCAGATTCCAATCAAGATGATTTTATTGTATCAGGCCAGGTTGTATTTAATGAAATCGTCTGGTACTTTTTAGGGGAGTATATGGTGACAGCTTTTTAAACTGACAGGAAACTGCTAAACTTTTGTGGCGAGTCAAATCTTTTCACATTGTACATACTTAGAAAAATCTGTCTGTAGGAACATTTCTAGGGTTGGAGAGCATTATTTCTTTCTCGCTTACATTCAGCTATTCATAGTAGAAAGCTGGACTTTTAGCTATGGAGAGTTCAGATTGTTTCTCTTTCTGTCTCATATTTTCTTAGTGCATAGCTTTCTTTCTTTCTATTTTTTTCTCATCAGAGAACTGAATTTGTGAGCCTAGAGCAATTTCCTTTCAGTATATGTCTGATTCCTAAGCATTTTATCAGCAAGAAGCTTAGCTCCAGTATCTGGAGCACTTTGCAGAATTCAATGTCTAAAGCACTCAGCTTAATGTTCAGTTTGCACATTTTCAGCAGCATGAATGATGCAACAATTCCCTCGATGGCAATTTTACCAGATGTGTAATATCTGATCTGATAAGCCCTTCTGTTGGGTACCCAGAATGGATAGCTCTTTTGCTCCTGTTTATCTACTCCAAGCAAAAAAAAAAAAGAATCACCTGGAAATAGCAGTAAACTTGCTTTATATACATTTTTATTCCAGTTATCTGAATTTAATATAATATTTTCAATAAAATAAATACACACCTTCACTTTCTGATTTTATGTAAATGTAATAAAAACTAAATACAAAATACATGTGACTTTACTTCATGCTTACATACATTAACGTTTAAGTATAACAGAATTAGATTTTATTGTGCTCACACAATTTTATTGAATGCACAAGATTTTTAAAATATAATTTTAATTTAGTGAACATTAACATTAACATTACAATAACTTGTCTAGGAGGATACTGCTACCATACTCTACAACATAGTTTATCTAGAGATACAACAGAAAGATTCCAATTCTAACATCTGAGAAACATACTGAGCTGCTAGGTTCCAGATTTCCAGAAATTTTACAAATCTATTATATTTTTCAACTCAATAGCTTCAACCTTGTATGTCAAACGTGCTACATTCCAACAATTATCTATGTTTCTAGGAAATAATTATCCTTGTAGTAAGATGAGTTTTAGAGCCAAAAATATTAAAATATCTATTATTTCCTATTACAGGCAGAAATATTTTGCATAATTGTGATCAATTTCCATATAATAATGTGAAACAAAAGCTCACATTGGATATTCAGTAGTATATCCTTCATCCTTCCCCATCCAAAATTTCATTATATTGTTAGAGAAATATAACATGTGTGAATGTCTCTATCTCTCTGTGGTAGATATTTAAAATTAAAATGCTAAGTAAGTTACCAGATAAGACTTATCCAGCTAACTTACAAGGCATATTCAGCAGCATATGCTGAATATGCTAGCTATGCTGCTGAATATCCCCATAAAATACTCTAGTTAGCTGGATACGTTTTTCAACTATTGAATAGGTCTATCTAAATTATCTGGTTAACTTAACCAGATAAGTCAGAATATCTGCACTTATATGGGTAAGTTAACTGGGAAAGTAATTACCTCCTGAAATTCCCATTTTCCACCGACCAGTTAGCCAGCTAAGTACTTAATTGCATAAGTGGCAGCCACTAAATGCAGCCAGACATTCAGTTACCACCACTTAGCCAGCTAAGTGGCACTGAATATTGACATGCATGTGTTAAAAACATTTATTATATTCTTGAGTTTGGAGTTTGGAGATTTTTACTGGAATCCAGATACCCTGAGCAATAAAATACAATGTCTGAATGAGGGTTGAGGACATCATAACCCATAATGACTTGCTCAAAAAATAACTCATTGTAAAGGTTCCACATAAGCTTCCAAGAGGTAGATATTCAAATACTAACTGGCTAGGGAAGTTAGATGGACAAACTTATCTGGCTAACTTAGCCGGGATTTTCAGCAGGGTGGCCATGCCACTAAATATAACTGAATAACTTTTGTGAGCCAGATAAGTTATCCAGCTAACTTAAGACCTGCTCAATAGCAGGTCTAACTTATCTGGCTAACTTATCGCTACTTATCCAGCTAAGTCAATCGGTGTGGTAGCTTGAGTGGTAGGTGGCTGTAGAGGCAAAAACTCATAATTACAATTTTTTAATATATATCCAAAGCAGAAAACCTGTGAGGGAGTCGGTTGGACCATTAGATGACCAAGGGGTTAAAGGGGCTCTTAGGGAAGATAAAGCCATTGCAGAAAGACTAAATGAATTCTTTGCTTCCGTGTTTACTAATGAGGATGTTGGGGAGATACCAGTTCCAGAGATGGTTTTCAGGGGTGATGAGTCAGACGAACTGAACGAAATCACTGTGAACGTGGAAGATGTAGTAGGCCAGATTGACAAACTAAAGAGTAGCAAATCACCTGGACCAGATGGTATGCATCCTAGGGTACTGAAGGAACTAAAAAATGAAATTTCTGATCTATTAGTTAAAATGTGTAACCTATCATTAAAATCATCCATTGTACCTGAAGACTGGAGGGTGGCCAATATAACCCAAATATTTAAAAAAGGCTCCAGGGGTGAACCGGGTAACTATAGACCAGTGAGCCTGACTTCAGTGCCAGGAAAAATAGTGGAAACTATTCTCAAGCTGGCCCCACAGGGTTGAAAACTGGGGTCAATCTCGTCCTAGAAGTATTGGATATTGGAGTTTGGGAAAGACTCCTGCTTCCATCATGGCTTGCTCTGCCGGGGTCATTAACAGGACCTCACTGGTTGGACATCTTTGTTTGACCCCATGTATAAAGGCAAGTGTTTCTTTCCTCTTACGGTTGATTATGCTCTTCTTGAAGCAAGTCCTTACAAATGAAAATCTTGCCACACCTTGAATCCACCAATGCTTGGGTGGAAACTCAATCCAGTTTGATCTGGATTGCAAAATCCTTTGAATATCCACAAAGCTGCAGCTTTGGAGCTTTAACAAAATGTGGTCCCATTCACGCTCCCATTCTCATTCTGGGGTTCTATCCCCCCCTCCCCCCTCTGGGTCCTTTCCTGTTGTTCCACCAACTCGCTTCTGACTCCACTTCTTCACACCAGAGATATTCTTCTTCCGTATGGTCTTCCAACATACAAAAGGAGCAGGTTGCCTTTTTGCATTGCTCATTTCTCCTAAGGGCTCTTCATTTTCTGTCTGTCAATACAGGCAGTGCTCTTCATCAGGACTGTTCCCTGCACACAGAACACAGAAGGAAAAGATACTCCCACCCATAATCCTGGGTTGTTCCAACCTCTCCAAGGTTCCCTTTTTCCTTTGACTTGAGGGTTGCCCCTGTTTTAGAGATTTGCTTTTTTCCATATGTATTTTACTCTCTAGTTTTGGCTGGGTCATTAGGCTGTTGTCCATACATTTCCCTCACATTGTCAGTCCCTTGCCAAGTGACCTCTCTGATAGTTAAAGCATATGGAAGAGACTGTGGCCTGAGTTCTGGGAATGGAAGAAGAGCTAACCATTTCTGAGGGACTCTGCTGGGGACCTCCATTCTCTGCCCTTCCCAAGGGTGTTTGTATGGGCTGCCTTTCAAGCCTCCTTACGCCATCAGGCATTAATTGCACCTGGTGGAAGGCTTCCATCACTTATAGGGCTCTTTCTGAGGCCTGTGTGTCAGCAGACCAGTTCCACATGGGTTGGTCAAGCCCTTCTAGGAACTGTTCCAGCAGCACTTGTTGGGCTACTTTGAGACCAGTCTTTGCCTCTGGCTGCAACCACTTCCAGCCGGCATCCTTTAAGTGATGAAACAGATTTCGGGGACTCTCCCCAGGCTGCAGGGAACCCCACCAGAACCATTGCTGGTATGTTTCTGAGGTGCACCTAGCTCTCGCCAGGATAGCAGCCTTAACTTCTGCATAGGTAGCTCTCCCATCCTTGTTGGCTGCTTGGAAAGCCACTTGAATCCTGCCCGTGAGTAAGTTAGCCAAGTAGGTTGTTCAACTAGCTTCAAGCCAAGCCTACAGGCAGGTGGTCCTCTCAAAGGTTTTCAGGAAGACCTCCGGGTCCTCACCAATCTTCAATTTAAACAGGATGTGAGAGAGTGAAGATGCCTGCGGTATCCTGATCAAAGTAATTTGCATGGCCTCTGCTAGCTAAATCAGCACTGTGCTTTGCTGTATTTACTGTTCTTGCAGCTCCTGCTGCCTATAAATTTACATAAGAAGCATAAGAAATTGCCATACTGGGTCAGACCAAGGGTCCATCAAGCCCAGCATCCTGTTTCCAACAGTGGCCAATCCATGCTACAAGTACCTGGCAAATACCCAAACACTAAGTAGTTACCATGCTACTGATGCCAGTAATAGCAGTGGCTATTCCCAAAGTCAGCTTAATCAATAGCAGTTAATGAATTTCTCCTCCAAGAACTTATCCAAACCTTTTTTTAAACTCAGCTAACTGTACTAACCACAACCTCTGGCAACAAATTCCAGAGCTTAATTGTGCATTGACTGAAAAAGAATTGTCTCCAATTTGCTACTTGCTAACTTCTTGGAGTGCCCCCTAGTCTTTCTATTATTCAAAAGAGTAAATAACCAATCACATTTACCTGTTCTAGATCTCTCTTGATTTTGAAGATCTCTATCATATTCCCCCTCAGCCGTCTCTTTTCCAAGCTGAACAATCCCAACCTCTTTAGCCTTTCCTCATAGGGGAGCCATTCCATGCCCTTTTCTGTACCTTCTCCAGTGTAGCTATATGACCAGAATTATATACAGTACTCAAAGTGTGGTCTCACCACGGAGCAATACAGAGGCATTATGATATTTTCTGTTTTATTCACCATTCCCTTCCTAACAATTCTTAATATTCTGTTTGCTTTTTTGACTGCCGCAGCACACTGAACCGACGATTTCAATGTGTTATCCACTATGACTCCTAGATCTTTTTCCTGGGTGGAGGCTCATATTATGGAACCTAACATTGTGTAACTATAGCATGGGTTATTTTTCCCTATATGCATCACCTTGCACTTATCCACATTAAATTTCATCTGCCATTTGGATGCCCAATTTTCCAGTCTCACAAGGTCCTCCTACAATTTATCACAATCTACTTGTGATTTAACTACTCTGAATAATTCTGTATCATCTACAAATTTGATTACCTCACGTCGTATTCCTTTCCAGATCATTTATAAATATATTGAAAACCACCGGTCCAAGTACAGATCCCTGAGGTACTCCACTGTTTACTCTTTTCCACTGAGAAAATTGACCATTTAATCCTACTCTCTGTTTCCTGTCTTTTAACCAGTTTATAATCCACCTCCTAATCTAGACTTTTTAATTTTCTTAGAAGCCTCTCAGGGACTTTGTCAAACGCCTTCTGAAAATCCAAATACGCTACATCTACTGTTTTTTAAATCCAAATATGCTACATCTACATGTTTTCTAACCCCTTCAAAAAATGTAGGAGATTTGTGAGGCAAGACTTACCTTGGGTAAATCTATGCTGTGTTCTATTAAACCATGTCTTTCTATATGCTCTGTAATTTTGATCTTTAGAATAGTTTCCACTATTTTTCCCAGCACTGAAGTCAGGTTCACTGGTCTACAGTTTCCTGGATCACCACTGGAGCCCTTTTTAAATATTGGGGTTACATTGGTCACCCTCCAGTCTTCAGGTACAAGGGATGATTTTAATGATAGGTTACAAATTTAAACTAATAGATCTGAAATTTCATTTTGGAGTTCCTTCAAAACCCTGGGGGGTATACCATCCAGTCCAGGTGATTTGCTTCTCTTTAGTTTGTCAATCTGGCCTACTACATCTTCCAGGTCCACAGTGATTTGGATAAGTTCATCTGACTCATTACCCTTGAAAACCATCTCTGGAACTGGTATCTCTTCAACATCCTCATTAGCAAACACAGAAGGAAAGAATTCATTTAGTCTTTCTACAATGGCCTTATCTTCCCTAAGATCCTCTTTAACCCTTTGGTCATCTAACAGTCCAACTGACTCCCTCACAGGTTTCCTGCTTTGGATATATTTTAAAAAATTGTAAATATGAGTTTTTGCCTCTACAGCCAACTTCATTTCAAATTCTCTCTTAGCCTGTCTTATAAATGTTTTACACTTAACTGGACAATGCTTATGCTTTTTCTTATTTTCTTGAGATGGATCTTTCTTCCAAATTTTGAAAGTTGTTTTTTTTTTTTGGCTAAAATAGCCTCTTTCACCTCACCTTTTAACCATGTTAGTAATCGTTTTACCTTTCTTCCTCCTTTCTTAATGCATGGAATGTTGCGGTCCCGGGCCATGCCCCGGTCCCTCCACCTACCTCGGGGACGACCCGGGCCGTTTCGGGGCCTCCTCGGGCCTGCAGAGCTCCCAGCGTGTCTCTCCCTCCTCGGGAGAGATGCCGACGATCCGCCGTGGCTGGCCCTGCCCCCTAGGCGCTCGCGCGCGTAGGGGCTCCGGATTTAAAGGGTCCAGTGCGGGAAATGAAGCTCAACCCTCCGGTTGACGACAGACGCTGCAGGGTTATTTAAACCCTGCAGCTGGCCTAGAACCTTGCCTTGCAACGAGGTTCCTCTATCTTAGAGTATCTAGTTGCTGCTTGACCTACATCTTCAACTCTGTCTTCTGATTCCTGGCTTCTGACCTCGGCTCCGTCCACGACTCCACTTCAGCTTGACCCTTGGCTCCTGACTCCGTCTTCTGATTCCTGGCTTCTGACCCCTGCTCTGTCCCATGACTCTGTCTTCAGCTTCCGCTTCTGCCTCCGGCTTTGGTTTGGTTCTCTGACTTCTGGCTTCTGACCCGGCTTTGTTCCTGGACTCAGACTTGGCTTCTTCCACCACCTCAGGTATCCAGTACCCGTGGCCCCGAGGATTCTCCTATTTATTTATTTTATTTATTTAAATTCTTTTAATATACCGATGCTCAAGACAAGTCTTATCGTACCGGTTTACAATAGAACTAGGGGAAAAAACACATTAACAACTATAGAGAAGAGAAAGTTACAATAAAACAGGAAGCATAAACTTGGGCATTGGAGAGATGGAGAAGAAGTTCAAACCAATACAACTGGAGAGTAATATAGCTGAGCATCAAACAGTAGATTAAGTTGCGGTACATATATATTTAAACATAGAGTTGCTTGATTCAGTGTGTAATTTATCAGAGCAGTTACTAGGATAACATTTCCTGTGGGTAAAGGAGCAGGGAGGTAACCGAGTGGGTGAGGGGAGGGCAGGGACCAGAGTGCAGAGTGATGAGGTGATGGGGAAACTGGTAGGAAGGTGGGGGGACGGATGAGAGAGTCAGTATAGGTTGATATGAGGCTCCTTCAGCGAATAGCCAGGTTTTCAGTTTCTTTCTGAAGGAACGATGGCATTGTTCCTGGCGTAGATCAGGGGGTAGTGAATTCCAATGGAGCGGTCCCTCTGTCGATAGTGCTCGTTTATGTATGGAGTTGTGAACCGAGGATTCACAACTAAGAGGATTCTCCTAAGTCCCAGCGGCTCGGGCTCTCACGGGCTCCTCCTGAGGGAGCCGCGGGCTTCCGAGGGTGAAGACTCTTCTGTCTCCTGGGCCCAGCCGCCCTCCGTCTATCTCGCTGGATGCTGCCCAGATCCTTGGTCGCATAGGGTCCTGCCTAAGTCCAAGAGGCCCGGGTCCCTACGGGTTCCTCCTGGGGGGATCTCGGGCTTCCAGTGGTGAAGTCCTCTCCAGGATCTCTTCAGCACCGCCTCCCGGCTGTGATGCTTCTGTGGTTTCTGACAGTATCCCATCCACCGTCTCAGCCAGCTCAAGGGTCCACCACCATAACAGTTTGCAAGGCCATGGACCCGGCAGATCTTGCAGGCTTGAAAGCCATCCTTTGCCGCGGCTCACCTGCCTCTCTGCCGGTCATCCCGACCTCGTCGGCGCCGCCCCGCCTGGGACCCAAGCCCCGCCGACCAGCGCAGCCCCAGCCTCTGCCTCTCAGCACCCCGAATCGCCAGCACAGCGATCCGACCACGTGGGACCCGCTCCACCAATAGGAGGCCTGAAGCAGAGCACAGGAACTGACGCCGAAAGAAAATAAATAAAAAAAGGTAAGCCCTTTAAATCGGGGCTCCTTGTTCCGGCCAGCCCTTTGCCGCGGCTCACCTGCCTCTCTGCCGGTCATCCCGACCTCGTCGGCGCCGCCCTGCCTGGGACCCAAGCCCCGCCGACCAGCGCAGCACCAGCCTCTTAGCCAATCAGAAGGCATCTATAGATCCTTTAAATTTAAGCCAGTCCTGGCGGCGTCGCACGCCAGGCGTCGCGCGCCCGAAGGAGCGCGACCTAAGGGGCCTGCCCCTTAGCGCGCCCCTTGGAGAGCCCCAGGCCCAGGTCCAACTCTATACGCAGAAGCCATTCAACTATCCAGGTGCCATCATCAACTCTTCCACGTATGGTGATACGCCACACTAACCTTAATCATTTTAGGGAGCATAGTTAGTACCCTTGTTACTAACCCACTGCTTAAGTCCTAGAGACCTCCAGAAGTGGAGCTCTACCACCACTTGATTTATTTATTTATTTATTTATTTAACAGCTTTTAATATACCGGTGTTCGTGCAAGCACATCACGCCGGTTTACAATAAACTTGAGAAGGAGGAAATTACAAAAAACAGGGAGTGGGGGAATGGAGCAGGAGCGAAAAAGGGGGGGGGAGGGGGGGAGAGAGGTAAAGGAGGAAAGACAGCAGTTGAGAAAGGTACAAGGAACGTATCAGTATTTACAAAAAAGGTTGCTTAACATGGTGGATTATATTGATAACTTATTAAACAATTAAACACATATATATAAACTCATATGTATAAACTATTAGCTTATTTACAGCAGTTATAGCAAGTAGTAACGGTATCATGATTTAAACATAAAGGTTGTAAGTTTTAACTGGGGGTACAGTGGAGAACGGTAGATAGGTGGGGATGGGGTGATAGGTGGGCGGGGGTATAGGGAAAGGGTGGAGGGAGGGTGGGTATGGGTGGGTTGAAGGTGAGACTAAGGAGGTTTCAGGGAGGTGAGACAGGGGAGAGACAGGGGGGAGCAACTAGGGGGGTTTCAGGGGGGTAGACTACGAGGGGCTGGAACCCACACCTACGGAGGACAGAGCACTCCTCCAATCAATCCAACAAGCTTACAAACATTCTTTCAGCAATCATCCAAACCGCCTTTCATTCAGACAGACACCTTCCTTCATCCGTCCACAGACATCTCTCTTATTCATACAGACTCTCACCAGTCGTATCCAACCTCTTTCATCATGTTCACATACAACATCCCAATCATTTACAGCCAGAGGAGAATCTCCTTACCTATCTCCACAAACGTCTTACAAAAAAGAATTATTCCAATCATGACGTCACCTTTGAACCAACTTCTAGGCCTCACGCTACTCTCAGTAACCCTCCTCAATGCACAATCTTTAACTAAAAAGACACACATCCTCAATGATTACCTCCTGGACTCCAACCTAGACATCTGTGCCATCACAGAAACCTGGTTAAAAAACTCGGACATTGCCTTAACCAACCAACTACCTATCCAGTTATATGACATCTTCACCTTCCATAGACACAAAAAAAGAGGAGGCGGACTTCTTCTAGCCTCCAAGAAAGAACTCAGACTGACCGCTCACACCATCAAGACTGAATCCAAATTGGAACTAGGACTAGTCAAGTCAAAACTGCTACAAATGTTGTTAGTCTACGCTCCTCCAGGAGTTTTAGAAACCGACCCTTCACCCCTCATAGAATCCATAGCAAAACATATTAACTTAGACCTACCAACAATGATTATGGGTGATTTCAACCTCCATACAGCGCTATTCCGCGATCTGCGAACTGCGAAGCCTTCCTAACCACCCTCACTGCAATGGGATTCTCTCAGACTATCAACAGCCCCACACACAAAGCTGGTCACATCCTGGATTTAATATTCATTAACTCTAAATTCACGTGCACGGTAGATCCCACATGTACCCCTATCCCTTGGTCAGATCATTTCTTGATAGAATCTTCCTTCTCCACATACAAACAGACTCACACCTCTCCGCACCTTTCCACCATTCAATTCAGGAAATCATGTCCATCAGATATACTCAGCGAACAGCTCTCCAAGGAACTCTCCAACCTGGACCTATCTAATCCCGAATCAGCCCTATCTTCCTGGCAAAAAATTACTGAAGCAGTCGCAAACAAATGGTGCCCAATAACCTCCAAAACAATCAATCCTAAAAAAAAGGGGAATCAACCCTGGTTCAGCACCGAACTAAAACAGATGAAACAGGACTTACGCCATAAAGAAAATAGATGGCGAAAAACCCCCAACTCAACTACCCTTTCAGCATACAAGGGTTTCTTACATCGCTGTAGGACCTGCATACTACAAAAAAAAAAGGAATACTACGCCAACAAAATACACCACTACCAGTACGACGCCCAGGCCCTATTTGCTTACGTAACACAAATAACTAAATCAACCCCGCCACCTATTCCAGACGAACAAGCTCTATCCAAGGCTAATGAACTCGCCTCATTTTTCCAACTGAAGATTCTAAATACTCTCGCCCTCCTTCCTCCTAATACAACACCTCTCAAATCAGATGAGAATCTCAATTCCTTCTTTAAACCTAAGTTGGACAGCTTCGAATTAATCTCCACCAAAGAGATTGAATCCCTTCTAAAAAGACAGAAACCATCTAGTCATCCAGCTGATAATATCCCATCAAGACTCCTGCTTCTAATCCCAAACACAATCTCAGGACCTCTTACAAATATCATTAACAGCCTTCTAACTCAAGGAAGCTACCCAGACAGCCTAAAAACCGCTTCTCTTAAGCCCCTCCTCAAGAAACACAATCTAGACCCTAATGTAGTAGCCAACTTTAGACCCATCTCCAATCTACCATTCGTTGCCAAACTTACAGAGAAACTGGTAAACACCCAGCTTTCAGAATATCTAGAGGACCATAAGATCCTATACCCTTCGCAATATGGCTTCCGGAAATCACGCAACACGGAGACCCTCCTCATCTCGCTTACAGACCATATTATAATGGGGTTAGACAAAGGACATTCCTTCTTATTAGTTCTGTTAGACATTTCGGCGGCATTTGACACCGTCAACCACACCATCCTTCTGGATCGCCTGGAGGATATCGGCATCTCCGGATCAGCCCACAATTGGTTCAGGTCCTTCCTTAGCAATAGGACTTTCAAAGTCAAAATCAATAACAAGGAGTTACCTCTAACAAAATCTTCCCTTGGCGTACCACAAGGATCCTCCTTATCTCCACCCTCTTTAATATATACCTCCTCCCCCTCTGCCAATTACTGACAGACCTCAACCTAATTCACTATCTGTACGCAGATGATGTACAGATTCTAATCCCAATAACAGAATCCATCTCTAAAGCTCTCACTTACTGGAATAACTGCCTTCTATCCATTACTAATCTACTCAACAGCTTAAACTTGGTCCTCAATGCCTCAAAGACAGAGCTTCTCCTCATCTCTTCCAATGAAAACAATCTTCCTCCAACTTCACCACACAATGCTCACTTCACCTGTACGCACGTTAGAGACCTTGGGGCAATAATAGACAATCGTCTAAACCTTAAAAAAATGGTCAACACAACTACCAAAGACAGCTTCTTCAGACTACAGGTTTTGAAACGACTAAGACCACTCCTATTTTTTCAAGACTTCAGGACTGTCCTCCAGGCTCTTCTGTTCGCCAAAATAGATTACTGCAGTGCCCTCTTTCTAGGCCTCCCCAAATCCACCACCAAACCATAAGAACATAAGAACATAAGAAAATGCCATACTGGGTCAGACCAAGGGTCCATCAAGCCCAGCATCCTGTTTCCAACAGTGGCCAATCCAGGCCATAAGAACCTGGCAAGTACCCAAAAACTAAGTCTATTCCATGTAACCATTATTAATGGCAGTGGCTATTCTCTAAGTGAACTTAATAGCAGGTAATGGACTTCTCCTCCAAGAACTTATCCAATCCTTCCCCAAACACAGCTACACCAACTGCACCAACCACATTCTCCGGCAACAAATTCCAGAGTCTAACCGTGCGTCGAGTAAAAAAGAACCCTCCCCGATTAGTTCCAAATGTGCCCCATGCTAACTTCATGGAGTGCCCCCTAGTCTTTCTACTATCCGAAAGAGTAAATAACCGATTCACATCTACATCAGATGTTACAAAATGCGGCAGCGAGACTGCTGACCAACACCAGCCGCGGTGAACACATCTCACTCATCCTCAGAAATCTACATTGGTTACCAGTAAATTTCAGAATCCTGTACAAATCTATTACCCTAATACATAAAACCATTCATCAGCAACTCCAACTCGACCTGGAAATCCCTTTCAAACTCCATTCCTCTAACAGACCAACGAGAGATATCCACAAAGGCACTCTGAAATTTCCCCCGACTAAAGCCACACGCCTCGCTACGACCAAAGACAGAGCTTTTTCAATAGCAGGTCCATCTATCTGGAATAACATCCCAGCAAATCTCAGATTGGAACCCTGCCTCTTAACCTTCAGAAAAAGACTAAAGACGTGGCTCTTTCACCAAGCCTTCCCAGATCCACCGGATAATCACTAGTTTGAGCCACACTTCTTACAAGGTCTTTTGACACACTTCCTCCTGAACAATGGACACTGGCACCTCCAGGTTAAAGCATATGCTCTAACCCGTTAATTTATTCGTATCACGTTATATTTATTCTACCTGCCTTTATCTTCCTTCCAGCTTGTCTTTAAGCCTCCAAGTTTTTTCCATTCCTTGTTGATTGTAACTTTGACTTATTCCTTTTCCTTTGTTATCTATTATTAACCAGAATTGTTACCTTAGTTTTCCCTTGTTAAAATGTAAACCGATCCGATATGTTTATCTACTATGAAGGTCGGTATAAAAAACTGTTAAATAAATAAATAAATAAAATCCCGGGTATTGCCCAGAGGCTGCAACAGCAGCAAACTTGCCTCAACTCCCTGATGGCAACAGTGCAGGAATTAGCCGACCTCACTGGCGGAGCCACTGCTTCCAGTTCCTTGGTACCTGGAGCTGGGACCAGTTCCGAATCAACAGCACCCATACAGATGCCAGTACCCTCGTGCTTTTCAGGAGATGCCAAGCTTTGCTGAGGGTTCCTGAACCAGTGCTATATTCGATTCAACCTCCATCCGCTTCAGTTTCCGACCGTCCGGGTCAAGACGAGCTTTATTATCTCCCTGCTGGACGGAAGACCCCTGGCGTGGGCCTCCAACCTCTGGGAGCATCAGGACTCCCGCCTGGACAACCTGGTACAGTTCGTCACCGCCTTTCGGCGGGTCTTCGATGAGTCCTCCCGCAGACCTACTGCTGCATTAGAACTGCTCCAGCTGCATCAGGGTAACCGGCCTTTGGTGGAACACGCTGTCGACTTCCAGACTCTTGCCGCCGAATTGAACTGGGGAAGTGACAGCTTGCACGGTATCTTTTTGGAAAGTCTCTCCCCAAGACTTCAGGATGAATTGGCGGCCAGAGATCTCCCGGACGACTTGAACGATCTCATTGATCTAGCAGGCCGCGTGGACTGCCGTATCCAACGCCGGTTCCGGGAGAAGAGCTTGGCTCATAGGCCTGGGACCTCTGGAACCACTCCTTCCCAAAGTGGGCACTCCCCGTCTGCCTCTCCAGGGGCTCAAGACACCGAACCCATGCAGGTGGGCCGGGGGCCTATCTCTCAAGAAGAAAGAAGGAGATGCCGGTCCCTAGGCTTGTGCCTGTACTGCGGTGGCAAGGGCCATTTTCTTGCCCGCTGTAGTGAGCATCCGGGAAACGCTCAGACCTAGGGACAGTCGGGGAGCTAACCCTAGGTCACACCATTTCTGACTCCCCGTGCACTGTTCCGGTGACCTTACTCCTCCCAGATGGGGAGTTCAATACGCAAGCCCTGATTGACTCTGGAGCCGGGGGGAACTTCATACTCAAGGACTTGGTTCAGCAACTCCAGATTGGGGTTCAACCACAATGACCCCCTCTCCGTGTATCTTCCATTCAGGGGAAACTTCTTCCAGGCACTATCGCTACCTGCACCAAGCCTCTCACATTATGCACTGGCATTCTGCATCAGGAGGAGATCTCCTTCCTCATCCTGGAGAAGTCCATGCATCCGGTCATCCTGGGGCTACTTTGGCTGCGGAAGCACTCTCCTGTAATTGCATGGGACACCCTCCAGGTGGCGTCCTGGGGCCCCTTGTGCTTCAACTCCTGTTTGCCCGCTGTCCCACGACCACCAGTACCTCTGCTGATGACCTCCTTGGTACTGCCACCCCACTACCAGGACTACTGCGATGTCTTTTCCAAGGAAAAAAATGAGATCTGCCCGGAGCACTGCCCCTTTAACTGTGCGATCAACTTGCTCCCGGGTACCACACCGCCATGAGGGCGGGTATACCCATTGTCCCTTCTTGAGATGCAGGTCCTCTATCAGGGAGAACCTGGACTGAGGATTCATTCGACCCTCCAAATCCCCGGCTGGAGCAGGGTTCTTCTTTGTAGCCAAAAAGGTTCCCTTCGACCCTGCATAGACTACCGAGGCCTGAACAGCATCACCCGCCATGACCAGTACCCTCTGCCCTTGATCCCAGAACTCCTGGATAGACTCCAGGGGGCCAAGGTCTTCACCAAATTGGATCTCCGCGGGGCCTACAACCTGGTGAGGATTTCCCCGCCAATAAATGGAAAACTGCATTTAACATGAGGGATGGCCACTACGAATACTTGGTCATGCCCTTTGGTCTTTGCAACGCCCCGGCGGTTTTTCAAAACCTCATGAATGAGGTTCTAAGAGAGATGTTACATACCTTTGTAATTGTCTACCTTGACGATGTGCTAATATATTCCAAAGACTTGGAGACGCATCGTCATGAAGTTCGCCAAGTGCTGTGGAAATTGCGAGAGAATCGACTATATGCGAAACTTGAGAAATGCCAATTCGAGCAGGAATCACTGCCCTTCCTTGGGTATATTGTATCCTCCATAGGATTCTGTTTGGACCCGGACAAGGTTGCGGCCATCAAAGATTGGCCTCAACCGATGGGAATTAAAGTGCTCCAGCGGTTTCTCGGGTTTGCCAATTTCTATCAGCAATCCATTCCCCATTATTCCTAGATGGTGGCTCCGCTGACGGTGCTCACCAGGAAGGGGGCCGATGCCAAGAACTGGTCAGCGACAGCCATATGGGCCTTTTAGGATTTGAAGACCGCATTCCTCCAGGACACCTGCCTTCGCCACCCTGACCCTCAATGTCCGTTCATCGTAGAAGTCAATGCCTCCGACGTAGCCGTCGGGGCTGTGCTAAGCCAATTGTCCAATGGAGGCAGATCCCTGCCATGTTTCTACTACTCACGCAAGTTCACACCCGCAGAGAGGAACTACGGCATCGGAGATAAGGAGCTGCTAGCCGTCAAATTGGCTTTCGAAGAATGGCGCCAATGGTTAGAGGGCATCCAACACCCGATAATCGTTTACATAGATCACAAGAACCTGGAATATCTGTGTCGTGCCCAGCGTCTTAATCCACGGCAGGCGTTCTGGTCACTCTTTTTCAGCCGTTTCAATTTTTCCCTCTGGTACCAACCAGCGTCCAAGAATGTCCGGGTGGATGCCCTCTCCTGCATGATGGAGGCTGAAGATACAATCAACCCGCCTCAGTACATTCTGGACCCGGCCAAAGTTCTGGCCACATCCGAGGTGGGCCCTGCGGGTTAGACTGTGGTGCCTTCTCGTTCCCGGAGAAGGGACTTAGCGTGGGCCCATGATTCCCTGACTGCCGGGCATCCAGGGACAGCCAGGACCCTTGAGCTTCTGATGGAGTTCTATTGGTGGCCGCAGGTCAAAAAAGACGTACGAATCTATGTCCAATCATGTCCTACCTGTGCCAGGCAGAAACCCCTACATGGATGCCTCTGGGGGCTCCTGCAGCCACTACCCATTCCCACGGAACCCTGGACTCATCTGTCCACATATTTTATTGTGGATTTGCTGGTTTCAGATGGGAAGACCATGATCTGGATCACGGTCGACCGTTTCTCTAAGATGGCCCACTTCGTGCCTCTCGCCAAATTGCCTGGACTGTGCTTCTAAGATGGTATTTTTAAACAATGACAAAACAACCCACATACACCAAAATGTGTATTCCAGTACACAAGTTTGTAAACAAAATATAAAACAAGTGTACTGGTATTACTTATATAGCACCCTACCACCGACAGAATTTGTTGGACCTTTCAATCTCGAGTCAGAATTTATAAACAGACTTATTTATGATAAAGGGTCACTTAACTTTTTATTATAGTAACATTTCTATTTGATGCATCTTTTTATATATTTTTCATAAAAACTCCAAATGCAAAAATGCTGATGTATATGCAGATGAATATAAGACACCTCCCAGCTAGTATGTTCAAACGGAAAAGCTGAGGCAAAACAAATCACTCGGTCACAATCCCAAATATTTAGTATGTTTTATAATACTTATCAACAAAAAAGAGTCCCGAAAGTCCTGACATTTTTAAACAATGTCCATGTCTGTTGTATACTTTTAACCTTTGCAACTGCACCTTTCAGTTTTTTTCTATTTTCCACATTTTATCAGTTTCCCTTTTGAAATGTTAGTGTTAGAGCTGTAGATTTACATATTTCCCCCTTCCAGTCATTAGTTCAAATTTGATCATGTTATGATCACTATTGCCAAGTGGCCCCACCACCGTTATCTCTCTCACCAAATCCTGCATTCCACTAAGAATTAAATCTAAAATAGCTCCCTCTCATTGGATCCTGAATCAATTGCTCCATGAAGCAGTTGTTTATTCCATCTAGGAACTTTATGTCTCTAGCATGTCCTTATTGCATAGTGTTCTGCAATTATTGCTGCCCTGCAGCCAGGATCTGGATTATTTGTTCCATCTTCTTTGTTACCTAGGCTCCAGACTGGGTATCTCTCTGGAGGAGAGGGAAAACAAAAAAACCCTACTGGCCTGTTTGGTCCTGACTCACTGCTTGACCACTGACTACTCATGTGGGTCTACCCCCCTTGGCATCTTCCAGCTTCAGTGGGCAGGTTGAACTGAGAGGTCCCAAGAGAGCGTGGGAAGGAAAAAAACTCTATGAGTTCTCCCCTTTTTTTTCTCTTGCTGCACCTGTGGGCCTCTGTCTGTACTTCAAACGTATGTTCTCTGCCCCTCCAGAAGCACGTTTCTTCTTTCCCAAACTTGCTTCCTTAGGTAGGGCTCACACAATAAGCTTTTCCATGCTCTTGTCTTTCCCTGGGAGACTTGGGTTTTATTTTTGCTTTGTGCCAAGCTTAGCAAAAACCTTCTTATGACACCATATGTGATAGCTCGAGAAATAGGCAGCTTGATAACAGCCAGAGGAAACAGGAGGCAGACTCTGGCTGTTCCTTTTATTTACAGTGAAACAAACTGAAAAACAAATATGGCAGCATGCCTTCACTTCAGGAGTCAGAATAAATGATATGGCTCACCTTACTTTAGGTATTGCACAATCCTTGAAACATAGGAGGTCCTTGCATACAGTAGCTTTCTCTCTGCTTCCTGGGACCTCCCTAACCCCTCTCAGCCCTGCCACTTAACCCAGGCTAGAGGGAACTCCCCTGGACCAGAATCCCTTGCGGTGTTGGTCTTTAATTAGGACCAGGCCAGATACCTGTGGCTGGTCCTTTAAGGTGGTTTGAGGGAGTTTCTTATAGTCTCTGTCACAGTCAGATAAAGTAATTCTTCCCAATTATACCCTTGTCCTACTCACCACATAGCCAGCTAACTACTTAGCAAGATAAGTAGTTATTCAGCTAAGTGGTGGCTGCTGAACATAGCCGGCTTTTAAAATGCTACCATTTAGCCAGATAAATCAGAAATTATCTGGCCAAGTAGTGCTGAATATCAACCTCCTAACTGTTAAAGGCTTGATAAAATTCTACCATGAAACTATCCAGGCCCCATGACTTATGAGAAGTTATAGATTTAATGGCTTCCTAAATTACTTTTTCTGCAATTATAGAGTCCAATTTAGTTTTTACCTTCATTTTTACTGAGGCTTATCGAATGTATTAAGAAATGCATTAATATCAATATTACCTATAGTTTATCATCAATATAGTTAGAATAATAAGTTACAGCTTCTGCAAATTCTTTCCCTATTCCTTCTTGCTTTTAAATATTGTGCTAATAAGTGATCATTTTTATTACTCTCTGAATATTTATTTATATATTATAGCAATCGCTTCTCAGCCTTTTGGCTAAGATCAAATGTATCAATTCTTATTAGTTTACATTTTTTTAGCAATTTTCCAAAGCCCACTTACATGGGAAAAGTGCATTTACATGTATAATACTCAGTTTTATGCATTTAAATCCTTTTGAAAATTACCCCCTTAATCCTCTATCAGAATACCTGAGTGCACAACCACGATTTAACCTAATTCCTACATTTTAAATAGTTTTTATTCTTTCATAATCTCCACAGGTAATTCATCCATAATACAGAATTAAAATAGCTAAACACAGTTTGCTGTATGGATGATAACTTGAATTGTCTTTGTGAAATAATCTCCAAGAGCCACTGCTGAAATAATCTCAAAACATATGATGACATTGTTAATAGAAGTGACAAATACTCAGCAAGATTACAACATATGCTTAAAATCTGTCAATACCCTAAACTGGATTCTAGCTCCTATTGGCAACCAAGGTAACTGTCATAGAATTGGTGAAATATTATCATATTTATGGGCTCCTTGATGCCGCATTTTGAAATAGCTGTAGCAGCTGAAGATTCATCCTTGGTAATCCTTGGTTTAAGGAATTACAATAATCTAACCTGCTAGATACACAAACATTGACAACTAATACCAAATATTTACATGATCTTTGATCATCCTTAGTCCATAAAATGAGTCCTGAACTATTGAACATACCTCCAAAGTTAGCTGGAAGAGTTTATCCAGCTAACTTTGCTATCCAAACAGTGATTGAATATGGATCTCTTTATGTTTAAAGAGAGCTCTGAAGGGGATGTGAGTAATCTAATTTACTAAAGTGGAGAAGTGGGAATGATTATGGTATTTTTTTCTATAAAGCACATTGTGAAGGGATGTATAGTTCCGAACAAAGAACACCTTAAAGGACAGGGTACAGCTATTTAGCCTGGTCTACCTTAAGAGATATGCAAGGTAGGAAACCAGGTAAGATGATGGTTGCCAGTTCCCTGGTGAGGAAAATAAAAATCCAGGCCCAAGAATAAGCTTTATGCTCAGACTGGGAGGAGGAAGCTCCAGGAAGTATACTAAATCCCTGTATGTATGAGTACACTTGGCATCTTTTGTTCTTGAAGTAGCTGAGGTAAACTGGCTCTGTGTATTTTTGTTCTGTAATTAATACAAGTTTTTGCTGGAAGCCTATGTCCATGTGTTTTCTTGCCCTTTGCCCCTGCCGATCACTGAAGCCAAGGCTGGACACCACCACACTATCACACACACGAAACACAGATTTGGAGGAAGGAAGTTTTGTTGTTATTTTTGTGGTTGCTGATGCAGCTGCAGCCTTGGTGTGATAACATTTGAACCCTGATTAGATCAGGGGCTTTTAAGATTTTGTAAACTCTGATTGCTGAGGAACCCCTGAATTGGTAGTTTGAAGATACATTTGGATTGAGACTCTTTTTTTGTAGTAAGAAGGGTGAAGGAGTGCTTAATTGTTTGGGTTAGAGGCAAGGAAGCAATTGGGGTGCATTCAGAGGGGGTCACAGAGGGGGAAATAATTTTTGAAGTTTTTCCCTATTCAGCAGGAAAATAACAACCTCTGCCTCTAAGCTTGGTCTACTACACCATTTGCTCAACCGTTTTCTTTTCTTGAACCCACATAGAGACTGGTGCCTAGCTTTCATATAGGAATAACACATTCTATTGTTTTGTGTTTCATCAAAGGAACATATTGCAAAGAAATGATTCCAATACTAAGCCCTGCAGAACCCTACTGATCACTTTGCCTTTAACACATCGGACTCCATTGATCTCTCTTTGCTTCCTGCTGCTCAACCAGTTCACTATCCTTTGGCCCACTCCCCTACTTTTCAGCTTGCTTATCAGTCTTTTATGTGGAACAGTGACAAAAGCTTGAATGAAGTCCATATAGGCACTGTCTACCTCTATTCTTTGATCCACTTTTGTTACCTGATTAAAGACTTCAATCAAGTTTTTTATGCATGGTCTTCCTCTTTTAAATCCATGTATCCAGTGTCCTGGGCTCTGTCCATTTCAAGGTCCTACAGAATCTTCTAGTGTTTCCATGGATTTGCCCACTACTGATGTTAGATTAGCTAATCTGTAGTTGCCTGTCTCCTTCCTGTTTTACATTTGTGTAATGGAATTACATCTGCTCTTTTCCAATCCCTTGGAACCTCCCCCATCTTCAAGGCCGAATTGATTAGAGGAGAGAGGATGGCAACAGCACATTGTGGAGCTCATTTGATATCGTGGGATGTTCACCATTAGGTTCCATGGCTTATTCATCCTTATTTGCATAAGTAATTCAAGTACCTCCTCTTCAGTAAACTGGTTTATAATCATTTCACAATTATCAATGCTGTTTCTCACCTTAAGTTAACTTAGCGACGGTATAGAAAAGATTTTAAATAAATAAATAAAAAAATAAAAATTTAGGATATCTGCTTTTTGTCTGTCCTCCTCTTCACAAATTCCATTTTTTCTCTGTATATACAACTTCCCCTTTGGTTTATGGACATTCAGTCTCTAACCTCACTGCTTTTGGGGCTAGGACTTCTCCGCTATGGTAACTGAGGTGTTTTTGGCAGTATGGGGTTTGAGATGTTAACTGAAGTTACAATCCCCACCAATAGAGAGGAGAAGAGAGTGAATGAACAGAATGTTAAGATATTGTGTTGTTTAGATCCTCAGGTAAGGATATAACAGTTAGTTATGCAGTAAAATCAGCCAATTCGCAGCAATTCTGTTGGCTTAATTTAGTCAGGTAGTGAGAGAATTTTATTGTGCGAAAATTTTTGAAGAAGTAAGTCTTGTTACAAACCCGGCCCCATTTATAGAAAAGCGTAAATACGTTTTTCTGACCTGTAGTACCACAGAAGTAATATTGAGAGAAGTAATATTGAGTTTTTAGACGATATAAATTTTATGTAAAATTTATATCTTCTAAAAACTGTTGTGCTTCCCGGCCGCATCCGCTCCGTGGCCGGTCCTGCTCACCTCTCCCATCCTTCCACAAGTTCCAGGCTTACTTCCTCTGCCGCCACAACCTGTTCACGGCATCCCCAGCTCTCCTGCTCACAGTCTCCAATGCCGGCCTCACAGCGGAGCTCCCATAGGGGCTCCGCGTCTTCCTGCTCCTCGGTCCCACCCCTAGACGCGCGCGTGGCCGAAGTCGCCCTACTTAAAGGGCCAAGCACAGGAAACCCAAACTCGGCGCTCCCTGATGACTTCATGCTACCCAGGTATATAAGGCAAGGCCCATTCCCCTGAATGGTGCCTTGGCAATTGGGTAGTACACTCCGGTGTATCTAGTTTGCCTTTCAGCGTCTCCTGTTCCAGTGTCTCTGTTCCAGTGTCTCCTGTTCCAGCATCTCCTGTGTCTTCTGTTCCGGCATCTCCTGTGTTTCCTGTTCCAGCGTCTCTCCATCCTTGGTAGTACCCTCTGGACTGATCTCACTTTGCTTGTTCCTGACCATTCCTGATTGCTGCCTGGATCTGACCTCTGCCTGTTCTCCGACTACTCTTGATCGCTGCCTGGAACCGACCTCTGCCTGATTACCGACTACCCTTGACTGCTGTCTGGAACTTGAATTGTGCCTGACCTTACTACTTCCAGATTGACCACAAGGTACTGACCCCTGCTTCGGCTGACCATTCTGGACTGATACTCTGGCCTTGATTCTCGCTATACACTCGGACTCCCTGTTCTGGCCTCCTGTGACCTCTGGACATTCTGCTCTGAACCTCAACCGCACACCCTTGTTCGTGGTGGGTATGCCCCTGTGCTTCCTCTCGAGGAGATCCTGCGAGGCCCACCTAAGATCATGCAGCCCGGGTAACCAAGGGCTCAACCTGAAGGAACCCCGGGTTGCTATTGGTAAAGCTCCAGCTAGCCTCCAGTGCTCCGCCTCCTGGTGGCAGGCGCTCTCTGGGTCCGACCGGAGGGCCATACCAATCCTGCACCGGGCCAAGGGTCCACTCCCAGTGCAACAAAAACACTAAAAAGTTACTGTTTCAACTTACAAAACAGGAGTAGTTATGTAAAGTAGTCACAGAACTAATGCTCAGTACATTTCTGTGAACTTAGTACAATCAGTGGTACACAGATTACTGAATAGTAAAGACAGTCTATGAGAGTGAATTCAGATACAGTATTCAGTATTGGACAGCAAGAGATAATTCATGCAGGCAGCATCTGAGTTAGCCTGGGCTAGTACTGAAAGAAGTGTCTGCATGTGGAAAGTACAGATCAATTGCAGCAGTATTTACTAAATTCCTCATAGAAATCTGTGTATGTGCATGCGCACGCATGTGTGATTGTGGGTGTGTGTGTGTGTGCATGTGTGAACATGAGTTGATTTTTAGCAAGAAAAGCTCTGATTCTTCTCTGTGAGATAGACTAGGGTGGGACTGATTATCTTTGATTTTTCACACTAAGAAAAGTTCAGCAAGATGGTGCAGACATTACATGTAGAAACATAAATAAACACATCTTTGGAAGAGGGGGTCGTGGTTAGAGTATTCAGGGAACACATTGTTTTTATTTAATTAAAGATAGTTTCTTGGCCACCTGCACCAGACGTCAGAGAAGAAGAGAGCCAGATACATTTCTGACACTGGAGCATCAGCACTGGAGAGGAAATAGAAAGGAACAGCCTGAAGATGGAGAGAGCCAGAGGCATACACACAGTGGAGCAGCTAAGTGAAATCCCCTTTTACCACACTTTTCTCAGCTAGCCCTAACACCGAGACAAATAGAGAAAGTCAGACACACACGCACGCGCACCCCAAAGAAAATGAAAGAGATTAGAAAAGAAGGGCAGAGGAAAAAAAACAGACAGTGCTACCACTAATTTTAACTAAAGAGAGAAAGCACCAAGACAAAATAAAAAAATCAAACATACTCACCACTTTTGCATCACCTGAGAAATTACTGGAACATCTGGAAAAGAGAAGTTTTAAAAGAATTACTTTCTTTTAAAATGAACATTGGCTGGATAAACACATTTGGTTATAGTGGAGACTAATTACAATACTCAGAGAGTAGTGCACAGTATGGGCCTAATATTCAAAGAGTGTCCAGCATTATTTAGCCAAATAAGTGGGACTTATACCTCTGAGTAGCAGCCACTGAATATGCATCCATGTTTAGTGGCTGCTGCTTGGCTGTACAAGTCCCTTGAATGTATAAAATGTACATACAAAAAAAAATAGGCATGTACTGGGCGGATCAGGGGCAGAGTGAGTTAGATGCACAACTTATATGCCCAATTACTGATATTTGGAGTTAGACGTATAAGTGTATGTACAAGTTTAGATACCGCATAGAACAGGCCTAAGCTTAGCTGGGAAGATTTATCTGGCAAAGTGCACACATATACTCATATATTCGGTGGCTTCGCTGAATATCTGATGAGCGTTCCTAGGTAGACACTCTGGTACCAGATAGGGGTTAGTTATTCTGAAACAAAAGAGTAAAAGAGAAAGTTTCTTAAATGGAAAGATACTTGTTTAATGTATATTTTGCTTGCCTCATGTGTGACTTTTGAAAAGTTGGTAATTCTTTAAACTGCTGATTTGCCTGAAATTGCTTTTTAGGAATAAAATTGTATATACTGTGTTCAATTCTTGCATTAATTTGACCTATCTATCACTCTTACAAGACCCTGTCTTCCCTCTCTACCCCAATAGGGTGGAGGGCACATTCCCTATCCTCTCCCCTTTTTTGGTGGTGATAGTAGCTTCAGTTTATATCTCAAACCCCGTACTGCCAAATGCACCTCAGCCACCGTAGCGAAGTCACAACCCCAAAAGCAGTGAAGGTTAGACCTTGTATACCAAAAGAAGGATTTATATTATTATTTTTTAAATAATTGGGCAATTTTCTCCTCTGTTTGGGCCTTTGGTCTTCGAACTGCTCTTGCTGCCTCCCTTTGTCTTTCATGGTAATGTTGCTTGTTATCTTCTGCATTTTTGAATGCTAACTTCTTTGGCCTTACCAGTTCCTTTACCTTATTAATTAAATTAAATTAATTTATACTTTTAGATTCTGCTTTACATAACATCTAAGGATACTCTACATCAAAGTGGATTCCACCATATGTTGATATGAAAAAGAAATTCAACAGAGTAAAATAGTATAACATATTAATAGAAAAATAAACTAATGTGAAAATATTTTTTTTACTCAATGCATAATTAAGCTTTAGAATTCATTGACAAGGGATGTGGTGAAAGTGGTTAGTGTAACTGTGTTTAAAAAAGTTTTTAGGAAAAGTCCATAAACCATTATTAAGGTGGAGTTGAAGAAATCCATTTCTTATCCCTGGGATAAGCAGCATGGAATATATCTGCCCTTGAGATCTTGCCAGGTACTTGTGACCTGGATTGGCCACTGTTGGAAACAGAATACTGGTCTTGATGGACCTTTAGTCTGATCCATTATGGCAATCTTATGTTCTTATGTATAGAAAATATTAGAGAATCATATTGATCTCTTTATTTACCTTAGTTAACTTGCCTTGCACAAAAATTGTTGTCTTTTCAATGCTCGCTTTAATTGCTGATCAAAATTCCTCCATACTATTCAGCTCTTGGAATCCCAACAAGACCTCCTCAACACTAGCAATCAATCAATAAACTTTAAATCACCTTTTTTTTTTTTTTAAAGATCATCTTTTACTTACTTGGTTTGCCACTATCCTTTGACGATACCTATCTTATGAGTGACTCCCATATTCTAGTTTATAAGCTGCTCTGTCTCCTGTTTGAAAGTTATGATTAGTAGTGGAATCAGAGCCGGGGTGCCTAGAGGGACTAGTTTTGGTATATGTGTGTGCATAGGTGAGACAAGAGATATCAACTACTATCAAATTTCTAGTGACAATACTTATAAGGCAGCTTCCCAGTATATAAGCAGGACCATAGGTAAATATCTGTACTTACCTGCATCTGGCTGCAGCCACTCCTGGTTGTGAAGCCAGAAACCCCTGGTGGCCTTCTTTTTTTTTAAGTTCTTTTTTTAAGTAGGAGGAATGCTATTATAGTGCTGGAGGAGGGCATTCCAGGATGCTGACAGCTTGACCAGGATATTAAGCCTCCTAGCACTTGGGAACTGCTGGATATTATTTGGCAGGAAAAGCTGTGCCAGTAGCAGCAGGACTGTCCTGGTGAATGGAAGCTTCCTAGATGATAGAAGTGCCATACTTACTATGTGCTCCATGTACACAGGAACATAAGAACATAAGAATTGCCATACTGGGTCAGACTAAGGATCCATCAAGCCAGGTATCCTGTTAAAAACAGTGGCCAGTCCAAGTCACAAGTACCTGGCAAGTACCCAAACATTAAATAGATCTCATGCTAGTAATGCTAACAATAAGCAGTGGCTATTCTCTATTGATTAATAACAGATCACCTCACTCATCGTACCCCTTTCCAGATCATTTATAAATATATTAAAATATACCGATCCAAATACATATCCTGGTAGCATTACTCCTACTAGCACTGCAATCAAAGCAACACATGATGCCGCCATGAGTGATATGCTTGTATCATGTCCTCTGCTTCTGGTGGCATTTATTGACTGCCACCAGAAGCAGAAGGGTTTAGATTGACTTGGTGGGGGGTGGAACACAGGTGGGGGAGAGGAGGGGGCACTGGTATCTTTCTGCAGAATTGGAATCACTGAGGGGGAAGGGCTTGGCTGTTTCCTTGGGCTTTTTGGCCTGCCAAGTTGTTTAAAGATTTCAGGGGTCTTGGGGGCCATAGTTCCACTGCCCCTAACATTAATATCTCCTGGGGCAGGTGGTGGAGAACACGATCCACTGGCCCAAACTTGCATTTTTTCCCAATTCCTACGGTGCTTATATGGCTATATCCTTTTAAGAAGCCCATAAGCTTAAAGTTCTCCAGGCACTTGGAGCTGGATAACTTTAAACCTAACAGGGGATATTTAAAGAGAGGTTTAAAGTTAAAAGTAACTGAATAACGTTATTTGGGGATATTTAGTGGTATTTATTGAATATCCCTGCTAACTTCTCCTGCTGACTTTTTCTGGAGAAGCTATCTGTTTTTTGGGTTTCTGAAAATTGACCTCACAGTATATTAGGACAGAAAATAAGTCTAGAAATGAGACAAAAATAGAACACAACAGAGCCAGATATAGTCAAGTTGACATTCTGAAGCATGTGGCTAGTATTTTTGCTGTAAAATGCACAAGGTTCCCCAAAATATGCAGAAAGAGATATGTACAGTACTATGCTGATATTAGTTGTAACCTATTGGATCGGCACTGATCTACACTGGAACATTAGACAGGCATTGTGAGCTATTCAGTTGAAATTCACGACATTCTGTGGGGACTAGAGCAATCACAAACACCGTAGCTTTTAATTATACATTTTTAAAAACTGCTGGGACTTGAGGTATGCTACATTGCCTGCCTGCAAGTATTTATGATCCTTCAATGCAGTAAAGAAATTGAATTTTTTTCAATTTTTAGACAAAGATAATTAATTTTTGAACATTGCTAGCTCTATGGCAAAAATCATTAGAATTCAGAACAAAATTAGTTTTAAATAATAATTGTTTAATCAATGTTCTTAGTATGTAATTATACTCGTTGTTCATATTCTTTGCAGGCTTCAATAAACATCACATAATTTAGTTTCTTATCCATTGAGGGGCTGATCCAAACCTTTGAAGGTTTTTAGCTTGTTATGATTCTTTAGCTGGACTTGCTAGGGAAATGAATGCAGCTAGAGGAATATAAGAAGGACAGAATTTCTACTTGCTCCTGAGGCCTCTCATAGTCAACTTCACAAAAACAATGAAAGAGATGTTCTCTGTTTTATTTTCTTTCTTGCATTTCACCTCTTTCTAGAAATTGCCTTATATATTTGTATTTTCATGAACATCAGTATAGAAAAAAAAGTTTAAATAAATTAAATAAATATAACTCCCCTTACATACATATGGCTCTCCTTTATGATCACTGGTGTAAAGCACTGATCACAGGAAAAAGCTTTTTTAAGGACCAAGCATGCCTGTGTAGCCCCTGTGTAATGGTATCGCCTGTTATGATTCTGCTCGCTAGCCTAGCCACGAGCAGCCTCTCACCTTCACCGCCAGTTTCTCAGCCGTCCCGACACCATTGCTCTGACCTGTGGCCTGGAGGCCGCCGGTGTTCAGCCTTCGTGGCCAGGAGGCTGCCACCGGTGTTCCTCCACAATCCGGAGACTGCCCACTCCATTTTCCTGCACGGCGGGCCATGCCACCGTGCTCCCATGTGGCCTGGAGGCCACCGACGAACTTTTTCCTCCTGCTGTCCAAGTGACATGGAGCCGCCTCTAGCCTCTTTTAGGGATGTGCAGCAGGGACAGATTCGGCCCATTCGGTATTCGTATTCGTGGGGAGCCAAATCCATTGCATTCATTCTTGGGTGACCCCGATCCGTTCATTAGTTACGTATTTATTCGTTTCCCAAAACCCCCCCCATCCCAACCCTTTAAATTTAATTAACTACAACCCCCACCCTGCTGACACCCCCAAGACTTACCAAAAGTCCCTGGTGGTCCAGCGGGGGTCCTGGAGCCATTTCCTGCCTTCGGGCTGTCGGCTGCCAGTATTCAAAATGGTGCTGATAGCCTCTGCCCTTACTATGTCACAGGGGCTACCGGTGCCATTGGTCGGCCCCTGTCACATGGTAGGAGCACAAGATGGCACTGGCAGTCCATTGCTCCTACCATGTGACAGGGGCTGACCAATGGCACCGGTAGCCCCTGTGACATAGTGAGGGCAAAGGCTATCGGTGCCATTTTGAATACCGGCAGCCAACAGCCCGAGTGCAGGAGATCGTGCCGGGACCCCCGCTGGACCACCAGGGACTTTTGGTAAGTCTTGGGGGGGGTCAGGAGGGTGGGGAGTTTATTCGTTAGATATGTTGTATTCGTGGGGGTTCGCCATACGTTTCATGACCCCACGAATACAACGATTAGGGACATATATGTTGCGGATTGCCAATACGTTGAAAATGAATGCATATCCCTAGCCTCCTTTCCTGCGGCAGGAAGCTGCCTCTGATGTTGTACCCTGCTTTGCGGCCTAGTGCCGCCTCCAGCCTCCTTTATTGCAGCATGGACGCCGCTCTCCGTGGTCCTGCCTTAGGCGCGTGGCCGCATGTCTCTCCGTCTCTTAAAGGGCCCGAGGTGGGAGTAGCCCCGTGGCCCCTCCTAGTGATGTCATCAAAGCATTTCCTCTTCAGCCCTATAAAAGGGCTCAGCTTTCAGTGCATCTTCGCCTTCGCAAGGAGTCAGTCATGGAGCTGCCTGCTCCTGGAGTCTCTTCTGTTCCAGCTCTTCTTCCAGGAGGCTCTGATGTCCACCTTCACTTCTTCAAGGCATTCTTCGTGGGAATTCCCTTCTTCCTTTGTGGTTCCTGATCATTTGTCTTCATCTTTATTCCATGTCCTGGCCTCTCATCGGATCCCATGTCCTTGTCTTCAGATGTCTTCGTTGTCCAATGTTCCTGTTGTCCTCGTCTTCAGATTCTCTTGACGTCCTCGTCTTCAGATGTTTCACTTTCAAGCGTTCATTCCTTTTGGCTCCTTTTCTGGGAAGCCTTCTTCTCGGATGTCCTGGTTCCAGATGTACCTCCTAGTGGGCTGCCGTCCTCTGTTCAGCTTCGAGATGACCTTCTGGTGTGTCTTCCACGCCGGGTCTGAAGTTCTGTCTACTTCTGGTTGGCCTGTCAGGTGTGTCGATCATGCTGATTCACCTAAGCTCTGTCCAGGTCGATTGCTGCAATGAGTCTTGGCCGGATTCCTATTCATGCTGAGTTTAACTCTGCTGTCGTCTTTCCACTCATCAAGCGTCTTCATCAATGTTCCTGATGTTCTTCTCTTCAGCCTTGCCTCAGCCTTGCCAAGTACATTTGTCTGACCTCGTCTTCAAGTACCTTCTTCTGATCATGTCTTCAAATATCGTCGTCTGACCATGTCTTCAAGTACCTTCGTCTGATCATGTCTTCATCTTGTTCTAGTACCATCGCCTGTCCTTGACCTCTGTCCATCCTGACACATTTGCTGTTCCCGTATGGCAGGTCTGAAAGGACTATTGAGTGGCCAGAGGGCTACCCCAGAGACCAGCATTGCGTTGTTGGGTCTCTTCTGATGTGTTTGGGTTCGGCAGAAGTCAGAGTCCCTGGGGAACTGGGGAACTGGGGAACCTTTTGGGGAAGGGGGAGTCTCTTCCGAAGGGATGGGCTCCACCTTAACCAGGATGGAACCAGACTGCTGGCGCTAACCCTTAAAAAGGAGATAGAGCAGCTTTTAAACTAGAACAAAGGGGAAAGCCGACAGTCGCTCAGCAGCGCATGGTTCGGAGAGATGTATCTTTAAAGGATACTAATGATGCACTAGAATTAGGGCATCCCGACAGTGAGGTTCCAATAATTAGAAAAGTAGTCCAAATGCCTGTAACTAAAAACTCACCTGAGCTAAAAAATTCTAACTTATCCCTATCAATTAAAAAGCAGAATAAAAATACAATCAAAAAACAAACTTTGAAATGTTTGTATGCTAATGCCAGAAGTCTAAGAAGTAAGATGGGAGAATTAGAATGTATAGCAGTAAATGATGACATAGACTTAATTGGCATCTCAGAGACATGGTGGAAAGAGGATAACCAATGGGACAGTGCTATACCGGGGTACAAATTATATCGCAATGACAGAGAGGAGCAGTCGGGAGGAGGTGTGGCGCTTTATGTCCGGGATGGCATAGAGTCCAACAGGATAAACATCCTGCATGAGACTAAATACAAAATTGAATCTTTATGGGTAGAAATCCCTTGTGTATCAGGGAAGACTACAGTGATAGGGGTATACTACCGTCCACCTGGTCAAGATGGTGAGATGGACAGTGAAATGCTAAGAGAAATTAGGGAAGCCAACCAAATTGGTAGTGCAGTAATAATGGGAGACTTCAATTACCCCAATATAGACTGGGTAAATGTATCATCGGGTCACGCTAGAGAGATAACGTTCCTGGATGGAATAAATGATAGCTTTATGGAGCAAATGGTTCAGGAACCGACGAGAGAGGGAGCAATTTTAGATCTAATTCTCAGTGGAGCACAGGACTTGGTGAGAGAGGTAACGGTGGTGGGGCCGCTTGGCAATAGTGATCATAATATGATCAGATTTGATTTAATGACTGGAAAAGGAACAGTGTGCAAATCCAAAGCTCTCGTGCTAAACTTTCAAAAGGGAAACTTTGATAAAATGAGAAAAATTGTTAGAAAAAAACTGAAAGGAGCAGCTACAAAAGTAAAAAATGTCCAAGAGGCGTGGTCATTGTTAAAAAATACCATTCTAGAAGCACAGTCCAGATGTATTCCACACATTAAGAAAGGTGGAAAGAAGGCAAAACGATTACCGGCATGGTTAAAAGGGGAGGTGAAAGAAGCTATTTTAGCCAAAAGATCTTCATTCAAAAATTGGAAGAAGGATCCAACAGAAGAAAATAGGATAAAGCATAAACATTGGCAAGTTAAATGTAAGACATTGATAAGACAGGCTAAGAGAGAATTTGAAAAGAAGTTGGCTGTAGAGGCAAAAACTCACAGTAAAAACTTTTTTAAATATATCCGAAGCAGAAAGCCTGTGAGGGAGTCAGTTGGACCTTTAGATGATCGAGGGGTTAAAGGGGCACTTAGAGAAGATAAGGCCATCGCGGAAAGATTAAATGATTTCTTTGCTTCGGTGTTTACTGAAGAGGATGTTGGGGAGGTACCCGTAATGGAGAAGGTTTTCATGGGTAATGATTCAGATGGACTGAATCAAATCACGGTGAACCTAGAAGATGTGGTAGGCCTGATTGACAAACTGAAGAGTAGTAAATCACCTGGACCGGATGGTATACACCCCAGAGTTCTGAAGGAACTAAAAAATGAAATTTCAGACCTATTAGTAAAAATTTGTAACTTATCATTAAAATCATCCATTGTACCTGAAGACTGGAGGATAGCAAATGTAACCCCAATATTTAAAAAGGGCTCCAGGGGCGATCCGGGAAACTACAGACCGGTTAGCCTGACTTCAGTGCCAGGAAAAATAGTGGAAAGTGTTCTAAACATCAAAATCACAGAACATATAGAAAGACATGGTTTAATGGAACAAAGTCAGCATGGCTTTACCCAGGGCAAGTCTTGCCTCACAAATCTGCTTCACTTTTTTGAAGGAGTTAATAAACATGTGGATAAAGGTGAACCGGTAGATATAGTATACTTGGATTTTCAGAAGGCGTTTGACAAAGTTCCTCATGAGAGGCTTCTAGGAAAAGTAAAAAGTCATGGGATAGGTGGCGATGTCCTTTCGTGGATTGCAAACTGGCTAAAAGACAGGAAACAGAGAGTAGGATTAAATGGGCAATTTTCTCAGTGGAAGGGAGTGGACAGTGGAGTGCCTCAGGGATCTGTATTGGGACCCTTACTGTTCAATATATTTATAAATGATCTGGAAAGAAATACGACGAGTGAGATAATCAAATTTGCAGATGACACAAAATTGTGCAGAGTAGTTAAATCACAAGCAGATTGTGATAAATTGCAGGAAGACCTTGTGAGACTGGAAAATTGGGCATCCAAATGGCAGATGAAATTTAATGTGGAAAAGTGCAAGGTGATGCATATAGGGAAAAATAACCCATGCTATAATTACACGATGTTGGGTTCCATATTAGGTGCTACAACCCAAGAAAGAGATCTAGGTGTCATAGTGGATAACACATTGAAATCGTCGGTTCAGTGTGCTGCGGCAGTCAAAAAAGCAAACAGAATGTTGGGAATTATTAGAAAAGGAATGATGAATAAAACGGAAAATGTCATAATGCCTCTGTATCGCTCCATGGTGAGACCGCACCTTGAATACTGTGTACAATTCTGGTCGCCGCATCTCAAAAAGATATAATTGCGATGGAGAAGGTACAGAGAAGGGCTACCAAAATGATAAGGGGAATGGAACAACTCCCCTATGAGGAAAGACTAAAGAGATTAGGACTTTTCAGCTTGGAGAAGAGACGACTGAGGGGGGATATGATAGAGGTGTTTAAAATCATGAGAGGTCTAGAACGGGTAGATGTGAATCGGTTATTCACTCTTTCAGATAGTAGAAGGACTAGGGGACACTCCATGAAGTTAGCATGGGGCACATTTAAAACTAATCGGAGAAAGTTCTTTTTTACTCAACGCACAATTAAACTCTGGAATTTGTTGCCAGAGAATGTGGTTCGTGCAGGTAGTATAGCTGTGTTTAAAAAAGGATTGGATAAGTTCTTGGAGGAGAAGTCCATTACCTGCTATTAGGTTCACTTAGAGAATAGCCACTGCCATTAGCAATGGTTACATGGAATAGACTTAGTTTTTGGGTACTTGCCAGGTTCTTATGGCCTGGATTGGCCACTGTTGGAAACAGGATGCTGGGCTTGATGGACCCTTGGTCTGACCCAGTATGGCATTTTCTTATGTTCTTATGTTCTTATGACCGCCTGTGCTTGGATACATCTTACCTGCCTTGGTGCTTCTACGGAGCTCTCTGCAGTCGCACCGTGGTCCAAGGGCACACCAACCTCTCCAGATTTGGGACGCTCCCTAGCGCTCCCACAACATCGCCCTTGAGATCGTTGTGTCAGACCTCTGGTGGTTTTGTCCAGGTTGTAGTTTTCCAGTGGTTGAATAGGTTTGAGGAAGATTATCCAGAATGCTGGAGTGAGCAGACCTATCCAGTTCCATGTACCAGGTAGAAGCTTGTTAGCAACCTGGCCTGCCTGCCAACAGCTGCTTAGGATGCTTATGGAATTCTTTTTTGTGGTAACATCTTCTGCACTGAGATCTATGACTGGAATATATTCTGGATAGTGAGTACAGTTGAAATTTTCCCATCTTGGTAGAAAAAAGGAGTCAAAGGACTAACTGCTCCAGAAACCCTGAAAAAGCCTAGACTGAAGTAACCTTTTCATATACTATCATTGTGTGCAAACTGAATTAAGTCCTTGAATAGAATTCTTTCAAAATTGAAGACAAGACGAAATAGCCTCTGGACTGTGGAAATCATTGTTTATGTGAAGTGCATTCTATGTTGATCCAGTGAGTGTACATAAATCACCAATCAGACTGGTTTGCAACCACTTCAAACTGGAATATCAGTTTATTTGGGTTTTCCTCAGACAATATTTCCCCAGTATTGAGTAACCAACAGAGGTCTAGCTCTAGATCTACCAATCTAACCGTAATGAACCCTAAGCCATTCAGGCCCTCTATAAACAATAGGCTACATATGCATAAAAGGAAGAAGCATGTTGTGTACACGTGTGGGGAAGGGGTAGATAAAAAGGGGAGGAGCGGGGGGGGGGGGGGGGGGGAGACAGAGGAGGAAGCGTGAAACAGCAAGTTAACAAAAGATCTCAGAATTTCTTCAGTAATACTTCATATAGTTCAAGACAAGCCTTAGCCTGCTGAGATGAAAGCAAATGCATTTATGGCATGTATACAATACCATTATTTTCTGTGTTCTGGCATTCAGTGGCATCCCTTGGACTTAAATCAATGGAGTTGCAGCAAGTTACCATAGTGACAGCCAACAAATCTGTATGTTAACTGTGAATTACAAGTTTTAAAGGGACAGCACTGGAACTTATTTTGGAACACTGTTACTGAATATACTTACAATTGCTCAGTATCATTTCCAGCACTGTTTTATTTTTTTAGGAGTTGGGAGGAGGAGAAGGAAAGGAAAAATACATTATCCTCTTTTTCTTGTAATGATGAGGCTGCTTTATCTAGTGTAACATTCATTTAGCCTTTTTCCTTACCATACAAAATGATCACCTGAGATTCTGTTTTACAGTCATTATGTCAGAACTCTCTATAGATGTGTGCATGGCATATTTACTCAGTGGATTACTCTACTTTCTGGTTCTTGTTTATTAGATTTTTATGTAAATGTGTTAATTATGGGATGAATTTTCAAAAGCATATAAGCGTGTAAAAAAGCATTTTCTACACCTATATACGTGCCTTTTGAAAATTATGCCATGGGATATTCGCGTATTTGTACGTGTAGTTGAAAGAGGCATTCCTGGTGGCAGAATTAGGGCAGGGAAACAATTTATAAGCAACTTTTAAAAACTCAAAAGTATGCGCATATATGTAAGTGTAAACATTTAGAAAAACAAGCTCACAGAATCTGTCCTCAAATTAAATAGGTCACAAAACAGAAAGAATGATGGAAAGAACCAAAAACAAGGCAAAAAATTAGCAATGAGTAAGCAATAAAAAGAACAAAGGTCAAAAAGCAAAAGCCAAGGTGGTGTCAGCGAGCCAGGTGAAAATGTAATACTGCCTTTTAACAGGTGACTACCTGGATCTCTTGATCATCCACCTCCAGCCACAAAGACACAAAAGTGCCGCGAGGCTACTATTGCACAATAACTTCTTTTTTAAGTATAGTTTTTTTGCAAGTTCAAAAGTGCATACCGTAGGCAAATCTAAGAAAAATCAGCATGATATAAGAGAAATAAAACCTCGATGTCAGCTGGTGTTTCGGATATCCTGCATCAGAGGGACTTATCTTAAATGATGGTGTTTTCAGATTTGTGTTTTCACTTGTGTTTTCACTTGTGTTTTCACTTGTGTTTTCAGATTTCACCACCCAAAGACTTCGTTACACAATCTGCCTTCGCTTCTTTATTTATCTGTTACATGTTATTGTATTTTTACCTCATTTAAGTAGTTAATTTCAATTCCAATTTTTACTTTATTTTTATATTGTATTTATTGTGTACACTTCAGGGAAATCTAACCAAGTAAAAAATTTAACCAGACTTAGTTCATCTTTATCTAAAACCATCCAGTTTGTCCCTAACCCAGAGAAGTTACCTTATGAAGTTTCCTTGAATCGTTACTATTCATTATGTTATGTAAAGCCTTGTTTAATATGTTTCTTGTAAAGCCAGGGGCACTGTTTCCCGTCCCGCGGCATTATTGTTGTTACCTGTAAACCGGACTGATTTGTTTCCCAACAAGAATTTCGGTATATAAAAATCCTAAATAAATAAATAAATAAATAAAATAAATAAATAAATGATGTGTCATCTTAGAAATCACTACAGCTGGATCTGTTGATCGCTGAAGAGTGAAGAAAGGGCATCCTGACCCAACCACAGTCAGTTTTTAAAGGGGAATCCACATTAGGAAGTGATGTAATCAAAACATGATGTAGCTGTCTGAAAGAGAAAAACACATGTTACTACAAACTAAAGCAAAAGTAATGACGGTAACAAATATCTCTTAATGTCTCATATAGTCATATTAAAGAATCACAGTAAGAATTAGATCTATATTAAGTCCAACAGGTGTCAAAATTTCTAAGCGATGGATTCAGAAACCTAAGGTCAGCAAACAAAGCTCTCCTGATTATACCATCAGTCAAAACCGCAAGACTAACACAAGTAAGAGAGAGGGCGCTATCATTGGCAGGACCCATACTATGGAACTCCATGCCCTTGGATTTAAGGTTACAAAGAGATAGCAAAACCTTTAGAAAAAGTTTAAAAACCTGGCTATTTAAACAAGCTTTCCAGAAAGAGAAGGGAGAATAGAAGCCAGGGATGGGCAAAGCACGAACAATTAAACAACCATACACACTGCAGAAATTCACTAAGTGTGTAGTTTTTAAGATATAGCGCACCATTACTAATGGATAAGTTACATTTGTAAAATTAGTTCTGTACTTAAAACTGAGAAGGAAACACATGGACATGATTAATCACATTTAACAACGAACATTGATAACAAACTATGTTACTGAACCTTATGGCACCTATGTAAATGGACACATTGTAGTATCATTACTTTTATGTGCCTTAATGTAAACCGTTGTGACGGTCCCCACCAAACAACGGTATAGAAAAGACTTAAAATAAATAAATAAATAAATAAATTCAGCATTGCTCAACCTGCAGTGATCAGTATCTCTCAATGTCTCATATAGTTAGATTAAAGAAACACAGTAAGATCCAGATCTAAATTAAAACCAACTGATGTCAAGGTTGGATCCAGTGTTGCTCAACTTACAGAAGGCGATGGGAGAAATCACCCCTCACGCCAGTTTTGAAGCACACCTCTATCACACAAAAACGTAAATCTTCAAATACATGTCTGTACTCCAAACAGCATGGCACCAATAGAGCTAAGAGCTGGCTCTTCTTAAGGCAGCTACGATGTTCAATCATGCGGAAACAAATAGCCCAAGTGGTCTTTCCAATATAAAATGTTGCACACGGGCATCTGATAGCCTCTCTAGTTTGACAAGTTGAGGAGTGACGTAGATAGATCTGATACCCACCCGGTGTGATCTCCACCAAATCTGTGTGTATTGACACTGAACACACAGATCAATGTCCACAAGGTGCATGGCCCAATGTTGAAGGGGGGGGGGGGTGCCCCACAGTTTCTCGCTGAAAGTCAGAGTGTACCACTCTGTCTCATAGATTAGTCCCACATGTGAATGCAAACACGGATAATCTGTGAAGGCAGGATGTAATTGTAAGAGGTGCCAATGTTGGCGAACAGCCTGACAAACCTATCCAACTCCTAGAAAACATTGGAAGATACAAGTAAGCTGTCTGAGTCAAATGCATGGTGTGGTGTCAGTAACTATTTTTTGTGTGAAAATCTTGCCCATAAATAGGCTTTTTTATGCATGTTCTTGGATAACCACGATCATGAACCATGTAGATAGGAGGGCAGCCTGAGCCTTAAAATCCTCCAAACTAGTGCAAAGAAGTCAGAGCCAAAAAAATTGACCAACAGGTAGATTCCTCTCAGGACTCTGTGGATGTGCACTATCAAAATATAACTACAAATTAGTGTCTATCAGCTTCCTATAAAGGATGGTATGAAAGTTGCGTGAAGTCTACTGAAGTCTAAGACCGAACTCCTCCTCATCTCCCCCAACCAAGACAACCTACTCCCACAGACCAACCTCAATACCCAGCTCACGCATACCCATGTAAGAGATCTCGGGGTTCTACTCGATAATCCCCTAAACCTAAAGAAAATGATCAACACCACAACCAAAGATTGTTTCTATAGACTTCAGGTTCTAAAAAGACTCAAACCTCTACTATTTTTCCACGACTTCAGGACAGTTCTGCAAGCCTTGCTATTTGCTAAAATAGACTACTGCAGCGCTCTCCTCCTGGGTCTCCCCAGCTCTACCACCAAGCCTCTACAGTTGATACAGAATGCCGCGGCAAGAATCCTGACCAACACCAACCGTGGAGAACACATATCACCCATCCTCCGTAACTTACACTGGCTCCCAGTGAACTACAGAATCCTTCACAAATCACTCACTTTAATTCACAAATCCATCTACAATCACCTTCATCTGGACCTTGAATTCCCTCTCAATCTCCATATCTCCAACAGACCGACTAGAGAAGTATACAAAGGAACCCTACAGGCCCCACCTACAAAAGCCACATGCCTCACCTCGACCAAAGATCGATCCTTCTCGACAGCAGGCCCAGCTATCTGGAACAACATCCCTTCCGTCCTTAGACTGGAACCCTGCCTCTTAACATTTAGGAAAAAACTTAAGACCTGGCTTTTCCACCAAGCCTTCTTAGATCCCCCTGATACACACTAGACGACCGAACATCCTTCATGAACAATGGATCTCTGTACTACCTTCAAGTTCTTAATAAGAGCCACCCCTGAGTCATCAATTGTTTATACTCTTTGTTTACTGCATTCTTAGGCCTTTCTTTCCAGCAGTCTATGCTTCCAAGTTTACTATCCTTGTTGAATGTAACTTTGTTCTTCCTGTTCAAACTATTGTTTTTGTTACAGTTCCCCAATTCGATGTAAACCGATCTGATATGGTCATTTAACCATGAAGGTTGGTATAGAAAAGTGTTAAATAAATAAATAAATAAAATAAAGTCTTAGTGATAGTCAAATCCAAAACTGAAACTTTAGTCTCATGGATAGTGGCAGCAAACTTCAAATGTGGATCACGATTGTTAATCCAATTTAAAAATTGACCAAGATGATCTTGAGTGCCCCCCCCCCCCAAGAGGAATATGTCATCTATATACCTCTTTCATAACAATAATGAGGGCACAAAAGGATGATCTGTAAGCCATGAAGACTTAAAATCAGACATGTAGAGGTTTGTAACATCTGGTGCCATCGTGGCACCCATGGCTGTACCACAGAACTGCTGAAAATAACAGCTATCAAAAGCAAAGATGTTTTTAGTCAAAGCTAAATCAGTTAGATTGATAAAAAAGAAGTGGGAATATGATGAGGGTGTTCTCACAACTCTAAAAAACACGTAACCACTTCCAGTGCACAATTTTGGGGATGCTAGAATACAAGGCCTCTCTATCAAGTGTGACAAAAAAATGACCTCTGGAACACGAGTAACGTCATCCAATAAATTAATTAGGAATTGTGACATTCTGATAAATGATGTAATAAGAGGTACTATTGACATCAGAAATTTGTCCACAAACTGTGACAGAGGTTCCAATAATGAGTCACGTCCAGAGACTATAGGTCTCCCGGGAGGGTTATCAAGCCGCTTGTGGATTTTAGGCAGAACATAAAAGACTGGGAGTACAGGATGATTGGTTTTCAAAAAGGATGCTTCCTTCATTGTAAGAAACCCAGTAGTCAAAGCATTCCATTATCAAAGGATCCTACCCCAAACCTGCAACATGCAAAGTTGAGGGAACATTCAGTGTTACACCTCCTGAATTGCTGTAGTTATTCTGATATCAAACCTAAAAATTATGTTTCAATGATTGCTTTAAGTATCAAGCCCCCTATATTATAAAATCTGAGAAACAATAGTGAAAATGCCCATCTGCAGAATCTTTATAAAATACAGATCCCTTCTATCAAAATACCATGAACAAATCAATAAAGCTAAAAAAGACTACTATGCAAAACAGATTCATGGAGTAATATTTAATTCCAAATTACTCTTCAAAACTGTCAAAAACTTAATCAAGGACACATCTTCCTCCAACCTGAATACATACAACTTCTCAGAGAATGACTGCATGAATATGCCACTTCCTTGTTAGATAAAATAAATAGATTAAAAACTCAATTCCCCACTTGCTCACCAACAAGAGAACATTTTGACATAGTAACCAAACTTGAAATAAATCAAACCATTACCAAAATTAAGCCTGCTATCCACTCGCTAGCCCCAATTCTGGCAAGTTCCCTGAAAATAATACATAACGTAATCACCCTAAAAATCGCAACCATAATCAACCACTTGCTTTCGGAAGGGCTGGTCCCATGTGGAGCGAAACAAGCAGTGATTAAACCAATCCTAAAAAATAAAACTGGCAGAATTGATGATTGGGACAATTATAGACAAATATCCAACTTACTTTTTATCGCAAAAGTCATAGAAAAAACAGTGTTATCGCAATTGGAAAATTGCTTAGAAGATAATGATATTCTATACCCAAACCAATTTGGATTCAGAATAGATCACTCAACAGAAACTTTACTCATATCTTTAATGGACCCTGTGCTACAGGGGTTTGACCCTGTGCTACAGGGGTTTGACATTGATGAATCTTATATCTTGGTACTAATAGATTTAACAGCAGCATTCGACATGGTCGATCACACGCTGCTATGCCAACAGATGAAAAAAATTGGAATAGATGGAAATGTACTAAATGGTTCTCCTCTTTCCTAGCTGATAGGATTCTGAGTCAAACTGAGCAACCACTTATCTGACATATTCCCAATCGATACAGGTATCCCGCAAGGCTCTGCTCTCTCAGCCACACTTTTCAACATTTATATGCTTCCTCTATGTAAATTACTCGCAGAACTAGAAATCAACTTCTTCTTATAAACTGATGGCATACAGTTCTACATTCCTATCACCAAATCAATTGAAAATATAGCATCAATACTCTCAATATATATTAAAGCAATACAGCAAAAACTATTCCATCTTAAACTAACACTAACACAAAAAAACCTGAAATCGTGTGACTAAGGTGAAACTCTCTATAATTAAACTACCATTACTAGACATGGGTAATTTTCACATTACACCCTCTGAACAAGTATGGGATCTAGGAATACAGATCGATGAGAACATCACAATGAAAAAGCGCATAAACAAATTAATTAGAACAAGATACTCCAAGCTGTGAATTTTACTTTCCAGGACTTCTGAACTGTTTTACAAACACTAATATTCTCAAACATAGATTATTGCAACTCCCTATTACTATGCCTACCTTCAGGACTATTAAAAGCTTTACAGCTTCTACAAAATGCCTCAGCAAGTCTATTACTAGGGACAAGGAAATTTAAACACATCACCCCATCACTGATAGATCTATATTGGCTGCTAGTACAATCAAGAATCCACTACAAAGTACTAATACTAATTTTCAACATAATCAATGACAGAAACTCCTGTTTATTAGGGATGTGAATCGTGTGATCGATCGTCTTAACGATCGATTTTGGCTGGGGGGGGAGGGAAATCTGATCGTTATGTTTTTTAAAAAAAAAAAATCGTAAAAAATCTAAATTGGGGGGGGGGGGGGGGCGGGAAAACCGGCACACCAAAACAACCCTAAAACCCACCCCGACCCTTTAAAACAAATCCCCCACCCTCCTGTACCCCCCCAAAATGTTTTAAATTACCTGGGGTCCGGGGGGGGGGGGGGGTCCCGGCACGATCTCCCACGATCTCCCGCTCTCGGGCCACGGCTGCATTAATAGAAATGGCGCTGGTGGCCCTTTGCCCTTACCATATGACAGGGAAAAGGTAGCGCCGGCGCCATTTTGGTTCCTGTCACCCGATGTCACGAGTGCAGGAGATCGCTCCCGGACCCCGCTGGACCCCCAGGGACTTTTGGCCAGCTTGGGGGGGGCCTCCTGACCCCCACAAGACTTGCCAAAAGTCCAGCGGGGGTCCGGGAGCGACCTCCTGCACTCGCGCCGTATTGCCAATATTCAAAATGGCGCCGGCGCTATCTTTGCCCTGTCATATGGTAAGGGCAAAGGGCCACCGGCGCCATTTCTATTAACGCAGCCGTGGCCCGAGAGCGGGAGATCGCGGGAGATCGCGCCGGGACCCTCCCACTGGACCCCAGGTAATTTAAAACATTTTGGGGGGGTTCGGGAGGGTGGGGGATTTGTTTTAAAGGGTCGGGGTGGGTTTTAGGGTTGTTTTGGTGTGCCGGTTTTCCCGCCCTCCCCCCTCCCCCGATTTACGATTTTTTGACGATAAATCGGGGGAATTGTTATTGTATCGCGGCTCTAACGATTTTTGATGATTTAAAATATATCTGACGATTGTTTTAAATCGTCAAAAAACGATTCACATCCCTACTGTTTATTAGGCTTTGACTCTCCAACCATGCACACCACAACGAACACTAAGATCACAAAACAAAGGACTATTAACCATACCTACACCGCGGAGCACTCACCTAATTCAAATAAGAGACCGAATGTTTCCTATAGTGGGCCTCTAGTTGTGGAACTCTTTCCCTGAGTCATTACATCTGATTACAGAAAGAGCGAGCTTCAAGTGTGAGCTAAAAACATGGCTTTTCAAAAATGCGTATGATCTAACATAAAATAACAACTTGCAGAAAATTCCATAGATATTGTTTGATGAAAGAGTAACAATTGTTAAGAGATGTAAAGTGTATTAAGACAACTCACTGACTACCGCATGAAGTTTATTTAAAAGGAACTTTATCACAAATTACGATTTTATCAGTCTAGTTAACATGTTTTGATGTTGTGTTGACCTATAATATGAATGTTGCTTTTGTAAACCATTGTGATCTTCTTTTGGAACGACGGTATATAAAATGGCTAAATAAAAAACAAACAAATCATAGTCTGAATCAGAACTCTCTGTTTACGAGTACCTACCAAAAGTTTCCTGTAAACACTCAACATTGGTTTTGTAGGGTGGGTCCCTCCTGATGCAGCTTTATTGGTGAAACATGGCCATTTGGGGGACTGTACCATGCTTGAAAACTTGTTGAATAAATCTGTCAGTTATACCTTCTGGAAACCAAATCTATAAAAGACTGATCTTATTTCAACATTAGAACAGTTTTACTTCCCTTATCTGACTTTGATTTTCTATGTGTGATTGCATTAATCTATGTTCATTGTTTGCATTTGTTGTTAGGGAACTACATTTCCCAGGTTTCCCAGGATTAGTCGGGAGGACGATGTCACTAGGGAGCAGCTGATCAGGAAAGAGTCAGCTCCTTGCCGTTGTAGGCTGCCAGACTCTATAAAAGGGCAGCAAAGAAACAGTATAGGGGGAGCATGGAAGGAGGGCAGCACAGCCTACCTGCCATGAAGCAAATCTTAGAGGACGAGGAACCTGAGCCAGATGAACTCTTCATCTGTTAAACTAAGTTATGTTTGGAATCGCTAAGGGAACAAGCAGTGTTTATATTGAAGCAGCTGTAGAGTTGAAATGTTTAGACAAGTTCTGTGGGAGGCTAGACTTGAAAAAATAAAGGGAGTATAATGTATCACTGAACCCCTTTAAATATAAGACCATTATTAGACACAACTTGTAGAAGGGGTCTGAATATATTGTGTGCCCCTTAGAACTGGGGCAAATTAATAAGAAAAAGATCTAAATAAGGAGGATTCTAGTAGGAAGAAAATGCAACACTGTTAACTGTGAAAGCTAAAGAATTAAACCCAGTGGGGTAGATTTTTTTAAAAAGCGCGTTCGCGTACTTTTGTTGGCACACCAGGCGCAAACAAAAGTACGCTGGATTTTATAAGATACGCGCGTAGCCGCGCGTATCTTATAAAATCCTGGATCGACGCGCGCAAGGCTGCTGATTTTGGGCAGCCGGCGCGCGCCGAGCCGCACAGCCTGCCTCCGTTCCCTCCGAGGCCGCTCCGAAATCGGAGCGGCCTCGGAGGGAACTTTCTTTCGCCCTCCCCTCACCTTCCCCTCCCTTCCCCTACCTAACCCACCCCCCGGCCCTATCTAAACCCCCCCCTACCTTTATCCATGGATTTACGCCTCCTGGAGGGAGACGTAAATCCACGCGCGCCAGCGGGCTGCTGGCGCGCCGAGACCCGACCCGGGAGCGGTTCCGGAGGGCGCGGCCACGCCCCCAGAATGCCCCAGACCGAAACCACGCCCCCGGGCCCGCCCCCAAAATGCCGCGTTGTTCGGCCCCGCCCCCAACACGCCCCCGACACACCCCCTTCAGAAAACCCCGGGACCTACGCGTGTCCCGGGGCTCTGCGCGCGCCGGCGGCCTATGCAAAATAGGCGCGCCGGCGCGCAAGGCCCTGCTCGCGTAAATCCGCCCGGATTTACGCGAGCAGGGCTTTTAAAATCCGCCCGAGTGTATTTGTTAATTAGAGTTAAGCTTGGCTGTGCAAATGTAGTAGTGCTCCTGTAGAAACAAAGGGGTAGATTTAAAAAAATGCACACTTGTGTCCATGTGCGCGCGGTTCCTGTTGCGCACACACGGACACGGCGATTTTATAACATGCGCACGTCACCGTGTGCATGTTATGAAATACAATTTCTGCGGGCGGGTGTTGTGTCACATGCGCACGGCAAGGGAATAGGCCTTTCCCAGCTTCCTCCCAGTTCCCTCCCAATCCGCTCCAATGAAGATATTGTATATGTATTTTATCTCTCGGTAAGCGCAGAAGTGCCGGGTTGTCCCGGGGAAGCATGCGTCCCCAGACCGTCACTTTGAGACAGCCTGGCTCTGCGTGTACCAGCCTGGCTCTGCGTGTACCAGGCTGGCTTCTGCGTGTACCAGGAGATACGTGCGTGGCTGGGCCATTTCTAAAATGCGCTTGGCACGCATAGGGTCCGGCCACGTGTATATCCCCTGGTATTTGCGTGCGCCGGGCTTTGAAAATGTGCTTATAAAGAATTAAACCCAGTGTGTTTGTTAATTAAGGCTAAGTTTGGCTATGCAGATGCAGCAGTGTTACTGGGGAAACTAAACATTTTAAACCTGTGTTTAAGTACCAATTAAATTCAATGTGGAACCAAAAGGAGCAGTACTTTAAAATGTGTTTCATTTATAATTTGAGAATTAAAGCCTTATGTTTAGAGGAGATCATCGATTAAAAACCTAGTGATTGTGCAGAGATTAATCAGGAATAAGGCTGTGCCTTAGGAGCATTTTAATGCAGAGATGGCAGGGCTGGTGAGCAAGTCTGAAGCTAGTCCTAAGAGCTATGGTGTCAAAAGCTAGGGGTCAACAAAAAGTTATGTAATAGAATTTTACAAAGGTTACTGGTGTAATTTATGTTTTGGGAGAACAGATGATTTTGAAGTTCCTGGAAAGCAGTCTAGAGTTATGCAATAAAAACGTGTTTACAACTCTAAGTGGTGAGGCAGTGAAACTTATTGGAGGCTGAAGGGGGAACAAGGAAGATATCACCCAGGTCCAGGGGAAAGCCTCACATGTGTCTAGTTTGTAGGACCCTGCCTTTTGATATAAGAAGGTCTCTAGTACACTATAGGCCAATATTAGATTTTATGTTCCCTGCTCTCCCAGTACACAAGTTCCTCAATACCTAACTAGCAGGAACCAGGCAGCACCAAAGCCTGCAGGAAAAAATACACACCAAATCAACTTCTATATATACTTTTATATCCACCAGGCCCTAACTGATTTTCAAAATACCACTTACATGCATAATACAGAGTTTTATGTGTGCAGGCTGTGCTTGAAAATCAAGCCTATGTACAGTATGTTCAAAAATAAGCATTTTTCCGTAGCAAGGAAGATTTTATAACTTGCCTCAGCTGTCCCCAAATCTCTTCAGTTGTATATGGGGCAGGGTTCTTCTTCGTACCTAAGAAGGACAGGTCTTTGAGACCTTGCATTGATTACAGAGGGCTCAACGCTATCACTCGCAAGGATCGATACCCTCTTCCTCTGATTCCTGAATTACTCGATCAGTTGCACGGAGCTAGAATCTTCTCTAAACTTGACCTACGTGGTGCCTATAATTTGGTCCAAATTAAGCCTGGAGACGAGTGGAAGATGGTGGTAAAAAGGGGAGGAGGAATAGCCTAGTGGTTAGAGCCAGGAGACCAGGGTTCAAGTCCCGCTGTCGCTCCTTGTGACCTTGGGCAAGTCACTTTACCCTCCATTGCCTCAGGTACAAAAACTTAGATTATAAGGGAAATACCTACAGTACCTGAATGTAAACTGGTGTGAATGTCGGTATATAAAAATTTTAATAAATAAAATAAATAAATAAAAATAAAATGCTGATTCTACACAGTTGTGCCATGCGATGGTGGAGGAGAAAGGGGGGTGGGCACATGGGAGACAACACACATGCATTGGCCCCTGGGTGCTGAAGACCCTCGCTGTGCCTCTGGAGAGAGGAGAGGAGGTGGGAGGGTCAGAGACAGGAGGGAAGTGATTGGGAGAGGTAAAAGAATAGGTAGGTGAGGACTGAGGGAGGAGGATGGCAGGCTAGGGACAGAGAGATAGGGCAGATGGGAAGGGAGTTTGCAGGGCAGGTACAGGAGGGGAAGGGAGAGAGGAATAAGAAGGAGTGTGAGGAAAGGGAGGATACTTCTCCAGAAGCAGAAGTGGCACCCCCTTCTGGCAGCCAGGCTGCAGGATGCCCTCATCTCAGGGCTATCAAGTTCAGTGTGCAGGACAACAAGATGGTGATTTCAGGAGTCCTGGAGCATTATACCATGCTGTTCAGCAACCAAGCTGCCAAGCCTCGAAGGCAGCCAAGGGTCAGATCTGGCACACCATAGCCCAACCCATCTCCAGGCACAGTGGTATCCAACTCAGCAGGGAGCAGGTAGCCCAGAGGTACTGGGGCATCAAGGCTCAGATGAAAGCAAAGTGGTGAGCTGAAATAAATACATACCCCAGACCAGAGGAGGAGCTCAATGTCCCATCATCCTCGCACCCATGGAAGAGCATCTCGTACAACAGCTGGGACCATATATCTTTGAGGGCATGCCTGAGCAGTTGAGCACCACATGAGCTGCAGCTGGTAAGTTCACCTCACATGTAAATGGCCAGGCTGCAACGGTTGTAAACATCATTTGGCATAAGATGCTCACAATGCTTTAGATGCAAAGTGCTCCTTTGATGCTAAATGCAAAACGGATACTTGCTGCCATTAATACTTATGTCTTATTCATATTTACACAACTCTTGCCCATGAAGCTTCTGGTCCCAGCCATGAAGCCCCTGGATCCAGCCAGCAAGCCCCAGGGACCAGCAGTGCACCAGCCCTTTTGCCTTGATGATGGATGCCCAGACCCAGGTGAACGAGAAGGGGGAGGAGGAGCAGCAGCAACAGCCTCAGGAGGCTATACAGATGCTTCAACCTCTGGGCTCTGCCAGCCCACTCAATGTGATCCTCTACATCTCTGGCTTCATGGAGGAACCCTGCCTGGAGTGGGAACCAGTGATGTAGCACAACCTCAAGCCAGCAAACCATGGCACTAGCCTGAAGCTCCAGACCCTTGGCAGGAGCAGCCCAGCAGTCCCCTCATGCCACATTTGGAGGCTTAAATTTCAAGACTCTACACCACCATCACAGCACCACCACCATCACCAGCACCGGCAACAGCCTCGGCACCAGCACCAACAACATCCCTGCCACTAACAGAGGAGTTGATGCATGAGCAGCTGGACCATCTGGAAAGAAGGCATGGGGTGTACCTCCACCAGATACAGGCCAAGCTAGTGTGCCTCAGAAGGGCTGTGAACAGGCAGAGCCAGGCCCTGTGGGATCAGACTGCCGCACATATGCAGGATGTAACAATGCTGACCACATCAATGAACCTTATTACCAACATGCTGACACAGATCCTTCAAAGAATGCCTGAGCATCCATCCGTGACTTCCCCAGCATCACTGGACTCCATGCCCCGCAGCAGTCTCTGGTCTGATAGATACCCGAGGGGTAGGTCCCCAAAAGACATGTCCCCTCCAAGTGGCAAGCCACATTGTGGCAATGGGTCATGAATGCCACATAAGAAGAGTTGTACCAACAAACCTGGCTGGGTCCCTCTACAGAGTTCCTGTGCTGGCTATATGGAAGAAGCCTGCTAGGTCCATCCTAACTACAGAGTTGCTGTGTCAGCTAGATGGAAGAAGCCTGCTGGGCCCGTTTTCACTACAGAATTCCTGTGCCGGCTACATGAAAGAAGCCTGCTGGTCCCGTCCTCACTACAGAGTTTCTATGGTGGCTAGATGGAAAAGGCCTGCTGGTCCCATCCTCACTACAGAGTTCCTGTGCTAGCTAGCAGAAGGGATGGTCTACTGTCTGCCATTGTGGTCCTGCAGCCTAGCTCTCTCCTCAATGCTCTGCCGGTATTCCATCTTCCTTGATGTGGCCTCCAGTTCCGGCCCAGCTGCTGCCTTTTCTCATCAAGTCTCATCTCCTGCTCCTGATGCTGGTGTCTATCTAATCTCATCTTATCTCAGCTCATGCTGCTGCCACCTCCATGCTGCTGTTTCTCATCTCATCCTAGCTCATGCTACGGCTGCTTCCATTCTGCTGTTTCTCATCTAATCTCAGCTTATGCTCCTGCTGCTGCCTCCATGCTGCTGTGTCTTCCTCTGGGCCTCCTGCCTCCATGCTACTGGTCTTCTAGGCCCATGCTGCTATGTCTTGCCCCGGTGCTTAGCCTCCATGCTGTGCTCCTTAGTCCTAGACATGTTGCCTTTTTGCTGAATTCTGTTGCCTTGGCCCTTAGGCTGTCCCCTTGAGTGCATTCTTTCAACATGGACTGTCTGGAGCCTTCACTTGAACTCTGCTGCCTTTGTAGCCGGGAGGTGGTACGGGACCAGGAGACCAGTCAGGAGCTTCACCTTTATCAGCCCTCGTTCCCCTCAGGTTAAACCCTTGGATGCTGGGGCTGGCAGGACTTAGACGAAGGTCTCCTAGTGGAGAGAAGTTCAGTAGGAGGTCCGAGTCGAGGCTGGCGGAGATCCAGAAGAACAGAGATAGTCCTGGAGTCGAGGTGGGTAGCAGCAGTGCACATGATAAACTAGGCCAGAAGTCGGGGCAGGCAGAAGACAAGCAGGAGCCAGAGGACACACCAAAGGTCAGGACGGGCAGAAGACACAAGAATCAGGATACCAAGCTGAAGTCAGACAGACCGAAGAGACAACCGAAGGCAGGAACAGGAGAAGGAGCAGAACCACGAGAGCAGGAACACAGGAATTCAGGAACAGGCACTGGAACAAGCAGGAACACAGGAACGGAGGCAGGAACAAGCAGGAACACAGGAACGGAGGCTGGAACGCAGGAACAAGCAACTAGCTACTCACACGAGCTGACCTGTTGCCAAGGCAAGGAAAGGATGGAGGAAGCGGACTTAAATAGCTTGTTAGAGGTCAAGGCGCCATTTGGTTTCTGAGAAAGGCCTTTGCGGTGGGGAAAAAGGTTATTCTCATTACCTGGAGAGACGCTGCCTCCCCCTCTTTTTGGATGTGGCGTATCCATCTACAACATGGCTTCCAAGACCTGCCCACAACAACCCCATCACTTTATTCAAATTTGGAATGGAAATTTACAGGCACTACCACACCGGGCACACAGCCTGATACTGAATGACTGATTAGGGCCTAGTGCCCTATAAACTCTCTACTCGTGGACTTCCCTGGACTTTCTGTTTTATAGATATGGAGGGTTACGTTTGGGGAGGGGGGTGGGGGGATTCTTGCAAGAAGGGAAAGATGAGTTGGAACGAAGGATTCGATTATGAGGTTTGGGGATGTATAAGAAACAATATGTCTCTGATTCTTGTTTGTTTACCCATTTGTTTCAATTCAATAAAAAACATTTTATACTAAATAGCCCCAGCTGGTGATATCAGAGTTGGGGGCCAGGCTGAGGTTTCCTGCCAAGGCCCCTTTAAAAGACGGGCTCGGCCGCACGCACGTGCTTAGAGGGGGAGGAACCCAGGATGGAGCCGATGGAATCTCCCTCGTGGGGAGGAAACTGCGACCAGGCCCCAGAGCGGCCTGCAACGGAGCGCCGCAGAGGAGGGCAGTTGCTGGCACCTGCCAGGGAAGGTACAGGGACCCGGCTGTGGAGGACCGTGACCGGGATTCCCAACAGTGCACTCTTTCAACATGGACTGTCTGGGGCCTTTTCCTTGCCATTACATAGTAAGGCTGCTATCAGCTCCAACATTAAAGCTGTACTGTAGTTATTAGGTGTACCAGTTTTGCTTTCTATGTTCTTTGTTGTAAACATGACATTGCCAAAAGGATAAGATGTTAAGCCTCTATATGTAATGATGCCATTTCAAACAATGTATGTACAGGTCTATATAGAATGTGCAGTTCAGTTTATTTACAATGTTTTGTGCTATTTGCTATCTTGTCCTTGCAGAATGTAATTACCAAAGACATTGACTTTATTTCAAACAGTTGACTACATGTGTTAGTTAATAAAGTGGTCACTGGTTTGAAAAATACACTTTCTTATTGGATCATTTCATTGTGTGGTTTTTGTCTTAACGGTTCACTAGGTACAAGGTTTACCTCCATATGACCTTGCCTGCTACGATGCCCTTGCACATTCCATCTAGTCACTTACCTAGCAAGCAAGATCATTTGGGCTAGGTCATATAACTGAAAGCTCAGTATATGCTAGGGATGTGAATCGTTTATCTGACGATTGAAAATATCATCTGACGATTGAAAAGAGGCCTAAGCCTCTGCGACCACGGATGTATTATATTTACTCTCTCTGGGACACTGTTTTCTGTACAAATGTTAAATGTTGTTCTGCTTGTTTGTTGGTTAATAAGATATTTATTATTAGTTCTTTGTAATTGTTCACATTTGAAGCTCTGTTAATGTTCTATGTAATTGCTTTCATTTACCGAAGCACTGTTTTCTGTTCAATGTAAACCGAACTGATTTGTAAACCCTTACAAGAATTTCGGTATATAAAACTGTTAAATAAATAAATAAATATCGTCAGATATCGGGGGGTCCCTGATAGCGATAGGAAACCCCACGATTAATTTAGTGGGTTTTCTTATCATTATGGGGGGGGGGTTGGAAGAAAGGACACAACCTAAAAACACAACCTGACCCTTTAAAATGAGTTTGTTAGTATCCCCCCACCCTCCGGACTCCCCCCCCAAATTTTTAAATACCTGGTGGTCCAGCGGGGGTCCCGGGAGCATTCTCCCGCACTCGGGCTGTCAGCTGACACTAATCAAAATGGCGCCGATGGCCCTTTGCTCTTACCATGTGACAGGGGCTATCGGTGCCATTGGTCGGCCCCTGTCACATGGTAGGTGCACTGGATGGCCCGCGCCATTTTTAAAGATGGCGCCGGCCGACCATTGCTCCTACCATGTGCCGTATTGCCGTATTGCAAAATGGCGCCGGCCATACGGCCATATGGCCGGCACCATTTTGCAATACGGCCATACGCCGGCGCCATTTTGCAATATGGCCCCAGTGCAGTAGGTCGCTCCCGGACCCCCGCTGGACTTTTGGCAAGTCTTGTGGGGGTCAAGAGGCCCCCCCAAGCTGGCCAAAAGTCCCTGGGGGACCAGCGGGGGTCCGGGAGCGATCTGCGCTCGTGACGTCAGGGGACAGGAACCAAAATGGCGCCGGCACTACCTTTGCCCTGTCATATGACAGGGCAAAGGTAGTGCCGGCGCCATTTCTATTAATGCCGGCCATACGGCCATATGGCCGGCGCCATTTTGCAATACGGCAATACGGCCATACGGCCGGCGCCATTTTGCAATACGGCTCCAGTGCAGTAGGTCGCTCCCGGACCCCCGATGGACTTTTGGCAAGTCTTGTGGGGGTCAGGAGGCCCCCCAAGCTGGCCAAAAGTCCCTGGGGGTCCAGCGGGGGTCCAGGAGCGATCTCCTGCGCTCGTGACGTCGGGGAACAGGAACCAAAATGGCGCCGGTGCTACCTTTGCCCTGTCATATGACAGGGCAAAAGTAGCGCCGGCGCCATTTCTATTAACACAGCCGTGGCCCGAGAGTGGAAGATCACACTGGGACCCCCCCACTGGACCCCAGGTAATTTAAAACATTTTGGGGGGGTTCGGGAGGGTGGGGGATTTATTTTAAAGGGTCGGGGTGGGTTTTAGGGTTGTTTTAGTGTGCCGGATTTCCCGCCCTCCCCCGATTTACGATTTAAACAATTTTTAAAAAAACAAAACCGCGACGATCAGATTCCCTCCCCCCCAGCCAAAATCGATCGTTAAGACGATCGAGGACACGATTCACATCTCGAGCTTGTGTGCTATTAAGGGGAAGTTAGAGTCATTATCATACAAGACTTGACTTTGGCTCCCTTATTTGTGGCATGACTCAAAGGCTATCTGTACCCAACCATTTTTAAGTTTCATAGTAAACAAAATATGCCATCTACTTGCAGGTTGCAGGAACAGGGTGTCCGCTAGAGATGTGAATCATGTCCTCGATCGTCTTAACGATCGATTTCGGCTGGGAGGGGGAGGGAATCGTATCGTCGCCGTTTGGGTGTTTAGAGTATCGTGAAAATCGTTAAAATCGTGAACCGGCACACTAAAACCCCCTAAAACCCAGCCCCGACCCTTTAAATTAAATCCCCCACCCTCCCGAACCCCCCCAAATGCCTTAAATTACCTGGGGGTCCAGCGGCGGTCCATAGCTAAATCGGGGGAAGGGGGAGGGCAGGAAAACCAGCACACTAAAACACCCTAAAACCCACCCCCGACCCTTTAAATTAAATCCCTCACCCTCCCTCACCCCCCCCCAAATGCCTTAAATTACCTGGGGGTCCAGCGGCGGTCCAGAACGGTCTCCTGCAATTGAATCGTGTTGTCTTCAGCCAGCGCCATTCTGTGCCGCCATTTTGCAAAATGGCGGCGCAAAATGGCGGCGGCCATGGACCAACACGATTCGACTGCAGGAGGTCATTCCGGACCCCCGCTGTACTTTTGGCAAGTCTTGTGGGGGTCAGGAGGCCCCCCCAAGTTGGCCAAAAGTCCCTGGGGGTCCAGCGGGGGTCTGGGAGCGATTTCCTGCCGCGAATCGTTTTCCGTACGGAAAATGGCGCCGGCAGGAGATCGACTGCAGGAGGTCGTTCAGCGGGGGTTCCGGACCCGATTCAATTGCAGGAGACCATTCCGGACCGCCGCTGGACCCCCAGGTAATTTAAGGCATTTGGGGGGGGGGGGGTGAGGGATTTAATTTAAAGGGTCGGGGGTGGGTTTTAGGGTGTTTTAGTGTGCCAGTTTTCCTGCCCTCCCCCTTCCCCCGATTTACGATTTTTTGACGATAAATCAGGGGAATTGGTATTGTATCGTGGCCCTAACGATTTTTGACGATTTAAAATATATCGGACGATATTTTAAATCGTCAAAAAACGATTCACATCCCTAGTGTCCGCTGCTGTGTGAAAACTAAGGAGGAGGAGGAGTGAGAGCATAGTTTTGTATAGAGAATGCCCACAGGCCAAGAGCAGAAGCCTAGTGGGCTGCTGCTGCTTGGGACCAGGCAGACTTCCACAGACTGGCTGGCACCCCTGTACTGGCCTGGTTTGGGGATATGTATAATACGTGTAAGCTAAGGATGAACTTACAGATAGTATCCAGATCCCAAATACAGCCTACTACAGGGATGGCAGTCAATTTGTGGAAGTCTGCCTGGTCCCAAGCAGCAGCAGCAGCAGCCTTCTAAGCCTCTGCTCTTGAACTGTGGGTATTCTCCTCATGGTACTACTCCCTCCCTCTTCCTCCTCCCTCATTGTCCCACAGCAGTTGACACTCTATTTGTTGTGTTTGAGGCATTGTGGACCCTTGGTCACAATGGAGATGACTCCGCCCACAGGGAGGAGCCCCGTGAGGAACCACTGCAATAGGCTGATACAGATAGCAGACACAGAATAGATAGAGTCTTTATTGGTCTGCTGTATATAGATGGTGAAGCAGGAAAGTAAGGCACTGATCCACGAAGTGCCAATACGTTCAACAGGCTCAGAAGTGTAGTCTCATCCAGATGTTCACGATAGGCAGGAGCCCGCAGTGCGGGTAATGCTGCGGCTGGTGAGTGGAGTTGGAGCATCGGATCGTAGAGGTACTCACAGAGTGAAGGCGTCTTCCTGATGGTAGAATGGTGGGACCGAAGGTCCGTGGTGCAGGATATGAAGTAGATAGGCCCTCGAGGAGCGAGTACCCAATGGTCTAATATCCTGAAATTAAATAGAGAGAGAAGACCCCCGAGGAGTGGTTGTCTTTGGTAGTGAGGACCCCGAAGGGAAGCTGGAAACGAGAGACCCCGAGGAGCGGGTGTCTAGAGCTTCTGCTGGAGCGAGGCACTTAGCGAGAAAGTGGCATCTAAGTGTGCAGCTTAGAGCAGTCAGAGTAGCAAAGCGAAGTCTTTGCTAACTCAAATTGGTAACGGAAGCGGAGGCTAGATATACCCGGAGGTACTGACATCATGCGATGGGGCCGCCCCTGAGGTTCCCGCCATGACGTGTATTTCTGCGTCTGAGTTGTGCACGCTCATGCCCTAGGAAGCCACGGAGTGAGCATGGCGGATGGGGATGCCCATGCTTGTCTGGAAATGCCCTCGGCACTCGGCACCGGAGACAGCCATCTTGCCCAAAGAAAGGGGAGAAAAAAAGGTAAGGCAGAGCGGTTGCAGCTGTCTGCGACCGACGGACGCAACAGTACCCCCCTTCAAAGGACCCCTTCCAAGACCTCTTCCAGGTTGTCTGGGCTTGCGTGGGTGTGCCAGGTGGAATTTACATAGCATCTCCTTGTCTGTAATATTTGCCAGTGGTTCCCAGGAGTTTTCCTCTGGGCCATAGTTCTCCCAAGAGAGGAGGTACTCCCATGTCTTGCCTTTTTTACGTATATCAAGGATGTCGTCTAAGACATATTCAATGTCATCTTCTGTGTCCAGGCTGGTAGGCTCTGGTTCTTTTCTGGAGAACTCAGAGAGTATCACTGGCTTTAGTAGAGATACATGAAATGCATTGTGTATCTTCATTGATGGAGGCAGTTTGAGACTGTATGTTAAATTTCCTAATCACCGAAGAATGGTGAAAGGTCCCACAAAGCAAGGAGAAAATCTTACAGAAGGGAACTTAAGTCGGAGATATTTTGTGCTTAACAAAATCTTGTTTACAGGCTGGAACTGGGGTACCTTTTGATGATGAGCATCATAGGTCCTCTTTGCCTTTTGTCCTTCTTTAAGAAGGAGCTCCTTCGTCTGTCTCCAAAGCTGGGATAATTCTGCTGAGGTAGCCTGGGCAGCAGGAGAGGCTACTATCAATGGAATTGGCAGCAGAGGTAAAGGTTGTCTCCCGAAGACAAGTTGGAAAGGGGAAGACCTTGTTGAAGAAGCAGGATGTGAATTAATGGCAAATTCTGCCCAAGGCAGTAATTCAGCCCAGTCGATCTGTCTGGAGTTGACATAGGTTCATAGGAATTGTTTCAGTGTCCTATTCATCCTCTCAGTCTGACCGTTAGACTGATGATGGTAGGCAGAGGTTAAATCCAAGGCGATGTCAAATTTTTGACATAATGCTCTCCAAAACTTTGCAGTAAATTGCACTCCTCTGTTGGATAGGATATGTTTGGGCATCCCATGAAAGAAGATTTGTTTAATGAAGAGGTTTGCTACTCAGTAGCAGAGGGTAATCCTGTTAATGCTACAAAGTGTGCCATTTTAGAGAAACGGTCGACTGTAACCCATATGGTGTTATTGCCGCTGGATGATGGCAGGGTGTTCTTCTCTCCTGGACGGTATTTCAGAAGTAAACTGAATCTGTTGAAAAACAGAGACCATCTTGCTTGACGGTGGTTGAGTCATTGAGCATGTCGAAGGTACTCTAGATTCTTGTGATCAGTGTATACTACTAGTTGGTGTTGTGCAGCTTCTAGCCAGGGATGCCACTCTTCAAAAGCCAGTTTGATCTGCGAGAAGCTCCTTGTCTCCTATCCCATAGTTTCTCTCAGCAGGTGAGAATCACCTAGAAAAGAAGAAGCAAGGATGGAGCACATTGGATTCACTGTACTGACTTAGAACTGCCCCCACACCAACATCTGATGCGTCAACCTCCATGATGAAAGGACGGTGTGGGTCAGCATGGTGAAGACACGGCTTCTTTTGAAAAGCCTCCTTGAGCGTCATGAAGGCTGAGATGGCTTCAGGAGACCAATTGGCAGGGTTGGCTCCCTTCTTTGTCATAGCAGTTAGAGAGACTGTCAATGATGAGTAGTTTTTAATAAAGGATCAGTAGTAATTGGTGAATCCCAAGAAGCGACGCAATGCTTTCAGGCCTGTGGGTTGAGGCCAGTCCCGGATACTCTCGTTTCTTGGGGTCCATTTGAAAACCGTTCTTCGAAATGATATATCCCAGGAAGGGTACAGCTTCTTTGTGAAATTCGCAATTCTCAAGCTTTGCGTAAAGGTGGTACTCACACAAGCGTCTTAGGACTTTCTTAACATCCTCCTGATGACATTGCAGATCTTGAGAAAAGATCAGTATATCATCAAGATATACTACTACGCATTGATACAGTAAGCCCGTAAGATGTCGTTCATCATATTTTGAAAGACTGCAAGGGCATTACTTAAACTGAAGGGCATGACAAGGTATTCAAAGTGTCCATCACGGGTGTTAAAAGCAGTCTTCCATTCGTCTCCTTCTCGAATACGCACCAAGTTGTAAGCTCTTTTTAGGTCCAATTTGGAGAATATTTTGGCCCATTGGAGTCTATCAAACAGTTCAGATATTAAGGGCAGGGGGTACCTGTCCTTGATGGTAATCTCATTCAGACCCCTGTAGTCGATGCAGGGGCAGAAGGTGGCATCTTTTTTTCCTACAAAAAAGAAGCCTGCACGAGCAGGGGATTTGGAAGGTCTGATAAATCCCTTTTGTAGATTTTCTTGTATGTAGGTAGACATAGCTTTGGTCTTAGCTACTGAAAGAGGGTAGACTCTTCCTTTGGGAGGTTCAGAGTTTGGCTTCAGATTTATGGCACAATCGAACTCTATGTGTGGTGGAAGAACATCAGCTGCTTGCTTAGAGAAGACATCCTGAAAGGAGGCTTATTGTGGAGGTAAGCCAGGTAATGATGGAGTGGTAGGCATGCAGATGAGCAGTGAAACTTCAGCAAGACAGGACAGTCTGGTCTCCACCGGGACAGTTCCAATGTAGCCCAATTAAATTGTGGCATATGGTCTTGAAGCCACGGCAAGCCCAACACCACCGGATGCATGGCTTTTTCCAACACTAGAAAGGAAATTGATTCTGAGTGTAGAGCTCCAGTGCACAGACCAATGGCCTGGGTGGTCAATGAAACTTCTCCACGAAGTGGTTCTCCATGGATGGATGACAATAGCAGAGGCTTAGCTATTGGTGTGGTAGGAATCCTCAGATGTTTGACTAAGCGCTTCAGAATAAAATTACCTCCGGCTCCGGAGTCAATGAGAGCGAGAGTCTGAAATTCGAGATCTCCGCAAAACAGAGATACAGGTAAAGATAATGGAGGAGTAGGAGAGGTGAGGCCCAGGAGAAGTCCTCCCACAGATCCTAGGCCCGTCAGTTTCCCGGACAAATGGGACAGGTTTGGACTGCATGACCCGATTGGCCACAGTACATGCACAACCCCATGCGCTTGCGATAACGTCTCTCCTTAGAGGTTAAGTGGCTTCGGCCTTATGCCATAGGCTCTTCCTCCTATAGGGGTGCAGACGGTAAGCTGGAAGCGATAGGCACAGGTTTAGGATAGTTAGTCCCCACTATAGACTTTCGTGGACTCTTAGCCTCTTGAGTACGATCATGGATACGGCGGTCAATTCTCCCTGCTAGCTCCATCAGGGACTCAAGGGAATCAGGCAAATCACGAGCCACTAATCGTCCTTTATGCGAGAGTTGAGACCCTCCATGAATATGGCACGTAAGCATCCAGTGTCCCAATGCAGTTCGGATTCTAAATTCAATAGCAAAGTCTGTAAGTGGCTTGTTACCTTGCTGAAGGTTGAGCAAGACGGATCCAGCGATGGTCTGGCGAGCCGGGTCATCAAACACAGACTTAAAAAGTTGTAGAAATCCTAGTAGTTCATTCAGGATAGGATCTTCACGTTCCCATAGCGGTGAAGGCCAGGCCAGGGCTCGTCCTTCAAGGAACGACAGGATGTGGGTGGTCTTTGAAGCCTCAGTGGGAAAGAGGGTAGACTGTAATGAAAAATGTATGCTGCATTGATTGATGAACCCTCTGCACATATTGGCTTCACCCGTGAAGCGGGTAGGTGTAGATAAAGGCACGGTGGTCTTAAGAGTTATCACTGGTGACAGCAATTCCTTCACAGGAGGAGCTGAAGAGTTCAGTTGAGCGTGTAAGTGATTGAAGGCAGTAGCTAGATTCTCCAAAGACTTTTGTTGTTCTGTAATCCACTGGGCTAGGCCCTGGCGCAGCGTCCCACCATGTTGACCTGAGGCCTCCTAGAGCGCACGCGTGCGCATGCCTCACTTCTTGTAGCAGTGTTTTCGCGAACCTCAGGGGCGTCCCCCTCGAGTGACATCACTGGATGGCCCGGGCCATTTTTAAAGATGGCGCTGGCCATCCAGTGCTCCCTCCATGTGATAGGGCCCGGCCAATGGCACAGATACCCTGTCACATGGTAAGGGCAAAGGCCATCGGCGCCATTTTTATTAGTGGCAGCCGACGGCCCGAGAGTGGGAGATTGCTCCCGGGACCCCCACTGGACCACCAAGTACCTGTAAAATGTTTTTTGGGGGGTCGGGAGGGTGGGGGAAGCAAAGGGATTAGTTTTAAAGGGTCGGGATGGGTTTTTTGTTTATCGGCTCGGGCGCAGCCGATAAACAAAACTGCGATCGGGCCCGATGGAAAAAACCCCACATGTGAATCGGAACCGGAATCTGAACCGATTCCGGTTCCGATTCACATCTCTAATGCTGTATGCATTTTGCACTTCAGCCTAACAATTTTCCCACAGCCTATGCCAAGACTACGTATATCCTGTCTTATCTGGACGGAAGAGCATTAACTTGGGCTTCTCTGTTGTGGGAGCATGATGACCCCATCCTGAAGGACCTTGCTGGGTTTTTGTAACTGTTCAAATCTGTATTTGATGACCCTGCCAGGTACACAATCATAGGATCCATATTGGTTCATCTACAGCAAGGTAATAAACCTTTACCAGACTTCGCCATCGAGTTTAAGACTTTGGCTTCAGAGTTGAACTGGGACTCGAGATGCCTGAAGACCTTTCTTTGAAGGCCTGAACTCCCAACTGAAAGATGAATTGGCGGCTCGAGAAATGCCTGAGACCTTGGAGGATCTGATGAAGTTAGCCACAAGAATTGACCAACAGCTTCGGGATAAGGTTCAAGAGGTTAAAGGTTCCAAGAGGCCTAACCAGGGAGAAATCTGAGTCAAGACTTTAACTAAGCCTATTCAGTCTAAAGCAGTTGTTGGCAAAGAAGAACCTATGCAACTGGGCCGTAGTCACCTGACTTCTAAGGAGAGAAGAACGCGGAGAAGATTAGGCCTCTGCATGTATTGTGGTCAAGCAGGCCATGCAGTTCAAACATGCCCTATCTGTCCGGGAAACGGGCAGACCTAAGTCCTGTGGGAGGACTCTTCTTAGGTCTAACTGCTCCTTCTCCTCCACTCTGTCTGCCAGTCTCCTTGATAAATGGACCACTTGAATTCCAGACTCTTGCCCTAATGGACTCCGGGGCAGGAGGGAATTTTATACTGAGACATCTAGTGGAACATCTACGAATCCCCATTACGACTATTAAGCCTCCGCTTCTGTTATCCTCTATCCATGGGGAGCCCTTACCGGGTAAAGTAACCCTACAAACGGAACCAGTCAGTTAAAGACTGGAGCTCTTCATACGGAATCCATTTCCTTCTTCGTGCTCGAAAAGGCTATGCACCCCCTAGTACTCGGGTTACCATGGCTACAAAAGCACATTCCTCAATTCAACTGGACTACACTGGAGCTTTCATGTTGTGACCCAGATTGTCATGGCAAACGTCTGAAGGAAGTTACACCACTACCCTGTATGCCTACAATTCCGTTGATGCCTGGGTTACCACCTCAATACGCATCGTTTCAAGATGTGTTCTCTACATAGATCTTATGACTGTGCGATCAACTTGAAACTGAATACCGAACCACCCAAGGGAAGAGTATACCCCCTCTCAGTGGTGGAAAATAAAGCAATGTTGGAATACATCCAAGGCCATCCAAGTCTCCTGTAGGAGCAGGGTTTTTCTTTGTGGGGAAGAAGGACGGAACCCTATGTCCATGCATTGATTATCGCTTTGGGGAAGGGCGGGAAAAACGGCACACAAAAATAACCCCTAAACCAACCCCGGCCCTTTAAAACTTATCCCTTTGCTTCCTCCACCCTCCCGACCCCCCCACCAAAACATTTTACAGGTACCTGGTGGTCCAGTGGGGGTCCTGGGAGCGATCTCCAGCTCCCGGGCCGTCAGCTGCCACTAATCAAAATGGCGCCAATGGCCCTTTGCCCTTACCATGTGACAGGGTATCCGTGCCATTGGCCGGCCTCTGTCACATGGTAGGAGCACTGGATGGCCCGCGCCATTTTTAAAGATGGCTCCTCCCCGTAGGAGATACCATCACTGTTGCCCCTGAGAATCCACCAAACATCTCGATATCATAACAAAAATGGCTCCTCCCCGTAGGAGATACCATCACTGTTGCCCCTGAGAATCCACCAAACATCTCGATATCATAACAAACTCAAATTGGTAGCGGAAGCGGAGGCTAGATATACCCAGAGGTACTGACGTCATGCGGTGGGGCCGCCCCAGAGATTCCCGCCATGACATGTATTTGAGCATCTGAGATGTGCGTGCTCGTGCCCTAGGAAGCCATGGGAGTGAGCATGGCGGATGGGGATGCCCATGCTCATCTGAAAATGCCGAGGTCCTCGGCACTCGGCACTGGAGACAGCCATCTTGCCCAAAGAAAGAGAAAGGGGAGAAAAAGAGGTAAGGCAGAGTGGTCCAGCTGTCTGCGACTGACGGACGCAACACTGTTCCAACAGTCAGCAAGTATACAGCGGTAGTGAAAGGAAAGGTTGGTTAGTGGACAAGTGAGGCGCCTAAAGTGTTAAGCTAAACCCTTCCCCTAGATTCTACAGCAGATATGGGTGCACCACCTCTATGTATACACAATAAACCTATTGACCTACATATGGCAGAATGCAGGTAGCCCTACCCTGCCAGCATATACAGGTGATAGAGTGAATGTCAAATGATGTGGCCTGGGGTGGCAGCCTTTGTGTCAACTGTCCATGTTATGATCTATAGAGAGGAGGCTAAGGAGACCAGTGACCAGAAAAAGGGAATCTCAAATAAGACTGCCTCCAGGTCTCAGGCTTCTGCCAAGCAAACCAACCCCCCCTGGGTATCTGCTACATGCTGTCAGTAACCCCTCACCAAAACCATTAATCAGAATAATCCCAACATCGATGGCATTAGGGGATGCTTGCCACTCCACATTCCTGCCATCCCTGAATCCCTACATTCAGTGGACAGCTTCTTAACACCCACAACCCACGCCCCCCCCCCCCTCCAAAACATGGAAAGCCTCTCTGGCAGCTGAAGCTCTGGGAACCCTGCACACCCCCCCCCAAATAACTGGACTATTAGACCCACTCCAAGTACTAGGTGGAAAAGCCTCAGGGGCGGGGAGTGGAATGTATGCATTACAGGCAGATCTCACATCATATAGAAACCTTAGACTGCATTTTTGAGATGTGATGCTTGCAAGTTTCACTCCCCTACACCTCTCTCAATGCAAGGTATAAACAGTGAGAGGCCTAGGGCAAATGTTAAGAGTACTGCGTGTGAGCCCATTCATACAGCAGCCCACACAGTCAACTCTCTGAGGCATCCTTTCTCAAGAGTGGAAGCACTGGATCACTGGTGTCCAAAGGCAGTGTGTGCAAAATGAATGCACACACACTGCCTGCTCTGGGGTATGCATTGGTGTGGTAAGGGAGGGACCTACAGCACCCCCAGACATTGAGATTGACAGAGGCAAACACAGCACATCACTCACTGAGATGCACACTGATACAAGGGCCCCTCAAGGCTTCAGGTGGCACTAAATGTGTGTCTTGCAAGAGACCAACACAGAAAGGGCATAAGCCATCATGCCAATCACATGAGACCTCTGGGAGCAGCTCGGATAGTCCAAAAAAAAGTGGTGAGAACTGTGGAAAACGAAGATTTCCCACGGTTCTACGAATACAATACCGGAAACGATTCCGGAAATGATTTACATCTCTAGCTATCACTGCAAGCAAACTACTCTGCATATTTTCTGGTTACATACATGAGCTACAAGGCCAAGGGCCTTGCAGTACCCTGACATCTCCATATCTGAGTAAGGCTACCTGTGACGGCTCAGTCAAAGCCAGGAGCTTCTAAAGCATCTTAGCGTTGGGTTCCATGACGTAAACCTTTGCTTAGGAGAGATGTGGGTGCTCGCAATGTCATTAGAAACTATTCTGTGATGGTGACATTTCAGAGGTGACTGGAAAATACAAGTGAAGGTTGGACACCATATGATTCCCAATCTTGCCTTCACAGAGCCGGACCTGTATCCTTGTGTAGCCTCCCCGAGAAGCTAACCGAACCTACATGACATTCCAACGGCCAAGGCCTTCACCTTCTGCACATGATCATTGACAAATAGCCTAACTAAGTGTAGTAGAATGCATCTATGTATGGATACATGCAATCACAAAGAGGTAAGCTAGCTTGGATGGGCCTGTGAGCATTGTGGGAAAGGCACCATTTAGTACAGGTGCTTTACCCAAGGCTATAAATGAAGGTCTGCTAGGTAAGCACTCTGATGTCAGCAGTAGGGTTGACAACTGCCTCCCAATTTTCAGGACCTGTTGATCCAGTCCTGATTTTAACCCATTACATGCTGGGATTTGTTCTGATTTCCCTTTTGCTTTTCCTAGGAAAACGAAGCGTATAAATACCTGCATGCAGAGGAGTAAGCACAGGATTGGATCAATATGTCCTGTAAATCTGGAGCCAGTTGGTAACCCTAGTCAGCAGTGGCTTTGAAACTGCTACGGCAGTGCTGTCAGCTGTGTCTTGGCACGCCCATGTGACACTCCCAGTACAAGTGCCTAACTTCATATTCACACAGTTCTCAGCTACGAAATGAGGCTGTTAAATGGGAACTCTGTCATTTAAACCTTAAACTGTCTACCTGTACCTTTGGTCTGTGCCTCTAAGCTTTAGAGCTAATTGAGATTTCTAGCATTTCTAGAGCTGTTGCTCTTCATGCTCGAGGCCCAGCTGGAGTCCCATCATTCCTATGGCACTATCTTACCCACATGTGAAGGCTAAGACAGAATCCACTGGGAAGGACCACCAAGCCAAATGGCACTAGCTAGGCCAAGCTATGTACACTGTGATGTCAGTCATACACAAACTCTTGTGCCACACATGCCTCTTTTAGGCCTAGAGTCACTAATACCGCCGGGCTCTTTGAATCGCGCTGTAAGGGGGTGGGTGGGCATGCGAAATCCAGCAGCGATCACACCTCTGCGGTGCGATCGCTGCCGGCTTTTGCACCTAATAGCGCCATCATAAAAGGTGGTGCTATTGGGCGCGAAATTGGCAGCGAAAAGGGTTCTTACCTTTTTGCTGTCCGCGATGTCTTCGCGGCATCCGCCCCGACTCCTCCTGTTCCGATCTTGACGCTGCCCTGACTCCGCCCCCATTTAGTGATCCCTTTTCACGTGCGATCACTTTGGAAAATGACCCCCTTAGTCTCACTATCAGGCTGAACACATAATGTTTGATGTTCCCTCCGAGTAAAGTTGCATTGTTGGTTCTGGGTCCAGGCCGAGGTCTGACATCAGGACCTGGCATCCGGATCAGGTCTCAGCATCGAGCCTGGGTCCGGGCCGAGATCCTGGCATTAGGACCCAGCCTCTGGGCCGGGCCACGGCATCGGGCCTATATCTGGTCTCCAGCCTAGGCCGAGGCATTGGCCTTGAGTAGGCCGAGGATACAGTGACCTACCACAGCCTCAGCCTACGCATTTCTAAGGCTTTGTTCTAGTCCTAGACAGCAGATTGCCACCATGCCGGGTAAGTAGGGGCCGGGGAGGATCCTGGCCTCAGCAATTTTCCAGGAGGGTGGGAGGGAGGCCTTGTTTTTATTTTTTGGCCATTTCAGGTTGTTTTTTTTTAATTGTTTGATTCATTTTTTTCACACGAATGAAATAAATCAAGCAATTCATGAACCGAAATTCGTGGGAAAAAACCTCCCAAAAGCAAACCAAAAACGGAATTGATTTTTTACCTCTGCACATCCCTAGATCCTTCTGCCTCTCCTTATAATATTTATATATGTAAATGTAACAAATGTGGCAGTATAATTATTATTAGACAATAGTGCTGTCAAGTGTGTGACTACAGACAATAAAATGACAGAGCACTACACGTCTTTCAAAATATGTAGTAACTATGTAATAAAGATGGCATTAAATTCTTTAAAGAGATGAAAAATGTCAGTTCATGACTCACTGCAATGGACAGCAAGCAAAAAATATTTGCCTTATTAGTGACTTTAAAGACTTGCTCCATGACCAGCTCAATTCATGATGTAACCTTTGTCTCAACCTAGGAGACAGTGCTTCAACAAGGTTTTTAACTGGCCAATTTATGTTTCTTCTAGTTTTATTTTTATTGTGTATGTTTGGATGTACCCCGCCCCGAACTTCAGAGGGCATGGGTAATAAATGATTTCAAATAAATATAAAGAATAAATCCCAGCATGCAATGGGGTAAAACCAGGACTGGATCCATCTGTCCTGAAAATCTGCACCCAGTTGTCAACCCTAACCTTCCATAAAGACAGTGAGCGCAACACCCTGCTGGCGTTTGATAGTCACCATCCCCACATGCTAAGGGAAAACATCCCACTTGATTAATTTTTTTGCCTGCATTGGCTATGCTCCTCAAAAAGGAATATATTAATCAAGCAAATAACATGATGACACGTGTAGTAAAATCGGCCTTCTAATGTGCCCTCTCTATGAACCATGCTCTTCTTTTTCATAAATCACCATCTACGACCATAGACCAACTTACCTGCATTTTACCATACTCTGCACAGGCTAGCCAGATTTTCTGATTATTAAACATCACTGGCCTTTGCTATCCTCACACACAGTTTTCAGCAATCCTATCCAGTTTGCCTTTCATTGCAGTAAAATTTTACATGATCTTTTGGTGCAATTGTAGTTACGCATGCCCTGCCCCCTCACCTATTTCTCACCCTCCTGAGCATCATCCATGTGGCCAGTGTTCAGTGTGTCCTTTTTCACTTTCAATAACAACTTTTGGACATCTTCTCACTGGTAAGGAATATTCTTTCCACTACTCTACATCATGTGGTTTATGTCATTACGTGCCCCTGCCTGAGATTATATGTCGGCAACACTATACGCACTTTAAGGACCCGTATTTTAGAACATCGCTCTTGCATTCGTACATCTCATGAAGAAGCTCCACTAGTATCACATTAGCTTACTGCACCACATTCTCTTACTGATTTGACTGATTTGAGATTCTTTGCTTTTGATGTCATAAGTCCTTCCCCTCAGAGTGGGAATTTTTCAGAACAGTTATTGTGTAGGAAACAAAAATAGATTTTTACACTGCAATCATTATCACCAAATGGCCTCAACATAGACATTGAATGGGTAAATTTTCTGAGGCACCGCAAGACTTTGTTGTACCTCTTCATGTTATTGTACCATTGAAGGTCCCACTGATTTTCATTTTGCAGGTTCTGTGGTGGCTTTGTTTTTAATGGTAGGACTCTGGCCAGTTTCCGGTCATGTGACTTGTTTAGTTGGTATCTGTAAGGGCCCCTGCCATGATCACAATTGTGATTTCAAGGTTTGTTTAATAGATCATCTGCATTCCCAGCTATTTGTCCTTTGTCCTTTATATTTTATGACAATTGTTTCTTTGTCTTTTTTTACAATGGTGGAGATTTTGCCTTAACAGTCCCTCCTGATGCAGCCATTTTGGTGAAGCATGGTGTCCATGTTGAGGAACAGATCGACTTATGAAATAAATTGGTTTTGGAACCTTGGAGCCTCTAACTACTAAATTATATATGATCACCTTCGAGTGAGTGACTGAATTTTCCTTAAGAACAACCACTTGAATCATGCTCTCTGACCTATATATCACTATTATTTATATGAAAGATATAATGACTTAAGTATGTTACTGTCATCTGACCTTGCTGTATTAAATTCACAGTTCTTCAGCATTGTCCTTAGTCTTAGTAAAGGCCTATACTAAGCAAAATACAGGAGGATCTTTTCAGGCCTACTTGTTTCTCAAAAAAGGAGAACAACTGCTAGTCAACAGTCACCAAAGTCATTCAGTCGATGTGATTTTCAACATGTATAGATATACTTCAAGATAAGGAGAAGAAAAAGAATTACAGCAACTATGTACCTTCTAAAGATTGAAACTCTGTCCAGTTATTATTGACTTTAATTGGGATCATGTGATATATTTGTTATGCTGTATTGAATGATAAAAGTAATCCATGTGACCCTTGTTTAAACAAATAAATAGATCTGAGGGGGAGAAAACAACATAATTTAATATTTATTTAGTACCTTTACTCTAAATAAGAGACTATTATTTGTGACCAGCACAGAGTACTTTATGCAGCCAGTAGCAGGGTAAATAGCCATAAATTTTAGGCATGCATGGATACTGAAAGGGTAATTTTGAAAGGGACTTCTGTGGGTAAAACAGGGCTTTACCCACAGAAAATCACCCGGTTGATGTGCATGTTAAATTCACATGCACAACCCAGTATGCGCATCTGGGAGAGGGGTTCCAGAGGTCTGGGCTGGGTTTGTATACATGGGTGTATTTACTATTTTTTGTATATTTCCCTAAAAACCTCTCCTGCATAAAATAGAAGGCAAAACTCTGTATGGGCAGTTTTCATGGGATCATTTTCAAAATTAACTTACACACATAAGTTCACTTGGAAAGCTTGTGTAACTTAGACATATAACAGCCTGCATATTTATGTGGGTTATTATAAAATTATCCACTGAATGGCAAGTGCTGAAGAAATGAAGAGAAAAAGGGAGAATATATTTTTTTCTTGTTCAAAGTATTTAGGTAAGGAGATTAAAGTAGCCAAAATAACGTAAACCAAAATCACAAAATTCAATGCTGGGATTTAAATCCAAGAGTCCAGGATGGCCATTTTCTAACTATTAAACACAAAGCAGAAAGACAGAAACAAAAAAAAAAGGGGGTGGGGGAAGAAGAAAAGAGAGAAAAATATTGCATTAAGTTTTGGTTCAAAAGAGTGCCCTGGGCTTAGGCTGCATTACCTGACAAACCGCACAATCAGTATTCCTGCTGTGTTGCAAGTGACTGGGCTTAGAACAGTAATACAAATCATAGGAAAATGTCCGAGCCAGAACTAGCCTGCTGAGACAGCTCTGGTAGAAAGTGATTTGGAAAAGACAGCAAGGGCATATAATGAAGATCAACCAGTTCAAGGCTGCCTGCCAACTTTCTGCCCAACAAATGTTTAACCTGAATTTCAGAAGCAAGGTGTTTGCATATGACAGGAGCAGAGGCCATGGGTTTTCAATATATTGGCAGATTTGCCTTTGCAGACAAACTATGCATCAGTTAGCAATTGGCAGTGTCATCAGTTGTTGGAGAAAGAGCGAGGTGGAGACGGTTCTGGATGTATTGTTTGAATGAGGTAATCCCCACTAAGAAGATAAATGCTGCCCTTTCTGTCAGTGTACAAGAAACTCTGGATTTAATTGATCTTATTACAGAACACTATTGGCTTGAACAGCTTGTCCCTTCATTCTGATTAGGAAACTCAGCAGAATATTGCTTTCCTGCTGCTCTCTATGCAGTTCTCACTGTCCTTCAGCTGCCTCCATGCTCCCTCCCCTTCCTAAAAACAAATTTTTTAAGTTTAATTGATAACTTAATTTCTCTAAATGGTTTACATGCTAATAGAAGACAAACAAAATTGTGATTTTTCTTGATTGTGATTGACTGTGCTAGAAAAAAAAGATATATATTTTTTTAATACAAATTTGTAGCTGCTCAATTACGGTACTTACCATTATGACTTAAGGAGGAGCTACAGTAAAAGCAGTAGTAAATCTTTTTTAATTAGTATCATGTCTGGGCAAGCCACAATGGTGAAAAGAAAGCAAGTTAAAAAAGATTCCAGGTCAATGACCTGGTGTGATATGGCAGAAAATCACTACCGTGTAAAAGAATATTTTGACCTTTTCGTGTCATGTATATTTGTTAGGAATTTTTCCCACATGATTATAAGAAACCTTACTCTAGGAATTAATTGATTATGGAAAAATAATTTTAAGACATTCCTATCAGACTGAAAAGCAAACATCACCAAAAGAGTTCCTCTTTGTGAGATCTCTGTAGATTGAGATGTTTCCAAGATGTTTGAGAGATCCAATGAAGATTCCTGAGACTGATTTCCAACAGCTTCTTCTGTAGTTTGTGGCAAGTAAAATGCCTTGATTATCACCGGCATCCCGGCCGAAGGAATCTTCAAAACTTGAGTGATGTAATTTATAAAAAGGTCTACAGGAGACATCAATGTCATAATAGGAAAATTCAATATCCTGAGATTAGAATTTCTCAGGGAGTTTTCCATATTCTCCAGCTTCTTGGAATGTATTTGTTCAGACTGAACTAAAGCTTGCTGAACTTTCTCAAACCATTGTAACATGAGTTCGAATAATATCCATCCTTGATCCAAGAGTAGAAACTAAGTTAACATTAGCTAAAACACGATTGTTGGTATCCAAAGTAGCTTTAGTCAAAGATGATATGAGGCTTCAAGAGTCACTAGGGCATTCCACACTGCCTTCACTCCAAACACCTTCTCCACTACCATCACCAGGTGGGGCCAATGTCAGAGCCGAGGTTAGGAGAGCTGCCATTCCAATCGCCTCCAAAACAGGGCTGTTCTCTCTGGCGGTATCAAAGTCCGCCCTCGTGGCACCAATAGTAAAAGCCCCAGCCTCCTCCGCGGCCGCCTGTATCAGACTCTGAACACCCCAGTTTGCCTCCAAGGGGCCCAAAGAAGGATCCAACAGCGGCAGTGAACCGTGGAGAGGAGGAGTTGGTGTAGTCGGCGCACCGGGGTTAAGAGAGATGGCTTCAGCCTGGGGAGATGATGTTCGCTCACCGTCAGTCACTAGAGCAACCCAATTACCTAGGAAAAAATTTCTCTCTATGCATTCTGAGATGGTATCTAAGGGAGGTCGATTTATTTTGCGATATCCCTGTAAATGTTTTGTGAGATATCTTAATGTGAATTAACCATCTCAACTTCAATTGTTCTTAGATTTGCACGCCTAGTCACCACACTTAGTAATTGGCCATTAATGAGGTAACTGGTGTTTGTCTCTCATTTTCTTTTTTCTACTTTCTTGGTCTTATATATTTGCTCTTTAGTTTTTCTTGATCTGCCCTATTTCCTTTTATTAACAAGAGGTTGGCTAGATTATTTGCCTGTTTATTTATGATATATTTTCTTATGCACTTCTTATTTCTGTATCAAGGCATTCTTGTATTCTTTTGAAATGCTTGAGAAAAAAAAGGAAACTTTACTGAAGGCACTGGGCAGTATTTCAAATGTAGGAGCCGATACAATGAGGTGCGTTCAGCAGCATGCACAGCATTACTTGCACTTATGGGCACTATTTGTGCTAAAATGTTAGTCCTGCTGCAGCCCAGGAGATTTGCATGCAAACAATGTTCGTGTAAAACTGTGCGTCCTGCTTAGCACCCTTGCATAGAAATCCCTTGCAAAGGAAGGCATTAATCATTACCCCCAAAATGGAGAAGTTTAACTGGTTAACTCAGGGTTTCTTAGCATTGAAAATTTTACTCCTGGTCAGAGATGGAGTAAAGTTTCCAGTGCTGCTGTGATGGCACTTCACAAATGACTATGGGCAACCTGTGGTTGCCGCTGCTGCTATTCCATCATGAAGAACAAAGAGGAAATTAAATCCTTCCTTCCTGGAAGCAGCAGCAACAGCCCCAGGTAGTTCTGAAATCTTTTGTAAAGTGTAGGGTTCTGGGTGGCTCAGGGTGTCCGGATGAGAAGGCTTTGCTCAGGGCCCTCTGAGCCCCTGCTGCGCCGCATGGCTGGTAAGTAGAGGAGCCTCAGCGGGTCCTGCGCCAGCGTAGGTATAAGCCACTAACTTCCTTGGCTCACCCTTTAAAACCCCAGGTGTAATGTAAGGGAAGATAAGGCAGGAGGTGGAGACCCAGCAGTGCTGACCCCCCCCCCCCCCCACACACACACACACAGACACACACACACGCATGGAGGAGTTCAGGCTAGCAGCGTAGGAGAAGGGGAGAAACCAGGGACAGTGGGTGACTTGGGGAAGGGAGAGCAGTGTCTGTAACAGCTAGGAGATGAAGCTGTAGGAGGCATGGTGCGAGCAACTTCCTGGTTCCAAATCTGTGTCAACAGCAAACTGCAGATTACATGCAGATGACACAGAAGTCCAGCAGAAGAGAGAGACCTTGGATATATTAAAGGTAGTTTTTAGCCAATTGAAAGCCTTAGGGATGTTCCTCCCCTCCCCCCCAAGTTTAAAATATATATTCAGTCTGTGCTGAACACATATTTTAATTTGGGTTTGTGCACACATTGTTGTGTTTTCACACATTTTAACTCCTGATGCAACAGCATAATATTAGCTTACTGCATCCGGAGTTAAATGAAATTAGCTTGCACGTTTAACGCTCAGCTTTTTGCACTGACCCTGTAGATAATGTGGATATCAAACTTATGGTAAAAGCCACAAAACGGGGTTGAATTACTGCACAAATGGGGCATTGTTATGTATATTTCCCAAGGAAACTCCTTAAGAGTTTGCAGATAGCATGATCAACCATTTCTATTCCAAAGATGCTGTGAGTAAGATGCACTCTTACTTTACAGAGATTTGTTCTATTTTTTTTTTTTTAAAGATAATTTTATTACAAATGCATTTGAAAGATGAACAAATGGACAGTAGCTGCAGTTGAAGCCTTGCTGATTGGCGCTGCTGCTGCTCAAAGTTGAGCTAATTCAGCCCCTTTCTCAGTCTCTTGTCTAATATAGGCGCACATATTTTTTAGCACACTACGGGGTGTTCATTCAATAGCTACGTTCCCTAAATGCAGCCAGAATGCCCAGCCCTTTCTGATCCAAGCACGTGGTGCATGAATGCAAGATCTGCTCTCCCTTCAGAGAGATGATTTTGTATCTTGTTTAAAGGTGATTTCATTCTGAATACGTATGAAGCACGTGCGAAAGGACAGCAGTTAGGGCTGAAGCCTTGACGACGGGCACTGCTGCTGATCACAAGGTTCAAACTTGTGCTGACCGAAGCGTAGATAATGAAAGCATTCCATATCTGAAAATGAAATCTTGCCTTTTATCTAGAGGGGTATGGAAAATTGCACTTTGAACTCAAAGCAGGAGAATTTGCACCCTGGTTTGAATTTGACAGAAGTTTTGCATTTTCTCCAGTTTCACCGGGGAGAGGCTCTGCAATTTCCCCAGCAAATCGGGGAGAACTTCAAACAGCTTCCAGACAGATCCCCATCCCCCCCCCCCCCCTGGATTCACAGGACTCTGCATCAAATTTGCTTGCTGCTGGCCCTCTTGGATTTGGAGAATCTGCTTGAATCGCTTGCCAATTTGAGTGGGTTCATGTCAGATTGTATTTAGTTTCCTGAACTAATTTAACAAACCAGAAGCTTCTCTCAGGTTTATTTGCAAACTTTAAAAAAAAAGGTTTGCATATCTCTATTTTGAAGGTATTATTAGGGATCTTCATATTCAGTGTTCATTTTATTTTTCTCAGGAATTTATCAGTGTTTATTAAAACAAGAACAGAAATGGGAGAAATCCATGGAATAAAATGACTCGTCATCTTTCCAGGTAATTATCATTTTTGTTCTTATTGCAATGATATTGATAAATTCCTGGGGAAATAAAATAAAAACTGAAAACAAAGGTCCCTAGGAATTATTTAAGAGCCCCTCATCCTTTCCTTCTTCTTCACACAAAAAAACTGACAAAGTATCTTAAAGACAATCGCACACCCTGCGTGACTCACAGAGGCGATCAAACATGTGACTGCAATAGTCTGTCCTGCAAAGTCAAATCTGATACGAGTGTGTGTGCATGATGCAATGTGGCATTCCAAGGCTGCTTTCGTACGTGCTGTTAATACTGGCGTGCTGCTTTGGGCTAGTCACTCCCTGTTTGCATTTATACTGCTAAGTGAACAGGGGATGAGCAGACCCAATGTAACTGCTTAAGGGTCCCTGGGCAAACGTTTGTGCATGGATCTCCTTTTATTTGTTCTATATTGACCGCCACCTCTCTCTTCCCCAACACTGGAAAATTCCTCCCTCCCTCTCCTGTCTTTCCCCCTATTACCATATGTAACCCTTACTGTGGAGTTTTAAGTCCCAAGGGCACACACATTTATTTTTTCTTCGGGGCTGTTCCGGCTAGCACTTCTCCCATAACTTTACTCTCTGTCCCAAGGGTGGAATCCTCACACCCTGTCACCCTGTCAGACCTCACACCCTGTCAGTACTACACAATAAATAAGTTAAATATCATTTCTGCCATATAATTAGCAGGTGTAAAACTACATATGTTACGGTCGTGGACCCTTGGGCCGGCTGAGACGATAGATGGAATACTGTGGGAACCCACAGGAAGCGTCACAGCCGGGAGGCGGCGCTGAAGAGACTCTGGAGAAGACTTCACCACTGGAAGCCCGAGGTGCCCCCAGGAGGAGCCCGTAGGAACCCGGGCCTCTTGGACTTAGGCGGGACCCTATGCGACCAAGGAGCCGGGCAGCGTCTGGAGAGGTGGAAGGAGAGGACGGCTGGGCCCAGAAGGCTGGAAGAGTCTTCACCCTTGGAAGCCCGCGGCTCCCCCGGGAGGAGCCCGTGAGAGTCCGAGCCGCTGGGACTTAGGAGAATCCTCTGGGTCAGCAAGTACCGGATACCTGAGGTGGTGGAAGAAGCCGAAGTCGGAGTCCAAGAGCGAAGCTGGGTCAGAAGCCAGAAATCAGAGATCCAAACCAAAGCCAGGGACGAAAGCTGAAGACAGAGTTGTGGGACGGAGCCGGGTCGGAAGCCAGAAGTCAGGAGCGGAAGCTGAAGACATAGTCAGGAGATGAAGCCGGCTCAGAAGCCAGAAGTCAGAAGACAAACCAAAACCAGGAGCGGAAGCTGAAGACATAGTCAGGAGATGAAGCCGGGTCAGAAGCCAGAAGTCAGAAGACAAACCATAGCCAGGGGCGGGAGCTGAAGACGTAGTCAGAGAACGGAGCCAGATCAGAAGCCAGAAGTCAGCAGAGACGAACCAGAGTCCAAATGCAGCAACTAGTGACTCAGGGGAACTGAGCGAACCTCGTTGCAAGGCGAGGTTTAGGCCAAGCTGCAGGATTTAAATACCCTGCAGCGTCTGATGTCATCCTGAGGGTGTCCCCTACGTTTCCCGTGCTGGCCCCTTTAAATCCCGAACCCCTGCACGCGCGTTCGCCTAGGGGACGGGGCCAGACGCGATGGGACGCCGGGAAGGCCGAATCGGCGGGCCGGCCTCGACGTGAGTGAAGGACCCGGGGCACGGCCCGGGGCACGGGCCGGGGCCGTAACATACATGCTATATTTCATGTGTGCAACATTTTGAAAATTCACTTTATATTGTCTTGTTGTCCGCGATGATTTGATATTATCAAAATGATTTCTTTTTTTGTACCATGCTAAGAGATTTAATGTTGTAATGTTGTAAAGAATTAAGGGTCAACAAACAAGATGCAGATAATGCCTTTTTATTGGACTAAAGAAACAGAGCTGTGATGAGCTGAGCTTTCGAGAGTTATCTGTTTGTCAGGACAGTGAAAAATCAGCAGTTACACTGGTTTTAAATAGAAGAATCATTTCGGTCTTAGGCTGTCTGCATATGCCATGAAAGCTCAATAAAGGGAAGGGGAGAGGGAGAGGGGCTGACAGAGGTGATGAGACAGTAAAACTTTACAGCTGGAAGGGCCTATACTCTGATAATGGGTGAGAAACAGTGCCAGCTCGAGGGTCTGCAGCCGTCTTAGGCGGTGACATCACCGTGTCAGGTGGCTCTCTCTCTCCCTCTCCTTCCCGAACTGCCAAATTGCGCACCTCCATGCAGCCCAATATCTCTTTCTCTCCTACTGCATGAACCTCCATTGGCGCGCCGCTCATCTCTTCTGCGCACATATGAAAAATGGTGCCCTTGTGCCCACCTGTGCCATCCCGTCCACTTCTGGCAACCTAGGCGATCGCTCAGTCCTGCCTAATACTCACGCCGGGCCTGGTGAGAAAGCCAGTGTCCTTATTAAGTCCTTTTATGCTTGTTTCAAAGTGCTTGATCATCCTAATTTCCAATGTTTTCCATTCTTGTATACTCTTACAGTTCCCTTTAAGTACCCTGATTGTGAGGACCTTACAGAAGTGATCTGTTCACCTATTGAGCTGTCATTCTGGTTTTCTGTGTAATTTTTTATGCGATGTCTATGAGGATTGATTCTTGTCTTTAATTTTTGGCTTATTTTGTGGATGTAATATACTTTTGCACATTTCTTGCACTGAATAATATACTGCATGCAACACAGAGAAGCATGAATATTTTGAATATCTGACCCATGTGTAGGATCCTGATATATATTGCTACAGCTTGCATCATGGTGACTTGCAAGGTTTTATGTCATTCTCTTCTTTTTGAATTTCTGTTTGCAGCTTATGGCTTATAAGATTTTGTTTCAGATTGGGTGGTTGCCAGAAGGCTAAAACTGGAGAAAGAGGAAATATTTATTTCAGTAATTCATCCTCCAGTTGCAGTGGTCGTCTGTCTTTTATGATTTTCCTTAGATTTTCTATTTCCAGATTGTATGCTACCACAATCCAGAGCGAGAAAATCTAAGGAAAATCATAAAAAAAAACAACAATAGTCATTGGGACAGACTCCTGTGCATGAGCTTCCTCATTATGTCCATAACCTCAAGTGCTTCTGGCAGAGCTTCCTGCAGGGTGCTGCATTCTAGGGTCTCATTAAAATCACTTGCACTTCCTGTTGCCCTTTTATAGACAATGCAGCCAGCATTTCCTGTGGGCACTGACTGATGATGTCATCCCAGCTCTGGTAGATAAAGAAGTTCAGTTCCAACAGCCAGTGCCTCAACAATAGGCCCCCCTGCTGTGCTTTGCCTGTGGTGTGTATTGCTTGTTCCTGCTCCAGCTGTGCTTCATCCTGCTTCTTGCCCTGCCTTGCTCCACTCCTGCATTTGAATAGCTTGCAGTCAATCAGAATGAGCAAATGAGGCTAGCACTGGTGCTGAGCCATGTGTTTATGTTTTGCCAGATTGGGTGGGAGGTTAGAGATGGGATGCAAGGGGGAGCAGGACGAGAGCAAAGTAGGGACAGCTGCCTCCTCCCTTGCCCGCCACCACAATTCAGATCCTCTCTTAATGGATCTTGGATTCTATTTCCCAGATCCTGGAACCTTCACCTCTACATCTCCCTTCTCCCCAGATCCTGGAACTCATCCCATCCCATCCCAACCCCTTCCTACTCCCTCTCCCCTTCCTCAATCCTAGAACCTTCCTTCCTCTCTCTCCTCTCTCTCCTCTTCCCCAAATCCCCCATCCTAGATTGCTGATCTCTCTCTCCCCTCTATTGATCTTTCCCACCTCCCATTCTACTCATCCCTGGTCTTTTCTCCCCAACTTCCCCCTATCCTTATTTCTTTCCTTCTCAGACTCTTTCCCCCATCCTGAGTTTTCATCTTCTCCTCCTCACCTCATTCCTGATCCTTCTTTCCTCTCCACATTCTGGGTCCTCACACCTCTCTTCTTCACATCCTTAAGATTCCTCCTCGTACCCGATACTTGAGATTCCTTTTTCTCACCTAGTTAAAAGAAAGTAAATTATACAGACACAAGCAGAGTTGGAAAACAACTTCAATTTTATAATGTAAACTAAAAGATGGAAATGCTTGTGAGTGTGCTTCAGAATTTTAAAACATTTGTCATCAGATCTATCCTTGAGCTGCTGCAGGAAACTGTGGGGCTGTGCCTTAGATCTTCTATTCTGTATTGTCCAATCTTATCAGGGGGGATCTACAGCATTAACAGTACCTAGGGTTGGCAAAATCCTAAATATGTCACTGGATAGGGACACAAGGAAAACACAGTTACCAGGGCTGCCTAAAATTTGGGGCCTGCTGCCTGCCACCAGACACAGGTGAGGAGAGCCACCTCTGCTGTTGGGCACAGGCTAACAAAGAAGCGGACCCTAGGGTTGGCCTGGGCTGCCTCAGGGGCTGGGTGCAAGCCAGGCAGAGGAGTTACTGCTGAAGCCAGACCCAGGCTGGGTGGAGGTGCTGCCACTGGGGCTGAGGCAGATGGCAGAAGCACAGGTTCAAAAAAGAAGAGGGAGGGCAGGAGGAGAGAAAAAGGGAGAAAATGAGAAAAGTTGGGTGGGAAGGAAAAGGGAGAACAAAAGATGACAAAAATAGAAATAAAAATAAGCAACAAAGTAAAATTAGATAAAATTTCCAAAGAAACCTGTATCATCATCATACCTATGAACGTCTGGTGGGGGCAGAGGATTTGGTGGTGGTGGTGGGGGGGGGGTGTCAGGTGAGCTGTGCAGACTTTCTCTCTTCCTCTCTCCTCCTCCACCCCCGGGAACTAATTTCTTCTTTATTTATATTCTCTATCAGGTAATAAAAGAGGTTCCAGCCTTTGGTGTCTGACTTGATTTCCTGGCTCGGTTTCTTTTTTTTTCTCATTCTCTGTCCTTATCTCTATTTGTTTTTGTCTCTCACTGGGGTCCTCCATTTGTCTTTTCTGTTTCCGTTCTCTCTCTCCTTTATCTCTTTCTTTCAGCAGCAGATACTTTAATACTTTCTCTTCCTTTTCTCTCCCCTTCTCCTACTTTTAACGTTCTTTCTTCTCTTCTTATTCATCCTACCTAGTCTGCTTTCACCATTCTTCCTCCTGTTTCTCCACTCTCTCTCTTCCATTCCTCATTCTTTTCCTTCCTCACAGAGCCGTAGCCAGGCAATTTAGTGCATATGGCCAAATGAAAGAGTGTACCCTTGCCCTGTACTCAACACGATGCCAAGAGCTGGAAGACTCTTAATTTTTTTTAAATTTAAACCATAACACTATTTCTATTATAATCTATAAGTAGTCACAAATGTGACTTTGGTTCCATAAGTTTGACTCTCAGTCTGTAAGGATATGATCCTTATCCTCTACAAGGGCTAACACTTAATCCTTGTTACAGGACATATAAATAAATATAATGGGAGAAAAAAAAATAAAACTAAGAAACATGAAGAATTAAAAGGATTAACTGACTACTTAGATGAGCATCCCATCCTCTTCCCATCCTATCGCATCCTCTTCCGTAAACACCACAGCACCAAAACCCTCCTCCTCTCACTAACTGACTACCTCCTGAAAGGCCTAGGCAAAGGCCAGTCGTACATCTTAGCCCTCCTAGACATATCTTCTGCTTTTGACACCGTCAATCATAACATTCTAATTGAACGCCTCAGAGAAATTGGCATATCTGGAGTCCCTCTTCGCTGGTTTAAATCATACCTAAACAATAGGCAATACAAAGTTAAAATTAGGAACAACGAGTCCAAATCAATCAACCTGACACAAGGCATCCCACAAGGCTCCTCATTGTCCTCCACCTTATTCAACATATACCTACTTCCCCTCTGCCATCTCCTCTCTGAACTTGGTCTTCTGCATTTCATATATGCGGACGAATTACAGATCCTTTTACCTGTGACCGACACCTTACCCAAAGCCATTAAGACCTGGGAAACTGCCCTCCTGGCAATTTGCAACCTACTCACCAACATCAACCTTGCTCTCAACACTGCTAAAACCGAGTTCGTAACCATTTCTCCTCCAAACGTCAACATCAACTCCCCCCGCTCTACACACCACTCTCCACCAATTCATTCTCACAACATATACGCAACCTTGGCGTTACACTGGACATCAAATTAACTTAAAAAAATTCATTAACTCCACTTTAAAAGACTGCTTCTTCAAACTTCACACTCTAAAAAAACTGAAACCTCTACTACATTTCAACGACTTTCGTACAGTACTCCAATCTACCATACTGTCGAAAATTGATTACTGCAATGTCATCCTCGTAGGCCTTCCCAAAAACACAACCCAACCCCTTCAAATGCTCCAAAATGCTGCCGCCCGGATTCTCACCAACACCCACAGAAATGATCATATCAAGTTTCCCCCCCACTTCCCTACCCTACCCCGTCCTTGGTTGCAGCTCATGCCGCACCCTCCACCATGCTGACTCATATACAGTCCCTCACCCTCTCAGCACACCGTTCCCCTATGCTATTTCCTTTTGACTGTAAATATTTTGGCACTACATCATTTTAACTGTAAATATGTTGTCACTATATATGACTTAGATGCCTTGATTTTCTTGACAAGCTTTCACTCACTTACTGTTCTAAACTGCTAATTCTAAGCTGTTTAAAAAACAGTTTCCAGTTCCCTGTAAAGCCTGTTTGCTGCATTTTGTTCTGTGAAAACCGATGTGATGTTCCCAATGAATGTTGGTCTATAAAAATGTTAAAATAAATAAATAAACAAACAAAATAAATATACATAAATGTAAATAAATAAAATAAAGGATAATGCACATTAAGTTACATTATTGATCTGTTGATTGCAGTATATTTTCTTACAAGGGAACCCTTGTGGCCTTCTTCTGAGCAAAATCATTTATAACAGAATCAAAATTTATTTCTATGGACAGAATAGCCAGTCCTGACAGTCTTGTCTGTCCTATTATTGACCTTTTGATATGGTCCCGCACAGGAGACTGGTGAATAAAATGAGAAGCTTAGGAATGAGTGCCGAGGTGGTGGCCTGGATTGCAAACTGGTTGACGGACAGAAAACAATGTGTGATGGTAAATGGAACTCTCTCTGAAGAGAGAGCGGTTTTAAGCGGTGTACCGCAAGGATCCATGTTGGGACCGGTCCTGTTCAATATCTTTGTGAGTGACATTACGGACGGGATAGAAGGTAAGGTTTGTCTTTTTGCGGATCACACTAAGATCTGCAACAGAGTGGACACGCCGGAAGGAGTGGAGAGAATGAGACTGAATTTAAGGAAGCTGGAAGAGTGGTCGAAGATATGGCAGCTGAGATTCAATGTCAAGAAGTGCAGAGTCATGCATATGGGGAGTGGAAATCCGAATGAACTGTATTCGATGGGGGGAGAAAGGCTGATGTGCACGGAGCAGGAGAGAGACCGTGGGGTGATAGTGTCTAATGATCTGAAGTCGGCGAAACAATGTGACAAGGCGATAGCTAAGGCCAGAAGAATGCTGGGCTGCATAGAGAGAGGGATATCGAGTAGGAAAAGGGAAGTGATTATCCCCTTGTACAGGTCCTTGGTGAGGCCTCACCTGGAGTACTGTGTTCAGTTCTGGAGACTGTATCTCCAAAGAGACAGAGACAAGATGGAGATTGTCCAGAGAAGGGCGACCAAAAGGGTGAATGGTCTTCATGGAATGACTTATGAGGAGAGATTGAAGTCTCTAAACATGTACACCCTGGAGGAAAGGAGGAGCAGAGGTGACATGGTACAGACTTTCAGATACTTGAAAGGTTTTAATGATCCAAAGACGACAAACCTTTTCTGTTGGAAAAAAATCAGCAGAACCAGAGGTCACGATTTGAAGCTCCAGGGAGGAAGACTCAGAACCAATGTCAGGAAGTATTTCTTCACAAAGAGGGTGGTGGGTGCCTGGAATGCCCTTCCGGAGGAAGTGGTGAAGACCAGATCTGTGAAGGACTTCAAAGGGGCGTGGGATAAAAACTGTGGATCCATAAAGTCTAGAGGACGTGAATGAAGAGTGGATGGCTCACGGGAATGACGGCTACTGCCTGGAGATAATACCCTTATTCAATAAACATACACACGGTTAATGCGACTCCAACATTGCTCTAAGCTTCAACGGCAAGAAGAAACGTGGAAAAAGATTTGCATTCACAAAAAAGCGGGGAGTAGCTGGCTTGTTACGGCGGTTACTACCCCAAAACAAATAAGCCTGGTACTTCACTTTCAATGCATATCCAGCATAGCTCTCTGCTTCAATGGCAGGGGAGAAAGACTGATACATCACGCATATCCAGCATAGCTCTCTGCTTCAAAGGCAGGGGAGAAAGTCTCATAGTTCACTTTCAATGCATATCCAGCATAACTCTCTGCTTCTACGGCAGGGGAGAAAGACTGATACTTCACATATATCTAGCATAGCTCTCTGCTTCAACGGCAGGGGAGAAAGTCAGATACTTCACTTTCAATGCATATTCAGCATAACTCTGCTTCAACGGCAGGGGAAAAAGTCAGATACTTCACTTTCAGTGCATATCCAGCATAACTCTCTGCTTCAACGGCAGGAGGAATGAAGAAAAGTAGATCTATATACAGATAACAACCAACAAGGTCTGAATTATTTAGTCTGGGTAAACAAATAAGCATGGGTATAGCTTGCTTATTGCGGCGGTTACTACCCCTAACTAATTAAGCTAGATATTTCACTTAGAGGCAGTTTCAACACTGCTCTCTACATTAATGGTGGGGGTGGAAGGGAAATAGAATCAAAAGGTTACTAAGAGCCAAGAGTAACAGATAAGAATGAGAAAAAAAAAAGTGCAAAACTTGCTGGGCAGACTGGATGGGCCGTTTGGTCTTCTTCTGCCGTCATTTCTATGTTTCTATGTTTCTTGATTATTTTAAGTTTGTTAAAACTCCTTTCACAAGATGCAGCTGTCACTGGGAGAGAAAAATCCTTAATGCCATGGATAGGTTAGGGTATGTCTCACGGAGATCCCATTTGACCATACTATTCAGGATGTCCAGGTAGTTTAAGGTTTCAAAATCACTAGAGAACAACTCTTTGGCTTGATGTTTGAAGCAGTCCACTTCATTCAGAAATTGAGTTCTGTCAAGTTCAGTGCACGAGTCACATAAGTGCTGGGCACAACTTAGGAGATCTACTCTTGGCAGTGACAATAACTTTCCACCAGTTAAAAAATCAAAATCAGATGCAACACACTCAAACCTTTCAAATTTTCTCTTTATTAGGGCAGATATTTTCTCCACCTCTTCATTGAATTGCATTCTGAATGTATCTGTGGCTGTGAAATTTGGAAACTCGTCTTCTGCTTCCTCTCCTGCCATAACTTGATTTTTCTCTTTCGGCTAGCTTGAAAAACAAACTCAATGTTGATTTTTTCACTCCTTGAAGCCACTTTTTTCATTATCATTTCCAATTCTTTGCTTCTAAAATCTTGAATAGCACGGTACAGTCATTTTGTAAGTTTAGCTGCTCGACTGATATCAATAAAGAACTTTAGGAAAAGTCACAAAACAAGTGCCAGTTGCTCAGAATCATGTTCCACTTTGTCAACAGCACAACAAATTTGAAGCTTTTAATTTCTCAGAATAGAAAAAGCAGGCAGTTGACACAGAATCACCAAAGTGCATCCTTGGAGATTTCTTCAAGTACTTCAATTACTTCCTGAAGTTGTGACTCCAAAGCATGTACAGCACCGGCTTTAGAACACCACCTGGGTATCCCAGTGGCCTTTCAGAGAAATGTCCAAAACTTCCATCATTTTATTCCATTGATAAGTAGATGTCGAGAAAAGTGTATTCAGTTTCTGTATGGACCCCCAAAAAAAGATACCATAGTTACCTTTGCAGAAGATGCATGCACTCCTAGCTGTGTGCAACACAAGAAACAAATTTAGTCAGGGGATTTTCTTGCAAAGGTTCAGCTTTCAGCCCCTTTTATTTTCCAGCCATGTTTGCTCCGTTATCATATCCTTGGCCTTGAATATCTTGAATTTTTAAAGCATCTGCATCCAGTTTTGTTTTTATTTCCTTTGCAAGCCTCTTTTCAGTTTTTGTAGTTGAGTAATATAGTCAATGAATCTTTTTCAAGCAAGCACTGATGCTCTGTAATTTTCACATATCTTATAATCTGGTGCATTTGATCTTTATGTAAAATGTCAGGAGTGCTGTCAAACAAGACAGAAAAGTACTTGGCTAATTGTATTTCTTCTTTTATGTTGCTTCTTTTACTTGAAGCCAAGATGCTGATGAACTCATTTTGGATCTGGGGTGAAAAGTATGAAACAGAAACTTTCTGGTACTTTTCTATGTGATCCTTCAAACTACTGTCATACTGATTTACTAGTTCAATAATGTTAAAAAGAATTCCACATGTTGGGTCATCAATTCTTTCACAGGAACCACAAAGAGCTATATTATTTTTGGCACAAAAAAGTATTGCCCATAGAATCACTTTCAGAATATGATACCATTTGGAGACTTCCGAATCATACTGACATTGCAAGCAATCATCAATAAGCCTTCTGGCCACTAGATTTTTTCAAAATATCTTCCAAGATGTACAACAATTGATGTGTTCTATTGATGACTGATGATTGGGTATTCTAGGATTGAGCTTTTTCCATTTTGCAAATCCTTCATCTTTTTTGGCAAATAAAAAGACTGAATTTTTGAAGAATAAGAGGCATGGGAAACAAAATAATGCCTTTCTGCTTTCACTGTAAAAAGTCATTTTCTTTGCTGTTTTCCATTTGTTTTTAGTGTTTTATACATCCATTCACTATGGAATGACCTTCCATAACTGGAACAGGGATACTTTAAGATTTCTATGCTCTGACCCATGATTTACGAGAATGCATCTGATTTTGTCTATTGATAGATTCCAGGTTGATGAATCATTGAAATTAACTCCCAGTCCTCCATCTTCCTGGGTTTTAGCGACATTATTTGAATGAGTATGTTTTCTGTATCTCTATAACTTGCAGAGTCTTGTAGAGTTTGATCTGCTGGAAATGTATCTTCAGAACTTTGCGCAGATCTCCAGAGTGGTTCACTCTCATGTTGACATGGGTTCTCCATTTCTGAAGAAGTTCCTGGTTGACAGGAGTTCTCCACTTCTGAAGATGTTCCTGGCTGACCTGGGTTCTCCACTTCTGAAGATGTTCCTAGCTGACAGGAGTTCTCTACTTCTGAAGATGTTCCTGGCTGACCTGGGTTCTCCACTTCTGAAGATGTTCCTAGCTGACAGGAGTTCTCTACTTCTGAAGATGTTTCTGGCTGACATAGGGTCACCACTTCTGAAGATGTTCTTGGCTGACAGGAGTTCTCTACTTCTGAAGATGTTCCTGGCTGACCTGGGTTCTTTACTTCTGAAGATTTTCCTAGTTGACATAGGTTCTCCATTTCTGAAGAAGTTCCTGGTTGACAGGAGTTCTCCACATCTGAAGATGTTCCTGGTTGACAGGAGTTCTCCACATCTGAAGATGTTCCTGGCTGACCTGGGTTCTCCACTTCTGAAGATGTTCCTGGCTGCCCTGGGTTCTCCACTTCTGAAGATGTTCCTAGCTGACAGGAGTTCTCTACTTCTGAAGATGTTCCTGGCTGACCTGGGTTCTCCACTTCTGAAGATGTTCCTAGCTGACAGGAGTTCTCTACTTCTGAAGATGTTTCTGGCTGACATAGGGTCGCCACTTCTGAAGATGTTCTTGGCTGACAGGAGTTCTCCACTTCTGAAGATGTTCCCGGCTGACATGGGTTCTCCACTTCTGAAGATGTTCCTGGCTGACATAGGTTCTCCACTTCTGAAGATATTCCTAGTTTGTCTGAAAGAAGCCATTTAAGACTAGCTGCAGCAGCCTTTTTATCATCTTCAGTCTTTTTTCCCCATAATAGTTTATACTTGTATCCAGACTTCTTTTTTGGTGGCATTTCAAATTACTGAGCATGCAGATTCAAATACAGAATCTCAGTCCTGCCCTGTAGCACCTTTTGCTATCCAAGTACTGAGCCCCTAACAAACAGCTCTGCCAATGCACTTCAGTCCTGTCTTGCAGCACTCCTTACTATTCCAGTACTAAGACCCCTTTATACAAAGCGGATTCTGTTGCAACTTTATTAATGGTGACATAAAATCCCTCCTCTACAAGACATACTTTTGGAGAAGTGCCTCTAGCAAAATCAAGATCTATACATAGTCTTTATAGACTAAGGCCAACAATGAACTTCAATTATTTATGGAAATTCTTCAGAAACTGCCCAGAGAAGTTTGTTTTCATCATCAGATCCTTACAGAAAAAGATGCTGGCCAAGATACAGGAATATGACAAATTCTCTGACCCTTTCCTACTGCCCAAAAGCACAAAACAAGACTGTGTATTGGGGCACCAAAACTTATTTACTTTTTTATCCAGGATACTTGGATTCCTTCCAGGACAAGGACCAAGGTGTTTACATCCAGTCACTCCAAAAGAAAAGTCCTGGAAAAGTGCCAAGTTTCCAGCATAGAAGGCAAGGTGGTGAGATATCAGCTTTGATTGCCCTTTTTATAAGATTGGAGGACTGTGCCAAAATTTAAGTTAAGGACCTTCATATATATGGAACAAAAAAAAACCTTGAATAATTATCCTGTATAGAGTTCATGAAGATAGATACCATTCATATTAAAAAAGCCTCACTACAAAATGCCCTGATACAGAATTAACTTCAAAACATGAATATCCATGAGATGTTAGCACACAATAGGGATGTGAATCGTGTCCTCGATCGTCTTAACGATCGATTTCGGCTGGGAGGGGGAGGGAATCGTATTGTTGCCGTTTGGGGGGGTAAAATATCGTGAAAAATCGTGAAAAATCGTGAAAAATCTAAAAATCTAAAAATCGCAAAACCGGCACATTAAAACCCCCTAAAACCCACCCCCGACCCTTTAAATTAAATCCCCCACCCTCCCGAACCCCCCCCCCAAATGAGTTAAATAACCTGCGGGTCCAGCGGCGGTCCGGAACGGCAGCGGTCCGGAACGGGCTCCTGCTCCTGAATCTTGTTGTTTTCAGCCGGCGCCATTTTCCAAAATGGCGCCGAAAAATGGCGGCGGCCATAGACGAACACGATTGGACGGCAGGAGGTCCTTCCGGACCCCCGCTGGACTTTTGGCAAGTCTCGTGGGGGTCAGGAGGCCCCCCACAAGCTGGCCAAAAGTTCCTGGAGGTCCAGCGGGGGTCAGGGAGCGATTTCCCGCCGCGAATCGTTTTCGTACGGAAAATGGCGCCGGCAGGAGATCGACTGCAGGAGGTCGTTCAGCGAGGGTTCCGGCGCCTCGCTGAACAACCTCCTGCAGTCGATCTCCTGCCGGCGCCATTTTCCATACGAAAACGATTCGCGGCAGGAAATCGCTCCCTGACCCCCGCTGGACCTCCAGGAACTTTTGGCCAGCTTGTGGGGGGCCTCCTGACCCCCACGAGACTTGCCAAAAGTCCAGCGGGGGTCCGGAAGGACCTCCTGCCATCCAATCGTGTTCGTCTATGGCCGCCGCCATTTTTCGGCGCCATTTTGGAAAATGGCGCCGGCTGAAGACAACAAGATTCAGGAGCAGGAGCCCGTTCTGGACCGCTGCCGTTCCGGACCGCCGCTGGACCCGCAGGTTATTTAACTCATTTGGGGGGGGGTTCGGGAGGGTGGGGGATTTAATTTAAAGGGTCGGGGGTGGGTTTTAGGGGGTTTTAGTGTGCCGGCTCACGATTCTAACGATTTATAACGATAAATCGTTAGAATCTCTATTGTATTGTGTTCCATAACGGTTTAAGACGATATTAAAATTATCGGACGATAATTTTAATCGTCCTAAAACGATTCACATCCCTAGCACACAACAGTGGCAGGATAAGCTTGAGAAACTCTGAACTAGAGCAGTGTGCCATGCATATTGGTGTGCCTTTAGACCTGATCTGGTGTGCCACGGAAAGGTTACCATTGCCTGATGCTCAGATCTAGACCAGTACCTGAGCTCTACTCTCAGCACCTCACAGCAACAAAAGTCACCAGCCGAGCTCTTAACACATAGCATTTCCTTTCTGAGAACATGTGTAATCATGCATGATTCATCTTCCTAGCTACAGCATGAGCTATGAGGTATAGTAATTAATGAGCAATTAAAAATTGGGCACTTATAACAGATTTTACATTAAAAAAAGGACATTGAGGTAAAAATATTACTTACAACATGTATATTATATTTACATGCAAAAAAAAAAGACAAACACTTGGAACCTATAATGGTATTAGGCCTATTATAACACACTGGGTGTGGTCTTGGCCCTCGGAAAGCAATGAGTAAACTGAATTACAATTATAAAATAGTAAACCTCTCATACCAAAAGAGTACTGGGTGCCAGCATTTAAATAGTAACAACCACACCTATGAAAAGGCAACACTGCAAATATTAAAACAGGTTCTAAAACACCAGTGTATCTCCTATTAGGAAATAGACACAAGCGAATCTGCTATAGATCCCTACACTAAAATTAAATGCTAGCAGAATACCTCACCTCAGTCATAAATGCATAGTGCACTTAGACCCTCACCAAATACAGAATCAAGAGAACATAAAGAATAAATAGAAACATGCAGACAAAACTGAACTGGAAACCATGACAAGATGGATTTTAAAAGCAATGCAACAATGGAGAAAAAGAATCACCACCATCCCTCAAAAAAACATAAAACAAGAAAATCATGAAAGATGAATCATGAAAGTAAAACCATGCTAATAAAATATGCATATTTCAAAACAGCTGACATAGAATAACATCCAAAAATTAAAAACTCATTTACATATTTTAAAAATTTCCCAAACACCAATAAAATATTTCAATAAATCAGACACAACACTCAATAAGTAAAACTAATGATTTAAAAAAAAAAAAAACCAAAACAAAACAAAACAAAACAAAAACAAACTACCCACTCTCCATACCTGGGAACTTGTGATTTCCAGTCAGCTTGATGCCAAGATTGTTGTGGATTAGTGAGTGTGTGTATATGTGTTGGGAGGGAGGATATGGACAAACTTTATCCTCCATATAGACACACACACGTGCTCTCCCACACACATACACATGCATACATGCTCCCTCTCTCCCCACTCCCGCACATGCACGCTCTTTCTCTGACTCCCCACCACCACGCATACGCTCTTTCCCCCATACATGCTGACTCTCATGTGCATGCGTACACACACAGGCTCTCACACTGGCAGTTGCCAAGGCCAGCACCAACATCTCCCACTCTGTCCTCCGGCCTCCAAGCCCCCACCATCATCCCCTTTCTCCCTCCTCAACTCACCAATGTTCCCCTCTCTGTTCCTGCCTCCCGCCCAGTCTAGCACCAGTATCCTCACCTCTGTCTCCCCATTCTCAACCAAACCAGGACCAGTATCCCCCTCTCTCTCTCTTCCCCTCCCCGAGTCCCCCTGTCTGTTCCTGTCTCCCCTCCAGGCAGTCCGGTATTGGTATTTCCCTCTCCCTCACACTGCCATGAACATCACCCTCTCTCTCCCAGGAACATCGCTCTCCCTGTCCCTTAGACACCTCCCCTCTTGCATCTCCCTGACACAATCAACATCCCTCTCACGCCAAATCCTGAAATAAATCTGTCTCTCCCCAAGAGTTTTCTTACCTGCTACCTGCACTGTTCAGCCTCTCGGATGTCTGCAAAGCCAGAAGGGTTAGTGGTAGTGTCTCCCCTGCCACGCGCTCCTTTTTAACTGCAGGAGAGGACACGTGGAATTGGCGCACTGGTGCTGACTTGATCGCCTGGGGTCCTCTTTGGCAGACAGCTTCTTTACCTGCAACTTTATTGCCTGCCTCCACTGCTTCTGTTTCGCCCGTGCTGAGCACTACTCCTGCGTGACAGTCAGTGTTTTAGCATGGTGGAAGCACCGACAGTCCTGAGAGGGAGGGAAATTGTAGCAACTGCACTGCTTTGATTTGTAGAAGTCCCAGTGTGGCCAGTGGCTGTGGCACCGGTACAGCGCCTTTCGGATCTGGTACCTATGGCTGTGGCCATATTGGCCATGGGCTAGCTGTGGCACTGCTTCTACATTATCACCCTGGATTCCTTCCACCATCCCAGGGCCCTCTTTCACCACCTCCTGCCATCCCTAGTCCTTGCACCCCTTTCACTTCCTCCTTCCTATTCCCCGCCTTCTCTCCCTTCTTCCCTTGCTCTTATCTCAACCCTCTCTCCTTGTGCTATCGACTTTTGCCTCCCCCATCTTGTTCTCCTCTCTCTACCCCAACTCTTGGTCTCTCCTTTATCTCCCACCCACACTCTTGCCCTAGCCCTCTCTCTCCCCCACCCCCTACCCCCACACTCTTGCTCTCCCCTTTCTCTCCCTCTGTTAACTCTTGCTCTTTCCTCTGGCTGCCTCGTCTGACTCCCCCCACATTCTTGTCCCTCCCATCCTTACTACCCCTTCTAGCTCTCCCCAACCCTCACATTCTTTTCTGCTATCTTTGCTCTCGCTCTCTCTCTCTCTCTCTCACACACACACACACACACACACACACACACACACACACACACATTATCTTACTCTCTCCTCTCACTGTTCCCTCCCAGCTCTCACTGCTTTCTTCTCACTGTTCCATCCCAGCACTTTTTCCTGTTCTCTCCTTTCATTAACTCCTCACCACCACTACCACACAAACACACATGTTCTCTTGTTCTACCCTCTCTCTGTCCCCCCAACACACACACAGTTCTCCCCCCCCCCCCCCCTTGGGTCTTCACTCACTCACACCGCATGTACATTTTCTGTTGCAATCTCCTCTCCATTTCCTTTACCCATCAAAGTGCATCTCCACCTGTCACTGCTGATTGATTCTAGCTGACACAATGAACCAATCAGCAGCCAGAAGCAGAGAATTGGTAGCAGAGCTTCCTCCTGCCTCAGATTCTGTCATAGTGCCTGCCATCTCTTAAGCACAGACAGAGGAAAGAGGTGTGGAATTAGAGTTTTAAGGGGACCTCGATTTGGGACTTCCTGAGATTCTTGGATCTCTAATTAGGTCAGCTAAAAGAGTGGAAAAGTTTTAAGTTAGGCTAAGAATGTTGTTTCTGCATGCCACTGTCTTATGATATAATGTTGCAATCATGTTGTCTGCAATCCAGGGCAAATACAGATTTACACCTGGAACTTTAGCTAAGAACAAAACTCCAAGTGTACCTGTTTTTGAATTGAGATGAAGAAAAATATCACATGATGCCTTCTACAAAATGGAGGCATAAGGGATACATGGCCTTGAGGCCTAAGGTGGCTAATGAAGAATACGTGGCCTTAAGACCTAAGATGGTTGCAGTGGGGCGTGCTATGGCATGATGATGTAAACTGGGAAATTAATAGATGTTTGGGTTGAGAATGGTAGACCTGACCCATGATTGGCTAGAGGCATAGCAACTGAACATTAGGGTATGATTCAAGGAAATACATAAGAACATTGCATCATGTTGATTGGTTCTGATATGTATTCAATTAAATCTATGATATATATAACTGATTGTGAGTGCTTGGAGAATCAGAACAGCTTTAGGGATTGCCACTGGCTCTCTTTTGATATTTTTCACAGTAAGAACCAAAAAGAGAAGTTGTGGTCTGATATGAAATTTTTCTTTTAAATAACTTAATTTTGGACATAGTATTTAACAATTAGATGTTCTCCTGGAGGCTGTGGTGCAGGGGCTTTTGCCCTAAAGAAAAGCGCTCATTTTGGTCACAGGAAATGACAGAGGCTATAGCTGAGAAGAGATGGCAATTTATAGGACCCAAGATCTTGGGTGTTTTCTCGGAGAACCAGAGTTGGGTCTCTAAATCCTAGAGAGTTCCTAGGTATGGTCATGATGATGTTGCTGGTGCTATCTGTTTTTGGTGGTGTTTGCTGGCTGGATCCAGGTCTGATGTTAAGAACTGAAGATCCATCAGAGGTTACCCTAGAAAGGATGAGTGTGTGTCAATAGTTGCAAAAAGTTTAGGTGGCCACCTTAGTGACCCAAGAATGAGTGGGAGCTAAGTAGACGTGATTGTTGGCCCAAGTATATCAGTTGGGCTTCTATCTGGCAGTTGGCTGAGAGTTGGGTTGGAAGTCATCAAACTGTTTTAGGACCAAGTCATGCTACATGTGTTGGGGTTCATGCTGCAGAAAGAGATTTGGGGGGGTAGTCATGTTGTGTCTGGTTACCAAATACTTCCCTGACAACTCATTAACTTCTATGGATTGGATTTCTGTTTCTAGCAACTTGGTTATGGTAGGTCTTTTGGATTTAAAATGTCAAACTTTAAGGAGCATTTAGTGGGTTACTTATTATTATTATTATTAATCATTTGTATAGTGCATGCATGCTAGGTGTATGCAGCACACAATGGACAGTCCCTATCTCTTAGTTTACAATCTAGTCAAGACTGACAGGCATGAAATACAACAAAGAAAAATAAGAGGTTTTGAGTTAGGGCAGCAAAGGCATTATTGAGAAGAATAAAATATACAGTGGAGTCCTAAAGAGAAAGCCAGGTTTTAGTTAAAACTAAGGGTTGGAGAGAATAAGAGTAGAAGAGTGCATAGATGTAGGCTGGTTTGTTGGCTGCAGAGCGGGCATTCCATAGGGAGCATGTGAAAGGGAAGAGGGAGGGAGGCAGGAGAGGGACAGAAATGAAGTGATGGGTGGAAATGTATTAACTGATTAGAGAATAACCTTGAGGGGCCATGGCTGGGGAGTATGAGTAAGAAAAGTGTGTGGGGGTGGGGGGTGGGGGAGAGAAGTCAGAATTGTCACAAGCAGATTAGTATATAAATTTTCATGAAGAGTGCAATACTGGACCAGTGGGCAGGGCAGAAGTAGGGATGGTAAGGGTGGAAATGGGATACACACATAGGTGACTTAGCAATAGGAAGGAAATATCAGATAGAAAGTGAGTCTCTGATGCCTGCTTAGCCAATATGGGCCTTGGAGACTGAGAACCAGCCTGACTCACCCATCTAAGGTTCTGCGCTTTATCTAGATTTTTTGGTGAAAATGGTAAGGTACTTGTAGGGCCCCAGTGGGATGCCTATTTAAGAGTATAGCCTAGTAGTTAGGTTAGGGCAGTGTAAGCTGCAGGGATGTGCCATGCCATCTTTACCACAGCACTCCCACTAGAGGCAGCTGTAACAGTTTACTTCTGCTTGCATAAAAAACAAGTGACACCTAGCATCTGTGTGAATTTTTAATTTGGATTTATAGTAAGAAGGAACTTTTTTTTTCAATACCCTTAAGTTTATAAAGTAAAAGGCCCAAAGCCTTGGCTGAGGAGTCTTAGAAAAAAGAGAGATTAATTTCCAACTCACATTTAGTTGTTGTTGGTAATATAGCTGTGGTGATTTTGGCAGTTATTTACTTTGTGTATTTTTGTCTGGGAGGAAGTTTTCATCCAGATTTGCTACCTAGAGAGAGCTGTAAGAGAAGTTTTCTTGGTCATCTTGGAGTCCATGAATCCAAGGGATTCATTTGCCTTTGGTAGAGAAAGAATGAATACTCAGTGGTATCATAATCAAGAGGAAGGAGGAGAATCTGAGTCACCACTCGGGATGCTAACAAACAGTAGATAGCTAAGGAGGTGTCTTTAGAGTGCATGAGAGATGGAAAGGAGAAAATTGGAGAGTTCAAGATCAAGCAGTGGAAACCAGGTCTTGTAAAGGGGAACTAAATTTGGAGAGGAGGACCCCCATGCTTACAGTTTACCCGGGGAAGGTCCTATTCTCTCCAAGAGTAATGAAAGAACCATGAGGGATCACATGTTCACTGTTTGAAAGTCTATTATGGATATTATCTAAGAAACTTGTATCAAGACAAGTACCATACCTTTCGTGTGCCCAATGTGCGGTGGTGGCCAAGAAAGCAAATAGAATGCTAAGAATTATTTGGAAAGGAATGGAGAATAAAACAGAATATCATAATGCCTCTGTATCACTCCATGGCTTGACCGCACCTTGAATACTCTGTGCAGTTCTGGTCACCACATCTCAAAAAAGTACAGAGAAGGGTAACCAAAATAATAAAGGGGATGGAACGATTCCCCTATGAGGAAAGACTAAAGAAATTAGGGCTCTCCAGTTTGGAGAAGAGACGACTGAGGGGAGATATGATAGAGATCTATAAAATAATGAGTGGACTGGAACGGGTTAACACGAATCGCTTGTTTACATTTTCAAAAGTTACTAGGTGATACTTTTAAGACAAATAAGAGAAAATACTTTTTTACTCAACACATAATTAAACTCTGGAATTCATTGCTGGAGGATGTGGTAAAAGCTCTTAGTGTAGCTGGGTTTAAAAATGATTTTGATAAGTTCCTGGAAGGGAGGTAGGGATATACCTACAGTATCTGAATGTAATCTGCTTTGAAGTACCCGAAAAGTGGAATATAAATAAATAAATAAATAAAATTAAAAATTAAAATAATGTAAATTCTCGCAAAGGACATGGATAGGGAATCGTATGAAAATATTTTATTGCAGCGGACCAAAAGTGTTAAGCTGGAGGCCCAGGGCCCTAACGCAGGTCCCAAGGCTCCCGCTGGCGACTGAAAAAAAAAATAGCGGCAAAATGAGATGGATTAGTGGAAGTTAGGGCTGATCCCCATCTCAACCTGGGACTGCCACTCGAGGCAGCTCCAACTCCCCCCGAAGTGTAAAAATTTAAAAAATGCACTGGTGTGGTGATGGCCCCGGCCCCTCCCCAAATCCATCAAATAAAATAGAGGATCCGGTGCTGGGCCCCCTTCCCATTCCCACCCCCCACACCCCCAAGTGAAAAATATTGTCCTGATACCCTCCATCCCTAAGGAAAACATCAAGGACCCCCACCCTACCCCTAAGAGAAAAAAAATAATGGTTCAGGTCCTCCACCACCCACTCCCCTGGCTGGGGCAAGGTCAGGTTGGCACCATTTTGGAAAATGGCACCGACCAGGCCGGGTGCAAGGGTACAGTTGGTTTGAGGGGATGGTGCAGGGGAGTCAGGGCTGGGGTGGGGGGCCTAGACCATTATTCTTTTTCTTTTGGATGGGTGGTGGGAACTTGATGTTTGACTTGGGGGGTTGGAAGGGTATTGGGACTTTTTTTTTTCACTTGGGGGTGTGGATGAGAAAGGGGGTACTGGGACTGGAGCCTCTATTTTATTTTACGCTTTGGGGGAAGTCGAGGCCACCTCAAGTGGCAGCCCCAGGTTGAGAGGGGGGTCAGCCCTGACCCCGCTCAATTTCCTCGTTTTGCTGCTGTTTTCGATTTTTGGGCCAGTGGCCCTTTAAGGCGATGGTGGTCCCGTGATGTTGGAGCTGCCATCACGAAAAAGGGCCACTGGGCACGCTCTTTTGGTCAACAGTGTTTGATACTAGACAGAAGGATGCGGCTTAGTGAATCTAGGCCTTAGTTTTTATTGAAGTTTTAAATGGCAGTCAGAAGTCAATTTATGCATCCTACAACATTATCCTACAAATTTTGTTATCTTACATAAACTATGTAATGCCTCAGCAAATAGAAATGTATTTATTTACCCCACTTCTTTTATGCCCTTGCCTTTGGTTCATCACCCTTTCCTTCTAGTACGAATGCCAAGCAAAAGTATTTGTTCAAGACATTTGCATTTACCTGGTCTTCTACTTAACTAAGTTTACGTTCCCCTTAAATTTTTAATATTGTTTTTTTACTCTTCCTCTTTTTAGAAAGCCATTTACATGCAAGAAACTGCGCACATAAAGGCAGTTTAAAAATAGGCCGTGGCTCACTTCAAGTAGGACACGCATAACCTGCTTGTGTGCACACTTTATGCGAATTAGAGAGAGGTGTTTTGGCGGACAAAGTTGGGATAGAGTTGGAACTTGCACACATATTTTGTGATTTGAAAAAGCATGTTGCCTAAGTTAATCCTGTACAAGTTACATCCTTTGAGGAGCAAGTGTTACTTTGTGCGGATTTCTTTGTGAACTTATCCATCCAAATACCACAAATGCTTTCTCTTGCTCTATCCATATCTCTTTTTTTTTTTTACTATCAAAAAGTGACCTTTAAAAGTATTCATTCACTTCCACTTTTAAAGATTTCCTTTTCTAGTCTGTTAGTCTTTTGAGGGGCCAGTGATTCCTGAAATGAATGATGTCACAAAGGAGATAAGGAATAATGAAACCCATCCAAACTGAAATCGAGGCTGACAATGTTTTCCTAAAAACGAGATTTCCATGAAATTTTCAAGATACACACCCCACTAAGCTGGGTTTTTTTTTATAACACTGGATATCATGTCTATTTGGAGTTTTTGACAAATACCGGTACATTTTGTCCAAACAATTTTCTGATTAAAAGATTTGCATGAATTGAGGTCATAGTTCTGCCATCCCATGTTAATGCAACAACTAACAAAAATACTGTCTTAACAGATAAATAATATAAGAAGCATATAGCCAAAGTTTCATATATAGATGAGACATTTGAAAGTGGATCAAATGTGTGCTCTTAATAGCTCATATGTAATAACATCTTTGTATAATCCTTATGTTGTGCCAATAAAAAGTTATTGTAACCTTCTGGTTATAGATTTGGGTGTTTACCTGAAGAGTGAATGTGCATTCCGGAAGAATTGGGTGGGGGGGATCCGGAGGCTATTTTATATAGTCAGGGTGGGAGGAAAGGATTAGAAGAAAGGGATTGTGTGTCTGGAAGCTATTTTTTCTAGTTGGGATAGGAAGGAAGCCAATTGTTGATGTTGGGGGTGGGAGGGAAGAAGGGATCAGGGACCTGGATCCTGGTTTTGGCTTTCAGAGTGGGAAGAAAGGATCAGGAGGGGAGAACTGAGAGGGAAGATCACTTTTGCTAACTGGCCCTTGTACTTTAGTCTGGTTAGCAAGAGGGAAGCTTCCTTGGCATCTGCACTTTGGGCTGATCATCACAGAGGATTTAAAAATGCATAGTGCGTATCTGTTCAAAGGTCCATGGTCCCTTTACAGTGTTTTGTATTGTATGCAAAATATTTCATTTATATTACTTGTTGGTACCCTGAAAACCAGATCAGTTATGTGTGCCGCTAGGAGAGGGTTCAGAAACACCGTGTTAAAGGGAGCATGGCCCTTTAACATGTGTGCAAGCTCTGCATCACATTGTCTTAGAGCTTATGGTCATTTTAGAGTGCATACTAAAACATTTTTTGCATGTCATATAGGGCTGGTTTTACCAATATCGCATGGTTAATGCATGGCTAATGCATGCGCTAGTAAAAGGGGCGTTTCCATGCAAATGAAGTAGTTACCGCACAGCTGCGAAATTTGCCCGACTGCGATGTTTTCGCAAATCGCAAACAGATTTTCGCGATTCGTGATGCCATTGCAATTTGCGAAAATAAAGCATCGCAGTTCGCAATGTTTTCGCAGTTAGCGAAATTTTTTTTAAAAAAATTATCATGCTGTAGGCGTCAAACTGCCTGGTCAGTGGTGCTTCCACATTACACAGCATGCTTTCCGTCCTATTGAACCAACTGGAGTGGGTTACTTGGTGCCAGCCACACCCTGATCTGTGGCTTGTCGTATTGTGACCCCTTTGTGGGCAGTTGGCCAGCCCATCTGCTGAGAGCCTGGGTGAACAGGCTCTCTGTTATAGTCATGACAGCCTCATTGGCAACATGCACACATCTCCATATTTTTATAGATTCCAGGGCGCAACATTCTGTCCTTTATACACATTTGAGGGCCAGATGACACCACATTTATGGGGACACCATCACTGTCCCGTCCACCTGTCATTCCACTTGTGACGGTTCACTCCTCAGTAATGGCCATCAATCACTCAATAGAGCACTGTACACAAGCATGCAACCTCCCTTTGGCGGCCAGGCAGATCAGTTGTGCTGCTGGTGTAAGGATTTCTGGCATGTCGCTGGCAAGAGTCAGACCATCAATCCTAGCAGCTTTTGGGGGAGCATACAGTAATGCTCTCCCAGTCTTGTCCAAACATCGGAAGCGGCTCTTCAGAAGGCCGAAGGTACGTTCGATGACTGAGCGTGTGGAACCTATGGCATCATTATAGCTCATCTGTTGCGCCGTGGCAGGCCGGAGTATAGGGGTCATAAGCCAGGGCCTGCATCCATACCCGGAGTCTCCTGTAGCAATGACATAGCCAAGCCATTACAAATAACGATGTTTGTGTCAGATGGGTGTATGTGTCAATACATGCTGTAGACCTAGATAGGATGAGCCAAGCTTTTTTGGTTTCCTAACACCTGAATCGGGGGTCTCCATGTTTGCTTTGGCCTACAGCAGGTGTGCTGCTATTAGGATGTATTGCATGACAAGGGCCCCTAAACAGGCACATTAATGCCAGCAGTGAGTAGGTGGTAGGTCCATAACATCACAGTCTTTAAAGATTCTATACCTGTGTTAGGATCGTATGCATCATTCACTCTAGCCATTGTGCATGGACATATCTGCTCAACCTGATGTTTTATGTAGGTACGCATTCCCAATGACATACATGGGGTAATCTGGCTGCCCCTGAATGTGCACAGCTGACTGTTAGTGATCCAAAGGTGTGAGAAGTATCCTGAACGTCATGACCTCGGGTACACCTGTGGAAGTGAGCTGCCCTTACATCACAGTTGTTGATTCACCTTTGACAATGCTATTAACCTTTGCTATAGCTAATACGTGGAGGCTGTCCACTAGTGAAGTGAAGTTAGCAACATACAGGCCCATCATATAGCTGGTGAGAACCTGGAGCTTGGCAGCCCATAGCAACTGGTTGGGTGCAAGAGTCATTCCACCACTAAATGTAACAGTATGAAGCACTGAGGCCTGGTGTGCTGGGGACATTTCACTCAATCCTGACAGGTGTATGCAATACATTTGTGTGCCCTTACAGAAATATACATAACAGATATGGGACATTTTTGGAAACGTATCTCTTACCTACAAGCCAACCATCACCTACAGGCCCACCTCGAATTTGCGAAACAGAGATGATTGCCTGAGTATAAAGGAATCGTGTGCTGATCCTGGAAACTTGGACATCACTGAGAGGATCCGCATTCCTGCATCACAGACCATTTGCACGTTGAGGGAGTGGAACTGATTTCTGTTGCGGTAGGCTGCCTCCATCCGATGGGGTGGAATGATGGTCACATGAGTGCAGTCTATAGCTCCTATTATATTCAGAAAGTGGGCAAAGGCATCACGCTTGAGGTCCATCAGGTCCTGTCTGTTGCGAGGAAAATGTATGTATCAAGGCATATGGGCTATAACTGCTTCAATGACCTGGTCCAGACACCTTGAAAAGGTGCTTTGGGACTTTCCACCACAACAGCTACTGTGGATTGGAAGGAGCCACTTGCTGTGAAGTGCATGGCGGCCAACAGTTTGGTGAGGCCGGGGACAGCACGGCTCTTTCTGGTTCAAGGATCAAGACCATCTCGTATGTCTTCTTATATTTCCAGGATAGCACGAGAGCTGAGACGATACCTGGTGATCAGAACATCCTCTGGCATACCCAGCAATGAGGTTCGTGGAAGATGGATCCACGGCCGTATCACATGCGATAAGTCCTTAGAAAATAAGGCCCATAGTGACTTAGTTCCAAAATTTTTGATGAGTATATCATATGATTCAAGTCACTCATGTAAAACTATGACAGAGGGCATCTTTTTCATTTTTCTGCAAGATTTATATTTCTGGTGTTTTACTGAATGACTCAATGTATTGCAAACTTATATTGAATTGCAAATTCAATATAATTTTAATACTTTAAATATTTGTTCTTCATTATAATCACTGAGTTAAGATGCAAGTAATTATTTCTGTGTTTGTCTTTTGAAGCAGTCACAAAGATCTTAAAAATTTAATTATGCACAGATGTAATGATATATACTGTGGAAATGTGATTGCTGCTTTTCAAAGAAAAAAAGAAATGCCATCACTGGAGCACAAAAAGTTGCCTGTTCAAAAATTAGGATGGAAAATTAAGCAAAACATGTAGTGCTTTTTGTAGAGGTAGAGGTTTCTAGTTATCTTTGCTGAATGAATACAAGACGTTCTTTGGTTTGCTGCATGACTTGCAGTGCATGAACTCCAGTTACAGTGTTAGCAGGATATGTGGTGTAGTACATAGGGTACAAACTCAGCCACAACAAACAGTAAAGGCAAATGACAGACTGCTGAAGAAAGAATTATTAGAGCAAGCCAAAAGAGAAAGCACTGTACTCTACAGTGGCCATGGCTAGATCACGCAGTGGCATCTGTTCTAGCTGTTCTCATGAAAGGAAGGGAAAAAATGATTTATAAAAAGTGTTTTCCGTCTTTGGGAAAAATGCACTTCTTGTTTCCAATGGTTTTAGCGGTCAGAAATTTGCCAGGTCAACCTATTTAACTGAATAGTTAATTACTCATTTGTATGCATGCAACTTAAAGGCGTACATTTGTGCTATTTTTATAGAGATTAACAATGTGAGCAGTAAATCACTCATGGAGCCTATGAAAGTAATTACAACCATTCTGTTACCATTCCTACTCCTGCTTCTGCTGCTGCATTGTTTTTGTACCAGTTGAGGTTAGCATGGGGATAGCTTAACCCAGTTTGGGTTTTTTTTTATGAGAAATATATGAAAATGGGTTTGAATGACACAGAAACATGTCATCAGTATTGCAAAATGTGCTGAAATGTAACTGGCAGCTCAGTGTTTCAGTTACTGCCAACAGCAAGTCTGTTGTATTAATGAAAATAAAAATAAAACAAAATCAGTCAGCTAGAAAGACATAACTTAAAATCTAACCTGAAAAATGTTACCAGAACTGGAACACAGTGGCTTTTTGACTTTTATAAACCTTAATGGGTTTTGACATTTACCACCTAGAATTCATTAAGTTTGTACTGGCAAAATGCTGTTTAGATTCAGATTGAGCTAACCTAAGGGTGTCACCCTGTAAATGAATAGACTTCATCCTAATTACTATTGAAATTAACTTACACTGAAACATGTGCACCAAGAGGATCCTGCCACACAGAAACAACGATTTCTTTTTTTCTTTTTTTTTTTTTTTATTTAACAAAGGAGAATCATGGCAGAGGCAGATTTGGATATTTTTGCTGTCAGAGATGCATGATGGGAACCATAACTGAAAGACAACCATACCAGGCTATTGTCTGCTCAGTAAGGACAGGGTAAGTAGAAAAGGGGGAGGAGTAGCACTTTATGTTAAAAAAAAACAAAACATTAAAACAAATTAAATGGGAAGGGGAAAGGAGTGTAGACTGTCCTAAAAAAAAGTTATATCTGGTTTATCCTAGAAAGGGGAAATTACACTTCCATTTACACTGATATGATCTACAGACTTCCTACACAAAAACTGACAGAAACTTACTCAAAGACGTTTGTAGGACTGCAATGAAAAGGGAGATATTGATGAGAGATTTTAATATGATAGATGTTGATTGGAGCATTAGACATGTGCCGAGTCAAAAGATTTGTTTCAACGCAACAGGATGCATTTTTTCGCAATTAGACAAACTTTTGACATAAGCATCACATTATCAATGTTAAGACTAGAATCCCCCACCTCATTATTCCTCAAATAAGAAACACCTTTTCCGAGACATCTGGATGGTTTACTATAAATCCTAAGTATCTTCCATTCAGGCTCTTTCCCCACTTGGGGGTCAGTGAGACTTAAAGATGGACAGTTCTTACATTGTACCAAATGGGGCCATACCTACTAGCATTCATGGGTCTGTCTTATAAATAATCACAAGTGTCATTATAATTGTTGTTTATTCTTCTGTTTTTGCATGTTTTCCAGGTTGCTTTTTGGATTATCCAAGCTAGATATTCTCTGTACTGGGGGGGGGTCCAAGTCTCAAATGGGAGATAACATCTAAAAATCTGTTGAGGTGAAGTTCTGTACAGATGGTGTTGTTCAGGTTTATGTATCTCTACTGTAAATGCCTCAATAAAAGATAATTTACAAAAAAAAAAAAAAGATTTGTTTCAGTTTGTTCATTTGTTTCATAGGCCACAGTCGGTTCATTTAAAATGAAAAAAAGTTTTGTTTATTTGTTTTATTTGTTCATTCATTTACTATTATAATCCATGGTGAAAGTAATGCATCCTATTTTAGGTTCCAAAATTGGGATTTTCTAATCATTTCTAATGAAACTGGTGAGTAGATATCAGAAGGGTGAAGGCATGCCAACACACCAAGACTATGTCAATGTAGCACCATAAGTTGGCATGAAGGATCCAAAAACCCTCAATGGGGCAAAACACTACTGGCAGGAGTTCTCCAAGGTACCTTCAGAGGAGCAAAGTAGCAGAAAGAGTGGTCAGAACACCCCAAGGCTCCAAAATAGGTCAAAAGGTATGAAAACCCAAAGGTGAAATGAGAGAGCAAAGCGGCATCAAATGTGGTGTGACAGCTCAAGGCACCATGAAGAGGGAACAAAGCACCAAAAGAGGCAGAAAACCCCTAAGGCAGAGAAAGCAACTGAAAGAGTGGCAGGAAGACTCCAAAGCATCATGAGAGTCATAAATCGGCCATCCATAGTGGTAAGGAACATCCCGAAGCTCAAAATGAGAGGCCAAGAGCACCAACCAAATTGATAAAAAAGTCATGTGCAAGGAGAAGCCATAGGAAATCCCTGAAGGAGGCCTGATGTCATTTCTTTACAGTTGATCTTCACTGGAGGCTAAGATGCTACTGACTAGAGGCATCAAATGGTTTTTAGCCACAAGTTGTTTAATATTCTGTGATTCATGGAATCCAGGATATGATTCTTCTTCTGAATCAGTTTTTATAAATATTTCTCCATCACTTGAGAAGCAGTAATAATGAAGATGCGAGGTCCTGAGTGCTACACCTCTGCACTTTTACTTTTTACTGTGGTATGATCCATTGATGGCTAAATACCAGATGAGACCAATAATTGTAAGAACTGTAAAAGAATGAAGTTTAAAAAAATGTCCAAGAGAGCATGAAACTGTTGAAGTTAACTGGGTGGGTAAGGCCTATGTGTGACGCCCTCTTGGGTTAGACACTCAGGGCTGGCATGTCCATTAGGTGAACTTAGGCAGTTGCCTATGGCACTGACCCTTAGAAGGTGTGGAAGAGCAGCCAGGTGGTGCCGCGAAAAGAGCTACTCGTGGCAAATAGTAGAGATTCGTCAGGCCGCGATCAGCATGCGCTGCTCACAGCCCTGAGAAGCATACAGTGAGCAGTGCGAACGAGATAGGAGGAGTCTGGCTCGAGACTGGTGAGGGCGGCATGGCATGGCGCAAATGGGGGGGTAAGCACAAGGCAGATGTCGCCTAGGGTACCTACTACCCTTGCACCAGCCCTGTAGACACTAGATGGCTCTAGGTCCCTGCTTAGACATTCAATATCCCTGCGAGCTTTCCATCCTTTTCAGCCCCTCCCAACCTGGTTGCCTGAGCCTATTTAGCGTAGCTAGTTCAGTATTAGGTGTTGTCAGTTCAGTGAGCTTCAGAGCAGTGAGGATGCATTTGTTCTACTCCCTGATGAGGCCTCCCACCCTCACCATGTACTTTAATTTTGAAGAGGTCTCTCACTATGCATTCCCTGCTGGAGGATCTCCTTCCTATTAGTTGTAGTTAGATAGATTTTTGTGACAGATTCTCTCCTGGGGCTCCCATCCAAAGGGCTGAAGACCTTTAAGCTCCATTCTACCCCCTAGGTTGGCAAGACCAGTGACAGTATCTTCTACATGAGTTTTTTGATGGCCAATATCTTTCCTGTTTTTCAGAAGGGATGGCTGCTTAAACCTTGCACCCTTTGGAGAAAGCTCCCCCTTGATACAAAGGACAAGGACTGAATACCTGCAAACCCTAATCCTCTCCCTGGATAGAGTAAGACCAGTGACAGTAAAGCAGCAGTCACTGAGTGATTTTTGTGTCAAGGAAGTAGCCCTGTATTGTTTTGTGCTTTGCTGCTGAGTGGTGTCATTTGTGCTACTTGTTTTTCCCTTGCTGTTTCCCCATCCTTTTTCTCTTTGTCTGTGTTCTTGAGTGAATCTGGTTGTTGTTCAATGATTGTCTGTCTTTTTGTCCACATTGAAGTTAGGTTCCTGAAGAGTGGCATGGTTGTTCGTGGCTATCAAGAGAATGGAGTGTGACAGAGGGAGTGCAAGTGGGGGAGTGGATGAGCATGCCAGGTGGACGAATGGTGACAGAGGGTAGGCGAAGTGTGGTGCATGTGTCGGTGGAGAGTAGCCAGGGAGAGGAGTGGTGTACGTGAGCTAGAAGGGGTAGTTAGATGGGGAAAGAAAGAAAGCGGGTGAAGGAGTCAGAGCAGAGGAAAGGGAAGTAGAGCAGGTAGTGGGAGTAATATTTAGGGAGGTAGGGACCCATAAGAGAAGGATCTTCTGGACCGGCGAGTATGTGAAAAACAGTGCACTCTTCAGACAGAAGACAATCCTTGAAGAACAAGAAGAAGATCTGGAAAAGCATCGCCAAGGATGTCAGCAGCCTGTTAGCTGAAGCATTGATGGCGGGACACCAGGATGGCTGTCAAGGCCAAGCTGGCACAGATAGAGAGATCCAAGCACCAGACAGGAGGAGGTCCACCATGTGATGTGCAGCAGTGGAGGAGTTCGTATGGGGGATCCTTCAGAAGAACTACTTTGCTGGTGTCCATATTGTTGGCACTAATATGGAGGCTGCAGAAGGAGCAGGTAAATATGGCAGGGAATGTATCACCAGGGTAAAGAGGGCTGGCTGAGGTGGGGGACAGAGGATGTAGTAGACTTGGCTCTGAAGTCTTTACTTATTTTCCCAAGTGATCATCAGCTGATAGACATAGAGGGGCTTGTCACAGAGTGCGAGGATGAAGAGAACCAGCCAGCACTTCTGGTTCTCTCTCTGATGGGAATAGCAGAGTCACCCACCGACAGTTTGCAACTGCCAAGTGAGACACCGGCATCCGATACACAGGAAGATGACAACCAGACGGTTGAGCTCAACTTCATATGGCCAGACACATCCATTACGGACATCCCAGATGCGCCACCAACACCTGGCATCAGTGCAGGCATCATTTCTACTGGTTCCACTGTGAGGATCCATACCATGGCATTCTCCCACCAATAGGAACACCACTCTCCAGCACTGATACAATGGAAGAACAGGTAGCTGTGGAACTGCCTGCAAGGCAGGAAATCATCAAGACCAGTGTGATAGCGGGATGGAGGATAATACACCAGGAGATGGCACGCATAAGGAAGGAGATGCAGGGTTGTAGGGAAAGTCCAGACTCTCTGTGAGGGAGGGCACTACTGAGCTTCTAAACCTGGTAATGTATGAGGGTAATACATTTAAAAAACTAAACTAATCTAATCTGATGATATTGTTGTGTTGGTGTTGGTATGAGGACTTGATTCATCCATACAGGAAATGAACAGGATCCTTACTTGTGGAATCAGGCTCATATTCCCGCAGAGGGCAAGCTAGTCATTCAGCCTGAAACCATGGAACGTAGCAGCCGCCAGAGGTGGGAAAAATTGACAGAAGCCGTATCCTTGAGGTAAGTTCCACTGCATTGAACTGTTCCTGTCTGTAACTGGACCAGACCCTATGCTCGACCACTAATGTCTCCATCTGGATCTATCCCAACCCTACATTGAACCACCAATGACTATCCTACAGTCAACTGCCATGCCAGACCACCAATGACTGTCTCTGAACCCCACCCAGCCCATGCAGGACCAATGACAGCCCCAGGAATCACCTCCCATGAAGAAAAGCATGACATTGGTTGTCATTTGCCATGACAGACCACCAATCACTGTCTCTGAACTCCTCTGCACTGCTTTCTTAGGGCTGCATGGTGGGAAAGACTTTATTTTTCAATGGCACATCATTGGCACTCATTGCTGCAGTATTTGGACATGGTGGTTGCACTCCTGCTCTTTCTTCCAGCATAGATGCTTCTTCCACTCAGGTGCCTTGTCTCTGCACAGATGTTGCTCCCCCTTGTCTCTGCCGTCACTCAACCTGCCACCAACACTTGTCGTTTCTCTTCCCGTGAGTATTTATACTCCAACATTCCATAGCACTCTTCTTGCTGGTTCCCCAGTAGGTTGGTCAGCTTCAGACTCATATTTCTCACTTTTTTCTCTTTTCCCTTTCTTTTGCAGGTGGGTGTATCATTGTCGCTCATTTCTGTAGTATGTGGAAATGGTCATTATGTGCCTGCTCTTCCTTCCAGCACAGATGTTTCTTCCACTTGGATGCCTCATCTCTATGACGATACTGCTCTCACTCAGATGCCTCATCCCTGCCATCATTGGATCTGCCCCAACACTTATATCCTCCCTTCCCATGAGTATTTACTCATCGACATTCGTGTGTATACTGTTCTTACTGGTTCCACAGTGGGTGCTGGACGGAACATCCCTAGGCTTCTGATTTATATTTCTCACATTTGCTTTTCTTTTCCTTTCTTTTTGCAGGTGGGTGCATCTTCATCATCATTAGTGCTTGTTACTGCAGTCTTCAGAAATAGTGGTTCCATTCCTTTTCACTTATTGCCACTGTTTTGCTGAAATGATGGATCACCTACAATTGTTTATTTGCATGGAGGATACTTCATCCACTTTGCCATGCTGTCTCCAATTTATGGATCTGCTGATTGCATATATGGACTTTTGCTGCAAATGATACTTTGCATATGCTGAGTTTCCCAGGCTGTCAATGTGGCTCTTGAAATGTTACTGGACTCTTGCTGAATATGCAACCTTGAATTTTATTCAAGTGTTTTGAAGTCAATCTTACATTTTTACCTCTGCAATTATTTTTGAAGTGAAATAAACAATCTTAAAATGCTACTTCTGTTGTGGTTTTATTTTCTGGTTGGCAAGTGGGTCATGGGCATCATAGGCAGGGCCCGTCATATCATAGGCCATGCCTCCTTGGGCAAGAGATTTCAAGGCCTGTGCTAAATAGAGTCACACCAAGGAAGAAGGAGATCAGTCAGTCATTAAAAATGCTATTTTATTAAAATTCTGAACATATTAAAAAACAGCTGCATAGCCACAATGCAAATTAAAAATATTTAAAATTGGAAATTATTAAAAACATTTAAAAAACATAAATGGCCACAGTAGTATGTATTTCTCCTGGCATTCGTGCTGATCTGAGATCAGACAAATGTTGGATTTAGCATCTCTTCCACACAAGTGTTCCCACCTCCATGTGTAAAAACATACCTCCAAAATAGTCTGCTGTGACCTTGCCTTACTTTCTCCATCCAAGATAGGTGCAAATATATCCAGCTCTGGTCCCAGGTCTGGATCCATGTCCAGATGAATGCCATCCTGGAGGCTAATGTTATGCAGCATACAGCACATCATGATGACATGTGCTACCAGGGGATGACTGTAGGAAAATATCAGCCTGGGGGATATTTTTCAAAACCAGCCATGAGGATATCTGTGATTCGCTCGTGTGTTTTCTGTGCAGCATGTGCTTCAAGAGCTTCCAAAACCACACAATCGACTCTTTAGAGGCATATCATGTGACCTGGAACCTGGTAGAATTGAGACAAAAAAATCTTCAACAAATTTCATATTTTTTCTATACAACTAACTAACTACAGCAGACTTTAGACCAGGAGCGAACAAACTGAATTGCAAACCTCCTTCCATCCATGCAATCTGTTGGGCTCCCCACAAGTTTGGTTACAACTCTCATATACCCTAGTCTTGTGTTAAAGTTACTAACCAATCAAATGTTGAACCAGTTGCCAAGTAATGAAACAAACACACTGCAAACCATTGGCTCATTCATACACACAAAAGGGCGGATTTTCAAAGGGTTACGTGCGTAACCGCAAAAACCCGCTCCTGCGCGCGCCGAACCTATTTTACATAGGCCCGGCGATGCATGCAAGCCCCGGGACGCGTGTAAGTCCCGGGGCTTGAAAAATGGGCGGGGCGTGGACGGTCCTGGGGCGTGGAGTGGGCGTGGCCAGAGGCCTCTCCACTGCTGCTGGGCAGGCACAATCTATGCCTGCCCAGAGGCAGGCATAAATAAAAAAATAAAGGTAGGGGGAGATTTAGGTTTGGCTGGGGGGGTGGGTTAGATAGGGGAAGGGAGGGGAAGGTGGGGGGGGGGGTGGAAGGAAAGTTTCTTCTGAGGCCGCTCCGATTTTGGAGCGGCCTCAGAGGAAACGGGGAAAGCCATCGGGGCTGCCCCAGGGCTCGGCGCGAGTAAGGTGCACAAGTGTGCACCCCCTTGCACGCGCCGACCCCAGATTTTATAACATGCATGCTGCTGTGCGCGCATGTTATAAAATCAGGCGTAGATTCGTGTGCGCCGGGTTGCGCACACAAATCTACGCCCTCGTGTATCTCTTAAAATCCGGCCAAAAGACATTTGCTGCTCATGTGCTCACTCAGCAAGTACCCCCCCCTACCCCTGCAAAAACGTAAACAAGACAATTGGAACTCATATGATATTAGGCCTATTGTAATACATGTTATGTGTAGGTTTGATCCTCAGAAAGTCATGAGTTAACTAAATTACAAAATAATAATCCTCCCATACAACATCTAACTGCCAGCATTCAAACAGTAACTATCCTATCTATAAAAAGGCAACACTGCAAAACCCAAAAACTCCAGTATACCTCCTATTAGGAAAATAGTACAAGCCAGACTGCTATAGATCCCTACAAAAAAACTACACACTAACAAAATATCTTACCTCACTCACACATGCAGAACAGAGGCAGACCCTCATCAAATGCAGAATAAAGAGTAAAGAATAAAAAGAAATATGCAGTTCAACAATAGAAGAACAAACATTACTATTGCTCATAAAACATCGAACAATAAAAACTAAGAAATATAAAACATAATAGCAAAAACAAAATAATAAATAAAAACTAATAAAAAGAACAAATATTTCAAAATGTAATTTATTTTTTAATGTAATCCAACCACCCTGTCAGTTACCAGTAAACCCTGGGAAATGTTAGATAGAATTGGTTAGTGAATGGGGGTGGGGGGGGGGGGGGGGGGGGGGAGGATACATTCAGATTCAGCCCCTCTCCTTGAGGGTGCTGGAATGTGTGTCCCACTGCACAAGTTTTATAGTAGTGCTCTGCCAAGAGCTCTGGGGGCAGTATAATTTGCAGTTCTGGAGGAAGGTAGTAGATTTTTGCCTCAATTGTATTTTTGGCCTACCTGGGGACATGGGCTCCATCCTGTCTGGGATTCTTCAGGACAGGTCAAGAGCTCCACTGCTGTATTCTTCTCCCAAGGTGCAGAGTGGTTGTCCAGGGAATATTTTGGACTTTTTCATTGTAGGAGGCTTGCTGGACACCTGGGCCTTTCTTGGACTCAGGGAATGCAGAACCTTGTGTTTGGGATGCCCAGGGATAGGAAAGACCTGCCCTAGAGGTGGGGACCTGCTGCAAGGAACAACTCCCATGTGAGTATTTTTTAGGAACAAGAAAAACTTTTGGTTAATTGGCCAGCAGGAAGATTTTTGCCTACCTTCCTGCCTGGAGCAGAGAAACATCCCAAGCTGCTATTTGGACATCGGATCCCACCCAATTGGGATCCCCACAGGAAAAGAACAGATAAAGGATCAAGAATAAAGATCCTGAAGATCTACTAACTGTGAGTAAGATAATCTACATCTTTGAGGACACCCATCCGGCATCTTCAACCCCTGGGGAAAGAGAAGATTTACTCTTTGTGCATGGAAAGGATTTTGGCCATGTTTGGAAGGGGTTTTCCCCAACCATCTTAGGGTTACTCTGTCAACTGGGACCACCACTTTGCCTAATCCAGGCAGATGGCTAGATCCCTTGCCTGTTTAAAAGATTCCTGCACAGCTAAGGACTGTAACCAAAGAAAGAAAGCCTATGGTGCTAGATTCATATTTGTTGTTACTAGAAACCAGCGTGAAGATCAAGGGAAACTCAGAGATACAGCTTATGAAAACACTTTCCCACACACCAATATATACTCTCTCATGCCATCATAATAGAACATAAGAACATGCCATACTGGGTCAGACCAAGGGTCCATCAAGTCCAGTATCCTGCCCCTAACAGTGGCCAATCCAGGCCACAAGAACCTGGCAAGTCCCAAAAACCAAGTCCATTCCATGCTACCACTGCCAATGGCAGTGGCCATTCTCCAAATGACCCTAATAGCAGGTAATGGACTTCTCCTCCAAGAACCCATCCAATCCCCCTTCAAACACAGCTACACCAACTGCACCAACCACATCCCCCGGCAACAAACTCCAGAGTCCAACCGTGTGTTCAGTAAAAAAGAACCCCCCCTCCCACCATTTTTAAAGATGGCGCCGGCCATCCAGTGCTCCCTCCATGTGACAGGGGCCGGCCAATGGCACGGATACCCTGTCACATGGTAAGGGCAAAGGGCCATCAGGGCCATTTTGATTAGTGACAGTCGACGGCCCGGGAGCGGGAAATCGCTCCCGGGACCCCCACTGGACCACCAGGTACCTGTAAAAAGTTTTTTGGGGGGGTCGGGAGGGTGGGGAAAGCTAAGGGATTAGTTTTAAAGGGTCGGGGTTGGTTTAGGGGTTATTTTTGTGTGCCGTTTTTCCCACCCTCCCCCAAAACGATAAGAGAACCCCCACGAACAATTTCATGGGGTTTTCCTATCGTTTTGGATTTTGAAAATATCGTACGATATTTTCAATCGTCCGAAGCCCGATTCACATCCCTAATAAATAGAGAGACTTCCTTAGACTTCAAACTGATGATGTAAGTCTGGCGTTAAGAGTGACAATATGTCAAGATTGACAAGTCATCCTTTAAATAATGGAGTACCATTCAATCTCCAAGTTCAAACTATGAGGGGCTACTGTATTCAGATAAAAGCTCCAAATTTCTCACATAAATTAAGTTTTTTAGAGCAATCTTCTCCTCTAGGAGATATGCCAATATGTTCAATGACACCCCAATGTAGATCAGAAAATGCATGATGAAAGTCCTCACAATGAGAGACTAAAGGGGCTTGCTCCTTCTTATTGGTTAGACAACTGCGATGTTCCATGAGAAGAGTCTGAATCATTCTTTTTGTTCTGCCAATGTATATTTTGGAACAAGGGCAGACTCTGAAATAGACTACAAAGTTAGATCTACAATCAGTGGATGCAGAGAAATGAATAGTATGGCCCAACCAGGGGTCATGCCATTGAGTGCCCGTAATGCTTATAGAACAAAAAGAGCAATTGCGCAGGATTAATGTCCTGCAGGTGATGGCACATATCCAATAGATGGAATTGTAGCATGAACTAAATAGTCCCTAAGATTTTTACCCAGTGTGTTCACCATTAGCGGCGGCATTGAAAAGATGAGATGTAATTTCAAAAACTCCCAATGGTTTAAAAGAATAGCTTTTATTTTCGATGATACATGAGAGAATCTTAGTACAGGTCACTCGTTAGGTATTTTAGTTTGATCACATGGAAGCCATTGGCTTCAACATTATAGGCTTCAGCATTGTAGGCTCTTTTGAAAGCTCTTTTTATGATTGTAAAAGGGTAGCCTCTAGCCAAAAACCGAGCACTTTGAATGCACACGATCAATTCATATTTATTGTGCCATTATTCACCCAACGTCTGAACAGTAAAGTTTTATTTTGGACATTAACTTGGTGCGTACTGTGTGTTATTTTTTTGGCACATAGCACACCGTGAAGGGATTACCCCTCTCTCAAGGAAATGTCAGTAAGGAAGAAGTTACCCCTGTATTGGGACCTGAAAGTAAACCTTTCCCCCCAACAGAAAAGATCCATACTTTAGGGAAAGGGGCACAAAGAAGAGCTAGCCAAAGTTCCTGCCCCAAAGAGTTTATACATTATTTTGTGGCCCCATTCACACAAGATATACACACCAGAATGGGGTAAATTAAAATGTCCCAAACACCAATAAAATATTTCAAAAGAGTAAATACTTCAAAAGAGTAAATATTTCAAAAGAGTAAATACTCATTGTAAGACATTTACTTGTCATTGTTGTTATTGTTTAAAATGTAAACCGAATTGATCAATAATTTTGTTATTGGAAAGTCGGTATAGAAAAATGCTAAATAAATAAATAATAAATAAATACATCAGATAACACCCAATAATTAGAGCTAATGAGGAAAAAAAATATATACTCTGCTTTCTATACTTGGGAGCTTTTGATTTCCAGTCATCCTGAGATTGTCATGGATTAATGAGGGAAGAATGTTGCAAACACACACACACACACACACACACACAAGCAAGCTGCCTCTCTCTCATGTGGGGCCTCGTCTCATTCTTAGGCCCAGCAGGCCTGGACTCCAGCATTGGCCTCCAGCCTCTCTCCAGTCTTCAGCCGCTGCCAGCCTGGGTTCCAGAAGCAGCCCTCAGCATCTCTCCAGTCTTCAGCCGCTGCCAGCCTGGGTTCCAGAAGCAGCCCTCAGCATCTCTCCAGTCTTCGGCCACCACTGGCCTGGGCTCTGGAGGTAGCCCGCAGTACCTTCACCTTCAGCTGCTAAGGTCTCCTCTGGGCTCTTCTCTCTGCACACTAGAGTGTGGAAACAGAACATAGCAGAGGAAATGCTGGGGCAAAATATCACGTGACCAACTTCATCAGCCCACTGAGGGATGCCCAATCCCCTCATAGGCCATTCCTCCCTGTGGGCTAATTTCTCTGATAAATACTGCAGTGCTCCTCCAAAGTGGTCAAGGCAGCAGAACCAGCTTTTCCAAAGGCCAAATATACATTCTATGACTGCCTTGTTTCTTGTGTGTGTCTCATTATAGCAGACTTCTGCCACCATACTTGGTGCAGACAGGGATGTGAGCAGCCATGCCTTGAAACCTTAACCAGCCTGCAAAAAAAAACTGGATATAGAACAATCCATTAAGTTGATATGCACAAGCACCAAAGTAAATCATGCTGTCGACTTGTTGATACACACCTCATAGTTCAGCCAACACTTTTGCTACCCATCCCAGGCAGCTAACATTTGATTGTATTGCGGAATAGTAGCACTTTTGACACCATAAGCCAGAAAGCATAAATTATTCCGCTTTCAGTACCCAACTCGAGAGCTTACATTTTGACATCTTAGCTTATGCTTTGATTTGACTTACTGAACAAACAGCCTTCACAGTATTTCCTTTCAGTGAAATTTTGAGCGAGCGCCAACTGCGCAAGGATGAAGGAGACATGGCTGCTTCCAGTAAACTTGGAGACAGCACTGATGATCTTCATGTGCACATTACACACAGCCTATATATTCAGTGTGCGGAAATGCTTCCTGTTAAGGTATGCTATTTCTTTCCCATACGGGGAAGAGTTGTGAGAGTGACATGGGTGCAATCGATTGTGCCCATTACATTTGGCATGCCCGCTATAATGAAGAAAGCATGCGTCATCTCCTGCAACTCTGTAAGCTGTAGTAGGTACTTGATGTACTTCTTGGCCCATTTCATCATGGCCCACAGTACCTGGCTGAAATGCCTTGAAAACATTGGCTGGTCCATACTGGCCATCATAGCCATTGTATTCTGGAAAGAGCCAGTAGCAAGAAAATGCAAGGGACTGAGAATCTTGACAAAATCTGGAATCACATGTCTATGCTCAGCCAGAGGATCAATATCATATCTGATTTCTTCATAGAGAAAAAGAATTGCCCTGGAACTCAATTTATATGTCCACACCACATCTGTCTCCAGAAACCCCAGCAGTGTTGTCCTCAGATGAAATAGCCACTGGCTGCATGCACCGAAAGAAGGACAAAGCCCCTTTGCTGTGGTGTAATCTCAGTCCTGGCAGTTTCATCTGCTTCCTGCTCTGGGCTTTCTCTGAGTGCACGAGAACCAGAAGACCACGGTGAATGGGGTTCTGGCAGAAAGTCTAATTAAAGCACTTGTTCAATAGGAATGATCTGACACATCATACACTTTCTCTGCTGCTGGGAACCCAGGTATTCCCTGTTGAAATTAGGGACTCCCAGGACGCCGTACAAAGATATTCCCTCAGAGTGGAATGTTACTGATGCTTTGATCTGATCCTCTCTTCTGCTTCCACTCCTCCCTTTGCTTCTCTCTTTTACTGGATAGGTACCTGTTGTGTGTAAAACACCTTGAGCATGCCACTTCTTCTCTTCTCTCCTGTTTCCTCTGCCTCTGCTGGATACTGAATAGGAATCCTCTCCTTCACCAAGGTTTTTGCCATGTGGGTACTGATGCTCTCTGGCTGAGAGAACTGAATGGGGAGCAAACAAGTTCCAATAAAAACTTCTTTTCAATTGAAGTTCCAAAATGAAGAATCTTCTCTAACTTCAATCAGAAAGTCTCTCTAAACTCCAAAAAAAATCCCTGCCCCATTGAACTGGATCTAGGGTTTGTCCAGGAAAAACATTAACTGAAATGAAATAATCTTCTCCCTTAAACTGTCAACACAAAACTCCACAGCTCCTTTAGGGGGTCTCTGTTTGATATAGACACAGGAACGAAACACCCATTGCAGCAGCCTCACATGGGGGAGCTGTGACATAAATGCTGCTTTCTCCTCCTCCAACTACATAGCCATTCTACAAGACCCCCACCTTCGTAAGGATCCCAGTAGAGTCCCACAGAAATATTTCCTTAGATCATGCCTTACCCCCTTTTACCCTCATCTGACTGAAAATCCCAACTGCAAAATCTGATCCTTTCCGCTGCCATGAGAAAGCAAAAAAAAAAAAAACCAGAGATCAAGTAGGATCTGCAGACATGCCAAGTCTTATGCTTCAAGCATGAGACTAATACCACAGAAAGGATCTACATAAGAACATAAGAACATGCCATGCTGGGTCAGACCAAGGGTCCATCAAGCCCAGCATCCTGTTTCCAACAGTGGCCAATCCAGGCCATAAGAACCTGGCAAGTACCCAAAAACTAAGTCTATTCCATGTTACTGTTGCTAGTAATAGCAGTGGCTATTTTCTAAGTCAACTTAATTAATAGCAGGTAATGGACTTCTCCTCCAAGAACTTATCCAATCCTTTTTTAAACCAACAACACTAACTGCACTTACCACATCCTCTGGCAACAAATTCCAGAGTTCAATTGTGTGTTGAGTGACAAAGAACTTTCTCCGATTAGTTTTAAATGTGCCATACTGTGATGTCATACTGTGATCTCCTCCACTCGTTCATTGAGACCCTATAGGAAGTTCTGAGTGCGGTGAGCTCGCCCCGGATCCTGCAGCACAGGAGGTAACATGTGAGCAGCCTGAGCACTTCCTGCCCAGCGAAGCCTCCTGGGTCCCACCAAAGACTGAATGAAATTAGCCTGGGTGCCGGGACAGGGCTGTCTCAGAACCTCCAATAGCAGGTAAGCAGGGCACCAGGGCAAGGGTCTGAAAACAGAAGTGCCACCAAAAAATCCCCCAGAAAGACTAATCCCCACTTGAGGAACCTCCCCTGAGCCCAGCCAAACCTCATTGCCACAACCAGAGCCCCAGCCAGCAGAGAGTGGAGCCAGAGGACCAGCCGGCGCTTTTTTAACTGCTATCCTCCTGCACAACCACCAATCGCATTCCCTCCTGGGTGGCATGGTTCTTATACAGCTGACTGAATGTGAACCACACAAGTAGGACTTCCCTAGACAGTTCACCTTCAGTCGCCTATATGAGAGCTGCATGGCCTGGGAAGAAGTGCCGCTGGGCTTCTGTGCAGAAGAATCCAGGTTAAAAAAAAATGCCAGCTGATTTGCTAATTCTACTCTCTGCCAGCTGGGGCCGGTGGTGAGAAAGCAGAAGGAGCTCCTGCACAGTATCAGTCTCTGGCAAGGGGGAGGGAAAGGGTTCCTGATTTCCCTGTGAGCCATTAGAGGCTGAGCAGATGCAAAACAAAGTGCCTGCACTGAGAGGGCGATAGGGGAGGTGGGGAAGCTAAACAGTGGCACTGAGGGGTGGGGGTGGGAGGAGGTGAGAGCAGAGAGTAAGGTACTGGCCCAGTGGTGAAGGGATAAGAAGGAGGAGAGATTATGAAGTTCTGGGGGGAGTAGGAGTAGGAATAGCATTGCTAACGCACCCCAGGGCAATCAAACAGAGTGTTCCAGTCCTGGTTTTGTCCCATTGCATGCATGGATTTGTAGTTTTGGGTTATCTAAGTAAAATCAATGGAACAATCAGAACTACAATTCCATGCATGCAATGGATCAAAACTGGGCCCAGATCAATATGAGACGAATTGTCAACCCTAGGACATAAAGGGAAGAGATGAGAGGGAGATACACTGGGAGTGGGGAGGAGAGGAGTGCCAGAATAAGTCACAGGCTCTGGGGAGGGAGGGATGGGGAGAAGAGAACAAAGTACTGACTCTGAGAGGCCACTCAGACCTTTACAGATTTGTACCCCATATGCAGCGCCTCAATAATCTCACCTCTTAGGAGTGGCCAGTCTCACTCTTTGGCATGACCACCCTTGGCGTCACTGGGACTGTGATATTGTAACACATAGGGAAATTCTGCCTGCTGTCACATGCCTTGTTTCTGTTTCTTAGGTAAAGAATTTTAGGTCATTATAAAAACAAAGATCAGTTTGCTAAATTCCATTTTTTGTTTCCAAGTCTTTTGTAAATCTTCCAGCACTGCCTATTTGGCATACACAGCATTAAAGTTTTAGGTCCTAAACCTGATCCACTTTGCAAGACAAATACTTATCATAAATGTTCTTTGACTAACGAGTTGCTACACTGAACATGTTCTGGAATTCTTAATAGAGAGAAATAGTACGAGGTAATTCTTGCGCCACTGCCACCAAGATTCTTATCTGCGGTATTTCTCTTAGTGCAGGTACTGGCACTGAACAATAGTATGGGCCTGCTTTATTTGCATTATCTCCTATTTAAATACAAGATTTTTGTCGGTTTGCAAAGTGTGTTGGAGAATGTATACATGTACTAGCAAGTTTTAGGTGGTTATTGCTTAAGAGTGTAAAGCGAGGTAATAGCAGGAATGGCTAGCTTGATCACAATAAGCTCTTGTAGCTTGGCTTTAGGAATCATGACCTAAACAGTCATTGTTCAGTACTAAAAGCAATGCAAGCTGCCACATATCAAGAATCCTTTCCTGGAAATGAATTTGAGCACAGCTTATTATAAACCCTGCCTGCACCATAATATATGGGATTTAAAATAAACCCAGGCAGAGTGTGTAAGGTTACAGTAGCATGCTGAAAGGCAAAATGCAACATCTGTGGTCTATTTAGTCATTTTTAAAATAATATTTCAATTCAACACTACATGCGATATGTAGCTCTAAAACAGATATGCCCATTTTTGTTAGTTTACCAGAAGAAAAATGATGCAGTATGTTTAGAATATGTCCAGAATCGTGGAACCTTGAAAAATGACAGAGTGTTGTTATCCACATAGGGGCCTAGGCATTAAAGGTTACCAAACATGCCAAGGCCATTTAGCAATACATGCACCCAGAATAACATGCCAGGCACTAAGGCCATAGCATGCACACTAAACTAAACTCAGAAGACGTTACTGCATTCATGGTAAGATTAACATGTACATGCATGTGAAAGAAGGTACATCAGAGACACATGAGGCTTTAGCGGGCATGTGAGAAATAGGATTGTATGCTCTTCTCCACACATTTAAGAAATGCTCGCAAAAGTCTAAAGTTTAATACCTACTTTGAAACAGGGTATTAACTTAATAACTTTTCGGCTTGCATGAGGTTTAAAGGGCTCCCTTACCAGCAGGCATTGCAACACTGTAAAAGTTTATTCACAGACCTTTGATCTATGAAACGCCTTCTAGCACTTCTCTTTGGAAAAGAAAAATACACCAACACACGTTTTAAACCAGGAGTGGTCAACTCTGGTCCTCAGGAGCCACAAACAGGCCTGGTTTTCTGGATATCCATAATGAATATGCTTGAGACATATTTGCATGTGTAGAGATCCTGTCATATCTCTTCCAGAAACAATACAGAATAGTCCATTTGTGTGGGGAGGAAACAGAGCAATAGTGTGGGTGTACCTACCCCATGTGGAAGAGAGTATTTGGTAAGCTTCTCTGATATATAAGGCCAGACCACCATTTTAGGATGTGGATTTTCTGTTTACTTTTGCAGGGGCTGCATGCCTTGGCTATCTTCTGATTTTTCAGTTGTTTAAGTCTTAAACGCTCCATGGAGACTTTTATTTTAGATACGGAAGTTTCTTTCCACACTCCCTATCCCTTTTATATTTTTATGAAGATTTATTTCAGTTCTGAGTACTCAGTAACTAAGGATTAAGTTACTTTCTGTTTTCCTGTTGTAAGAACAAAAGGCAGAGGTCCCTTCACTGAGAAGGAATCTAGATGATCATCAGTATCCAGAGGAGGCATCATAGTGGATAATACATTGAAATTGTTGGCTCAGTATGTTGTGGAGATCAAAAAATCAAACAGAATGTTAGGAATTATTAGGAAGAGAATGGCAAATAAAATGGAGGATATCCATAATGCCTCTGTATTGCTCCATGGTGAGACTGCATCTTGAATATTGTGTGCAATTCTGGTCACCACATTTCAAGAAAGATATAGTTGCACTGGAGAAAGTGCAGAGAAGGGCGACCAAAATAAGTGGTATAGAATGGCTAACCTATGAGGGAAAGGCTAAGGAAGTTAGGGCTTTTCAGTTTGGAGAAGAGACGACTGAAGGGGGATATAATAGAGGTCTACAAAATCATGAAAGGACTTGAACAAGTTAATGTAAATCGGTTATTTACTCTCTGATATTAGAAGGACTAGGGGGCACTCCATGAAGTTATCAAGTAGCTCATTTAAAACAAATCGAAGAAAATTCTTTTTCACTCAGCGCATAATTAAGCTCTGGAATTCATTTTCAGAGGCTGTATTTACAACAGTTAGAGTAATTGGGTTTAAAAAAAGGTTTGGGTAAGTTCCTAGAGGAAAAAGTCATAAACTGCTATTAATTAATATGCAATAGTAGTTGAGATTTATTTAAATGTTTGGGTACTTGCCAAGTACTTTTGACTTGGATTGGCCACTGTTGGAAACAGAATACTGGGCTTGATGGACCCTTGGTCTGACCCAGTATGGCATATCTTATGAGAGAAGACTTACAGACATCCAAAGGAAAAGAAGGAGAAAGAAGTTGGATGGATCCCTAAGGAACCCATGAATGCATACCAAAGATTTTCCGAAAAGGAGTATCAATAGTATTGTTCTGATACTGAAGGGGGAAGAAGAGTATAACTGGTGGCATTCAGGTAATGTGAGGAGACCATGGAGTGTGAGAAGATAGCATGGAGATGTAGGAGATAAATGACTGTGAATATGAATGGATTTCATCTCAGATATTTCATCTGCAATGGGAGGGATGCACTCAACTTGCCCTATGCCAATGGGATGGGAGAAACAGTTGGCAACTGAATTAATTGGCTTTAGCATTGTATCCTTTAAACAAGACTTTGAGAAGCCACAGATTTATTGAAAAATACTTATATCATGAATAAGTGAAATAAATAACTGTAAAGATTATTTGCATCATTTCAAAATATCTCAGTAAACGTAGTGTTGGAAACCACCAAAGCTTCTAGCATTCTTCTTACTGCACAGTGACTTTAACACTCATCAGTGCTGTTATCATCACTGCTGTATACATTAACTTTGAACTGGGACTTGAAAGTTATCTTCCCTCCTGCACAGGGAACCCTGAAGTTTAAGAAATTTAAACATCATGGAAAGGTTATCACCTGAAACTGTGTCTGAGATGTGGCCTCTGGTACCACCATCCAGGTACAACCAGCCCAGGAGTTACACATACAATAGAAGCAGCACATGCAAATGTATCTCATGCATATTCATCATTGATATCCTAAAAACCAGGACTGTTTGTGGCTCTTGAGGATTGGAATTGATCTCCCCAGCTTTAGACCTTTCTTCAGCAATCCATGTGTTTTGGTACCAAAACAGTCAGCATCTATTTACTACAGCAAGGCACTGGCCTTAATGCAAAACTGGTCAAAAAAGCTCTAATTCACAATCTTCAGTTCCAGAGTCTATGCTTTGCTGTTTGCTGGGGGCAAGCAAAAAATCCAAGAACAAACTAAAGACCTGATAGTCTTTAAGATCATGAGAGGTTTAACCATTGCAAAGCGGAATGCAGATCCTATAGATATTTCTGGCTCCAGAGGGCTTACCATCTAACTGGGTGATGCATCAAGCTGTGTTAGTGCTCTAATGCGATATTATGTATGGCCCCGCCCAGGTTGGCTACCCTATTACAATAACCTTCTATGCTTGCAATTTGCATTTAGGAATAATGCAAATACATGCAAAGAAAGTCATTTATTTTTATTTATTTATTAACTTTTATTTACCGACATTCGTGAAGCACATCATGCCGGTTTACAATGAACTCAGGTGGGAGATACAGTAAAACAAAATAACATTAAAACAATATAATATTACTAACACAAAAACAAGGTACAAAAAAGAACAAAACTATAAAACTATAAAAACAATGAACCAAGGGAGCAGAGAATCAAGGGAGAATAGGGGAGGGAGAGGAGGGGGAGGGTAGGCTGGGGGCAGGGCGAGGGGAGAGGGAGGTAGGGTAGGGGTCGGAGGAGAGTGGGAAAGGGGGGTGGTGAGGTGTAAAAGGGAGAAAGGCATAGTTCAAAGGAAGTAAAAGGAGAAAATAAAAATAGAGATGAGGAAGCTATGTATAGGTGATTTATATACAAGGATCTCTTAACTACGTAGAAATAGGCAATCTAATGTTAATATTTTATCATGGCTGACTGAGAAAGTAGTTAGTTACAATAAAATACCAACACCTTTTTAAAAAGTGGTAAGTGTGAAGCGGGAGCCTCAGGACCTCCACATGATATAGGTCCAATCCCCAGACCTTGCCCCAGACATGTGATGGGGTAATGTCAGGTCGGTGCCATTTTGAAAAATGGGTCAACTGGGTGGGGTACTAGGGACTGGGAGCACTCCAGTAGTCCAGTCCCAACGCTGGTCTGAATTCTTCATTTTAAGGTTCAGAGGATGCAGGAGGGGGTCAGGAGGTGGCCAAATGCCTGTCGGTGTGGAGTGGTTCCCTGTAGGGATGTGCAGCAGGGACGGATCCGTCCCATTCAGCATTCATATTCGTGGGGAGCCAAATCCGTTGCATCCATTCTCGGGAGACCCCGATCCGTTCATTAGTTACTTATGTATTCGTTTCTCAAAAAAAAAACCCCATCCCAACCCTTTAAATTTAATTAACTACAACCCCTCCCACTCTCCTGACCTCCCCAAGACTTACCAAAACTCCCTGGTGATCCAGTGGGGGTCCTGCAGTCAGGCTGTCGGCTGCCGGTATTCAAAATGGTGCTGATAGCCTTTGCACTCACTATGTCACAGGGGCTACCGGTGCCATTGGTCGGCCCCTGTCACATGGTAGGAGCAATGGACGGCCGGCACCATCTTGTGCTCCTACTATGTGACAGGGGCTGACCAATGGCACTCCAGGACTTCCGCTGGACCACCAGGGACTTTTGGCAAGTCTTGGGGGGGTCAGGAGTTCCCCCCCCCCCCAATGGCACCAGTAGCCCCTGTGACATAGTAAGGGCAAAGGCTATCGGCGCCATTTTGAATACTGGCAGCCGACGGCCCGAGTGCAGGATATGGCTCCAGGACCCGCGCTGGACCACCCTGGACTTTTGGCAAGTCTTGGGGGGGTCAGGAGTCCCTGGTAGTCCAGCGATGGTCCTGGAGTGATCTCCTGCACTTGGGCCGTCGCCTGCCGGTATTCAAAATGGCACCTATAGCCTTTGTCCTTATTATGTCACAGGGCCTAACGGTGCCATTGGTCGGCCCCTGTCACATGGTAGGAGCACAAGATGGCGCCATTTGGAATACCGACAGCCGACGGCCCGAGTGCAGGAGATTGCTCCAGGACCCCCGCTGGACCACCAGGGACTTTTGGTAAGTCTTGGGGGGGTCAGGAGGATGGGTTTTTTTTTTCATTAGATACGTTGTATTCGTGGGGGTTCGCCATACGTTTCGTGACCCCACAAATACAACGAATAGGGACATATACGTTGCAGATTGCCAATACATTGAAAACGAATGCACACCCCTAGTTCCCTGTACTCCATATCTTGCTCTTCATACCTTTGGGGTAGACTGTACCCCAACAAGTGGAGCTATCTATTGGGATGGGGAGGGTGGGGGGACAGCTGAACTCCCAATTACTTTTATTTAAAATGTTGGAGGGGTGGTGAGTGGGACACCATCACCATGCATGAATTTAACATTATTGTTTTACATGGAGGAGTCGGGGCCACCTTGAGTGGCAGGCCTGGATTGAACTGGGTATCAGTTCTGATTCCCTGCTCAACCTTTTCTTTCACTGCAGCGTTGGTTTTTGGTTTTTTTTTTTTTTTGAGGTAGTGGCTCTTTAAGGCTATGGTAGTCCCTTGAGATTGGGGCTACTATTGCACCTAAAGGGCCGCTCGCAGACAGGCCGATTCAGTACGGTATGCTCGGCTGAGTGCACTGTTTAGCACCCGTTTGGCCGCGCGTTTTCCACGCGCGTCTATTACCCCTTAAACTGTAAGGGGTAATAGCGCCTTGAAAACATGCAGCCAAACTCGTGAAAACAGCGCTCATCACATGCAAATGCATGTTGATGAGCCTATTAGTTAGTCGCCTGGGATACTGAAAGTAAAATGTGTGGCGATGGAGTACACAAACTTTCTCTTCCTTCACACACATGCTGACACGCACACACTCCCTTGTACGTGCTGACACATTCTCACACAAACCCACACACTCCCTCATGCCCAGTGATACCTACACACCCTACACTCCCTACACACACACAAGACATGCTCCCTCGCACCCACTGACACCTACATGCACACATGCTCCCTTGTACCCATCACCTACAGACACACATACACACACTCCCTCACACTCACTAACACCTACACATATACACACGCTCTCTCTCACACCCACTGACACTTACACATACATACGATCCCTCGTGCCCACTGACACACACACATACATACGCTCCCTCACACCCACTAACTCTACACACACCTGCACTCCTCGCATCCACTGACACCTACACACACTGCCTTTCTCCCACTGATACCTGTACACTCTCGCTTACTCCCACTGAAACATACATGCTCCCTTACATCTGCTGCAACACACTCACACACATGCACTCCCTTTCATCAGCTGACACCTACGCACATTTGCTGGCTCTCTTGCACACTCTCACTCTCTCTCTCTATTCTCCCCTGCTGCCTGTGAATATGTAAAAAAAAATATATATATATACTTACATTGATGGTCACTCGCAATGCAAGCAGGGTTATAAGCTGATGGCCCAGGTGTGGGAAGAGATAGACATGCCCCATGCAGGGGGTGGGGTTATTTTTGCCACAGCCTCAATATAAGAGGCCATCAGCAAAAATCAGTGAGAGGTGTTCAGCCATGGTGAAGCAGCAGAGGGATGTCTGCTGGCTGCCTCCCTTGGCAAAGAGAGACGAGGTCAGGTTAGGGAAGACTGTGGGAGCATTTCCACTGTCATGGTAGTCAGAGTTGGGGGGAGCATTCCCAAGGCGATCAGCAATGCTGCAGGGGCAAGGACAAAAGAAAATGCAGGCCCATAGAGCCGTGGAGACAAAGTAAAAGAAGCATAGGCCTCTAGAACCGTGGCTGCAGCCATGGGAAACGCAAAGAAAACAACAACAAAAAAAAAACCCCTCAGAAATAAGCGGAGAACCTCGGTGGAGGCTCTTGCTCCACCAGAACAACTGCTGCAGTCCGGGTGTTAATCGCAGTGGCTCTGCAGGCATGGGGCCATGCGATTAACACCAGTGTAGTGTGACTGCCCTGATCGGCCTGCCAGGGCATGCCTGAAGCCCCGATAGGCCAATCTGCCCCCTGTCTCTGGGCCTTTCCAGTGCCTTTTTGGTAGAGCATGGTTTCTTTCTTTCTCTCTCTCTCTCTCTAAATATGTAATCTGCTTTGAAATGCTGAAAAATTGCAAAAAGCAGAATAAATTAATAAATAAACAAAATAAAATATCTTCAGGAAAGCCTCTGGCTGATGAGGTTAGTCAGTCAGCAAATCCTTAGGAAAATTCCAAGGAAGGCTGTGTCCTGAAACCTCCCAATGATAATCCTTTCAGAAATCTGTCTCTGAAGAAATATCCCATCTTCTTGGGGCTCTTGAGACTTAGAACTTTCACAGGAACACTTCTCTTAGCACACCTTGGAATCCCAGGCCTTCTCCTGTCCTGGACATCTTTCACTTTACTCCAAGTAAGGCCAACCTCTTCCTTAGATCCCAGCCTCCTTCCCTGAGAAGCAACACTTCCTCTTCTTCTCTGGCATTTTTCCTGTGATGGGATAAGGTCTGTAGGGAGATATCTTATATTTTACCACTGAATCATCAAAAATGAATCATAATAGCCAAAGAAATGTACAGGCCCCAAACGCTGTCATAGAAAGAGAGAGAATTTACCCAGGTGAACTTTAAAACAGCACTGTCTCAGTGGAAACAAGAAACTTTGCCCTGATACACTGAAGGATACCTTATCAAGATGTGCCTGTTTGCATGTTCCTGTGTCAATAGGAGCAAAGCAGACAAAGTAACAACTTAAGCCCATAAGCAGGAGTCATGGATGAGCCAAGGCAAGCAAAGTTTAGAAAGACGCCCACCTTGTATGGGGGGAAACAGTAGGAGACAGAGAAAAACACTGTGACACACAGCTTGGCATACCAGATGTGGCAGTTTTTCTCCCCGAAGAAATGGGGAGGGGGAACAAGATCTGCAACGTGGCAGAACCCCTCCCAAAGTAATGGGGCAGGGGGAAAAGACCCTCCACCCACCACATGATTATGCATGAGCTTATGCATATTTAACAGATGGAAAGTATAAGGCAGGGGACAAAGAAGAAGGAGAGGAGAGAGCACAAACCCTGGGAGAAAACCCAGAGAGCGAATCCTGAGAAAGTGAGAACCTGTGCTGAAGCATCCCTGAAAGTGAAAGGGGGGCTAGAAGCAGACTAGCACTCCCTGCTATCAAGAAGGGAGAAGAATAGGTGTGGCCTAGAGACCTGAGAAAGGCGACCCCCCCACTCAGGTGCAGAGAGTCACACGGAGTCTGAAACGGTGAGGGAGCGAGAGCCAGCCCCAGACAGCCCGCCAAGTACCAGAGCCAGAAGCCCATCTCCTTCCCAGACTGTCGCCAGCTCTGCCCATGCCAAATCCAGGAAGAAAGTCTTTCCCTTGCACACATTCTCCAGACCTCTAGCCGGCATCTGCTTCAGAGGTAACAGAGAGATCACCTGAAGTGGTACCAGGGGTAAGTAAGTTAGCCATAAGTATTTATAAATTAAGCAGGCTAAGGTTTATGGCATGTCTGTTACCACTCATGATACAGAACTTTCTTTAGGGAAAACTGGTGCTTAGTGGCCAGGATGTTGGAGACAGAAATTGTTGTTGTTTTCTAAATTCTATATCATGCCAAATCTAATAAATAAGTCTGTTTCTGAGGAGAATACACATTGTCTTTTCCTGACTTAGGATCACAAGTAAGGTGGGAGGGCAATTGGAAGTGTCCTGTAGCATACAGGTCCCTGCACCCCTAAACTTGCTTACTGGCCCACTGCAGCACTCCATGAGGAGACGGTCACTCTGAAGCAGTCCAGATGTTGGAATCCTCATCACAACTGCTGCATCATCACATGGGTGCAGGAGTATTTATATAGCCTCACAACCCTTGCCAACACACCTATACTACTTTGACCTCACAGCAAAGGCAGGGTCTTAAAGACCAGATGAAGCCTCTGCTGCCATTTTTGTAAGGGACAGAACAGGGCAACCTGTTACATTGCTTTGTGTCACTAAGGGCTTCTAAGACCCATGTTAAATAGGGCATGTACATTCGTGCAAATAATTAATAAACACAGTATTTACAGCAGTAAGAAAATAGGACCATAATGAGCTCACCTGAATTGTTAAATTTACCAAGGCTAGCACCTGTTCAGAGTTGGTGTTAAATATTAATGTGACAGCCCATTTAACACAGGAGACAGGTCCAGTCCTCAGCACCATTCCAAAAGAAGGCTTCTCAAGAATCCCTCAACCCACAAATGATGTGGGCCTCCAGGTCCTTTACCCCTACCTGTTCTGATCCTTGATCCCTTCTTCAGGACTGGTGCTAGTGGATGTGCAATCCAAGCAATTGCATGGGGTGGCACACCTGAGAGGGTGGGTGGTAGTGATCCAAAAAAGGAAAAAGATAGAAAAGGGCCGCCGGTGGACCCCATCCTTCTAGTGGGGAAGAAAAGAAGAGGCTTGTGTATTGTAAGATCAGCATAAAGGAAGTGTTAGCCCTGCAGTTTTGTAATACTGTGGGACTAGCACAGAAGGAAAAGCAGTTGAACAGTTCCCTGATGATCCCAGTCGGATCTTACATAGGCCTCTTCCTTTTTTTTATTTTTGCTGCCGATGAGATGGGATCCACCAGCGGCCTCACAAGCCTCTTCTTTTCTTCCTTATATTCCTGTATATTTTCTTCTTTTCTTCCTGTATATTCATTGTGGAGGAGTAAGACAGGCACCGGTGGGGCTGCTGGTTAGTGTGTGTGTGTAAGTGAGTGAGAGAATCATGAGAGCCTGCTTGGATGTGTGTGTAAGAGAGAATGGGAGCCTCCTGGGTTGTGTGTATTTGTATCAGAGAGCATTGAAGTCTACCTAAGTTATGTGTGAGAGAGCATGGGAGCCTGTCTAGGTTGTGTGTGTGAGAGAGAGAGGGCATGGGCACGTACCTGGGTTGTGTGTGTGAGTGTGTATGTGAGAACATGGGAGCCTGCCTTGAGGTGTATATGTGTGTGTGTGTGTGTGTGTGTGAGAGAGAGACAGAATGGGTCTGCCAGCGGATCCCAACCTGCCAACAGCCAAAAGAAGAGGAATGCCCAGGGATCCCATCCAAAGAAGAGCTCGAGACACCCACTTGTGTGAAAGAAGAAGCATGTGTGTGAGCATATATATGTTTGTGAGTTTAGATATATAAGAAAGAGAGGAGAAAGTTTGTAAACCCCAAACCCACTAATCCACGATAATCTCAGGGCGACTGGAAATCAAATGTTCCCAGGTATGGAAAGCGTAAATATTTTTTATCCTTATTAGTTTTATTTTTCAGGTATTATTTGCTGTTTTGAAATATTTTCTTGGTGTTTAGTTAATTTTTAACAATTGTATATGAGTTTTTAATTATTCGATCTATTAGTCTACTGTTGTTGAAATACTTTTATTAGCATGCTTTTACAATTATGATTATGTAATGGACACGATGGTCCTGGGTATTCCTGTAGTCAGAAAGCAGTGTAAGTAAGTACTTAGGGGAGGCACCATTCACAGGCAGCCCCTCCCTTTGAGGGTGCTGGAATGGCTGTCCCCCTGGTGAGTTAACAAGAGCAGCTATCTCCAGGGAGGAAGCTCTGGAGATTTTTCCTTTGTTTGTTTTTGGACCTATCCTTGGACTCAGGTACCATCTGCCTGCAGTTCCTGGGCAAGGTCAAGGGACATCCCTGTCAGTCCACTAACTAGCTGGCTGGGTTACTCTTGGGGATTTTGGGGGATTTTGAAAGTTTTGCACTGTAAGAAGACTGTGAGACTCCTGGGCGATGCTTGGGGTGAGGGCATGGGGAGACCCAGGATAAGGAAGACCTGTCCCGCTGTGACCTTCCAGGGAATGGTGGTGACATGCTGTAGCATCTTCTGGTGTTAAGATCAGTTTTAGGGGAAAGAAACGTTTTGGATAGAAGATCTGGGAGGAAGAGTTTTGGCTGCCCCTTCTTCCTGCTATATCAGAGGAACACTGAGCGCTGTGTGTTCTAACGAATCCCTTTCCAGCTTGGGTCTCAAGAAGGATATAAAGTGAGTGA